>NC_143016.1:12380735-12734485 GCF_055824585.1 Amblyomma mixtum | reverse complement strand
ACGAGGTTTCATTATTATTGTGAGTTACAATCTAACAAACTTCGTTAGGTTTTTTTGGCTTGAAATGGTGGTTTGGATTAATGGGGTTTAACATCCCAAAGCAACTCAGTCTATGAAGGACGCCGTAGTGAAGGGCTCCGGAAATTTCGACCACCTGGGGTTCTGTAACGTGCACTGACATCGAACAGCACACGGGCCTCTAAAATTTCGCCTTCATCGAAATTCGCCCGCCGCGCCCGGGATTGAACCCGCGTCTTTCGGGTCAGCAGCCGAGCGTCGTAACCACTGAGCTACAGCGACGGGGCTGGCTTGAAATGAGTACAAGGCATATGTTGGAGAATATGTTGCCTATCTGAGATTTACACTTCTGCCCTTCTACGATTTTTTCATTTGAGTTTGTTTGCTCTACATAGGCTATTCCTTCGTTTCAAGAACGGTAGCCTTATTTTTTGGAAAACTGCTTATTGATCGCGTACCTAACGGTTGTTACGCCCAAACGATAGTCCGTCGGCGCAGTATGGGACCCGCATCATCATAACCAGATTACTAAGTCAGGCCCATATCTCCTGGGTCTCTTTCATCCGTGTCGCTGCTAGACCACCGCAAGTGTGCTGCACACTGCACTAATGAACCAAAAGCTTTACACAGCTCGCCTGCCTAGTAACCCGATGCCGTTCCTGGCCCGCAACTTCAAGCCCGAGCGCTGCCCAGGTCTTTCGATATAGCACATTTTCGAGCCCGTCCCAGGGAGGAGAAGAGAGTGTGCATGTATCTGCACACATGTATGGGTGTGTGTGCGTGTGGGGTGGGGAGGGGGGCTGAGACGTGCAACCGCATAAACCAAAAGATCGGTAAAAGACTATGTCCTTACAGCGCAAGGGCTGCGGCAGTGTTGAATCTTCACTGTTTCTCTACACACTTGCCTGCATCTCCCTCCTGACCTCTTCAGTGTTTACTCTACAAGCACTGGCAAGGGAGTAAAACTCATCTCCTCCTCACCGACTGATTTTCCACTATATCCAGCTACCCCAACAATTGCAGGCACTACTAGCTCACTCCACCGCCCCAGCTTGGCCGCATGTCCCAGAAGGGGGACGGATCGGACTAGTTGATGCATGTACGTCCTTTTCAAAAGCGCTGCAAGCCTCTCTGCGTCCGTGATGGTTGCAGCATTTCCCAAACTGAGTTATCTGTCCTATTACGGTCCGGCGTTATAAGACCGATATCAGTGTTTTGTCAATGATGTTTTCTCTGTCCACACGTAATTCTTAGCGAGAGTTCGCAGTAAGAGTGACGGCAGCGAAAGGTGATTTCAACATTATGCACTGCATATGCAGGGCGGGGTCACTAAGTACACACACTGAGAACTTGAGCTGTCTTTTTTTAATTTCGTGACGTTACGGCCGCTACTGTGAAGAGATCACGTATACACCTTGTTACCCGTCAGCGTGAACATTGTAGAATGACATAAGAACTACGAACCCTTCTGAACAACAGTCAAAAAGAACAGCAGTGCACCTACGAACACTTCAGAAGGCTGCGAGACCAATCTGCGCACAAAGAGGCCGTTGCAAAAGTGCGAAGACATTGTTCGCGCCGCCGAAGGTCTTCAAAGAAGGCAATTACTTTTGAAGGGAAGGCCCCAAGCACCACTGCAGATTGTCTGCCTCCTTTAACAGCGGGACTGAATCAAGAGAGCGCGGCGTCTTGTGATGCCGGACTTACTGCCTCAGATATTACTTCGCCACAACTACCGAAGCCTTGTACGCCCGATGGTCAGGGACGTTGCAGTATTCCCTATGTCCAACACCTACGACTGATCCAGACAAAAACCACGATTAAAACCGTGGCCATGATCTGCAGGTCATTGTAAGGCTGACGTCCTTGATAAATGTAATGCGTGCTCTGCTTTCTAGCAGAGCCACCACGGTGGGTCTCGTGCAATTATTGTTGATTTGGTCCTAGTAGAAGTGTTTTAATAACTGTCGGAAAGCTATGGCTATGGCCCCGGACATGACGTAAAAAGAAACATGAGAGAGCAAACGGAAAATACGGGGCTGGGGGGAAAATGAAAAGAAAAGCAGGAAGCCAGGTTGGACTAACCGCAACAGTGGACACGTGTCGTGTCCATGCGTGCGTCTATTTTCGCCCGCTCGGCTGACCGCATATCTACACTAGTATCCATAAGGGTGTGTGCCTTTTCGGAGCTGCAACACCGCTTGGGGGATATGGAATGGCTGGTGGCCGGAAGAAAGTGGGTGTTGGAAAGCGGTGGCAGCACAGGCTCATGCAACAGCAGGAGCAGTAACTCCGCCGCAGTCTCCCGAGTGCTGCCGACGCACCGGTGAGCGAAGCAGGTGGCGTCGGGAGATCCAATTGAATTTGGCCGCCCCGTCTCGCGAGCAGCCTTAGTGTAGGAGGCCGTGAAGACGCAAACGCAATCAGCCGCTCGGGGAGACGCGCTTCACGCCAGAACGCTCCTGCGTTTCCTTTGGGGCCTACACGCGAGTGCCACGGGCTGGCCGCACCCAACCTTCACTGCAACCATGCACCCGGTTTGCAGAGAGGGCGTGTACTTTACGCCGTCACAGCACGATGCGACCCGAAACAAGTGCTGGCTCTCTGTTACAACGAAGCTTCTCGGCAGCGTATGATGCGCCATTTAAAGCAGAACCGGCTAAGCCTACTGACAGAGTCTCGGACTGTCTGTCATTGTCTTTTGTGTAATCTTGGCATGAGTGCCGAGCATGGCTCACTTCGCACAGTGAAAGAAGAAATTTGTGCGCTCATTTGTTTGTTGTGTTCTGGCTCGTTTGTTTCTATTTGACACACGAACGAAGTTCAGGTTATTTTTCCTCTCGACATGGAGTCGTTTTGAGTTTTTCTCTTTTCTAGCTCTCGTTCCATGTCTTCCTTAACATTCTGAAGCAGTCATGTGGGTGGTACAATAGATTCCTTGCGTCTCGACACAGAGTAGCAATTCAGGGTGTCGAACCGGAACCGAACCTGAACCCGAAACCGGAACCGAACCCGAATTTTCGCCCGGAACCGGAACCGAACCGAACCCATATTTTTTTCGCCATCTTGGAACTGAACCCGAACCGGAACAATTTAAAGGAACCGTTCCGAACCGGTCCGGGCTCGGTTCAGCCCACTTTTTTTGCAACCCGGCATACTTCTTTTTTTTTTCCAGACAAAATGAGATGGTTTAGAGCGTAGATTTACCCACCCGTCGCTGCCTGCGCTGGATAGTGCGAAAATTGCACCCAGTATATGCGACAGCAAAATTATTATAGGGAGTCTGGTGTCTCAGAAGAAACCTAATTGACGCTTCTGTAATGTACGACCGCCGATTATAAAGAATTGCACGTCAGGTTTATGTGAAATCTTAAGTTATACTCCTCCTCTTTTACAAGTTTGCGTATGTTTCTAATCAAATTGTTAGAACTGCTGTAATCAATATAGGATTATAGACACCAAATTTTTGCTTGCGTGTTTTCTTCTTTCAAACGATGGACATTGGTATACATGGAGCACCGCGTGATATTCGCCTACACAGAAATAATTTGTTTGAATTTCTTCATGATGCCGTTTCTGTTCAATCGAGAGGAATGCGGCTATGACGTGTAGTTGAATTTTGTTCACGTGAGTCGCGAAAAAAAAAAACGGCAGTATAAATGCTGATACGTCGTTCGTTGTAATTCTAGATCTTGAAGAAGTCTGATTTAAGTGTTATAGTGAGTCAAAACAATGAATCAACGTTTGTACTGCAGTTTTTCCGCGCCTCACGTCACCTAATGTTCAACCACACGACACAGCCATCATTTGGTTGATGAAACCGAAACAGCATGGGAGAATAAATTCTTTTATAAATTATTCAGCGGCAGTAGTCGAGTATCACACGGTGGTCCATGCATTATACAGGGTCTGTTCTGAAAGTAGTAGGACTGTTTTTTTCCTGGGCGAACGGGCGGACGAGAGGTGGTCTGCGCGTGCAGGATCGTTGAAGGGGGATATTGGGAATGCTGGGGAAAATCGGCAGTCTGCTCTCGGCCGTTGAAGAGAGGAGGTCGCTTGTACTGTGAACACCTGTCGAAACGTCTCGTCACGCAGAATCATCAAGCGTTTACTCGATCAGCGATACGCGATCAAATTTTGAGTAAATCTTTGTAAAACGGGCAAAGAGACTCGCAACATGATTAAAGAGGCCTATGGTGACGCTTCCATGGGTTGATCAGGTGTTTTTTGAGTGGCACAAGCTGTTTCGAGAAGGTAAGGAAAGAGTGGAGGAAGACGACCGCTCCAGACGCCCTTCGACCAGCAAGACCAACGAAAATGTGTAGCGAGTGAAACATTTACTTAACGGGGATCGTAGAATGAGTATCAGAATGATTGCTGATGACTTGAGCATTCCTCAAACCCAAGTTTTTGAGATCGTGACAGAAAACTTATCCATGAGGAAAGCCTGCGCGAAGTTGGTGCCGGGTGTGTTGTCAGAGGAGGAAAAGGCCAACCGGTAGGATCTTCTTCATCATGTGAATGAGGACCCCGATTTTTTGCCCAGCACAAGGCGGCAACGCTGCCTCAGCCCCCCTACAGTCTCGACTTGGCCCCGCCAGACTTTTTTCTATTCTCGAGAATAAAATCGACGCTCAAGGGGAAACATCACGGATCGGTAGAGGTGGTTCAACAGGGCGTGACGACGGAGTTAAACAGCATTCCGGTCCAGGCGTTCCTGGAGGCGTACAAAAACTGTGAAACTGATTGGCAGCAGCCTGTAGGTGCGGAAGGGTGCTACTTTTAAAATTCTAATCATTTGTACTATCCTCATGAATAAATGTTATTAAAAAAAATGAGTCCTACTACTTTCAGAACAGACCATGTAATACTTAAGGCGCCATTTCAAAGAAGAAAACACGCAATAAAATTAGGTGTCTGTAGTCCTTTAAGCACCGACTGTGAATAGCTTCCTTTTCTTTGCGTCATTTGCCACAAATATATGAAACATCACAGCAGCGACCCAACAACGTTGTGGTGGTGATTTTTGAGGAAAGGAAATTGCGCAGGAACTGTCTCGTCGATGGACGCTTGAACCGCGCCGTAAGGGTAGGGAGGAAGGTAGGAGGTAAAGAAGAAAGAGCGAAACAGGTGCCGTAGTGTGGGGTTCCAGAATAATTTCGACCACCTCGGGATCTTTAACGTGCACTGACATCGCACAGCACAAAGGTACCTATTGCGTTCCGCCTTCATCAAAACGGGGCCTCCGCGGCAGGGTTTGAACCCGGGTACACCGAATAAAGGAAAATGATAGGTGTAACGCTAAGAGATCGGAAAAGGGCAGAGTGGGTGAGGGAACAAACGCGGGTTAATAACATCTTAGTTGAAATCAAGAGGATGAAACGGGCTTAGGCAGGGCATGTAATGCGAAGGCAAGATAACCGCTGGTCCTTAAGGGTAACGGAGTGGATTCCAAGAGAAAGCAAACGTAGCAGGGGACGGCAGAAAGTTAGGTGGTGGATGAGATTAATAAGTTTGCGGGGATGGTTGGATGGAAACAACTTTATTACACACACAAAAAAAAATCTTCCAGGGTGGTCCCCTACTGGTCCAGGAGTCCACGGGCTTGTGCTTCACGTAAATCCCGATCCACTAGCCATTTCTGGCCGGCGGGCTGAGCGGTCCGTAAAGCAGCCTCCCAGGAAGAATGAGTGGGATTGGGGATGGAGGTACTGCCTTTGGGGAAGGACATTCCCAAAGGTAGTGGAAAAGTGTGGATTTGGGCACGCCACAGGTGTTACAATCAGGAGGAAAGGTGGGGTGAAAGCATGAGAGACGATGGTGTGAAATAAAGCAGCCTGTCTGTAATTGCCGCCATGTGGCGCTGGATAAGGGCGACAAGGTACTGTGGGGTGGTGGCAGTGCCATGCGGCTGAATTTGTAAAATGTGGTGATTTGGTGATATGTAGAGAGGACCGATGGGGCTTCTTGCGCAGGGTTGGGTGCCTGATCCTCCGGGGTCCGGGAGGAGAGTTCTCGGGCCAGCGCATGAACGCGCTCATTACCGGGGATCGAGGCATGCCCAGGGACCCACGACAGAGTAACCGTTCGGTCGAGAGAGGTGGCCGTGGTAAGAATACGGTGTGTTGCCGGAGTCGCCACGCCCTTTAGGTAGTGGCGGTACGCGGCCTGTGAATCTGTGCAAATTTCGGTTATGTTTTTGTCAATGATGGAGTGGGCCAGAGCAAGGGCGATGGCGGCTCCTTCCGCCTCTGCAGGCGAATTAGTTCGGATAGTGGCGGCGACCCCCACTGTGCCGTCTTCATAGGCTGCGACTGCCGTGAAATATCCTGGTTTAGAATTTTGTGCCGCGTCGACATAAAGGATATCGGAGCGGTTGCTGTATGTTTTGGTGTAATAGCTCGCTCGTGCCTGCCGCCTACCGTGATGGAGAGTAGCACTCATATTGCGCGGTAGGGGCTTCTGATATATGTGATCCTGCGTGTGCAGAGAAATCATGTAAGGTGTAGGACTTGTTGAGGTGGGAATTGGTGGATTGAGACGTAGCTGTCGCAGTAGGCATTGTCCTGTTTCCGTGCGACTCAGGCGGACTAATTGGTTGGTGCGTTGAGCCTCTATTAATTCGATCACTGTATTGTGGGTACCAGTGGCCAGGAGACGTTTTGTGCTAACCGTCCGTGGAAGACGTAAGGCAGAGGTGACAGCCGTGCGTATTAGGATGTCTGCCTGTTGTGTTTGCCGCTGAGTGAGTATGTGGTATGGCGGCAACTGACAAATGACAGGGTTAATTGGAGAGACATGGGAGAGGCCTTTGCCCTGCAGTGGGTGTAGTCAGGCTGATGATGACGATGATGACACCGAATAAGTAGCCGAGTACACTAACCACTAGCCACCGCAGTGGTTATAGTGCAACATTTACTTTTGTAGGCGTTCGTTGTCTCAGACAGCAGGAGATAAATAAAACCCCTCACGATGGGTCAGTTGTGCAATAAAAAAAATGGTTCAGTAGGTGTGGAGCTCGGCTGCTGATTCTAAGGTTGCGGGTTCGATCCTGGCCTCGGACGGGCTCATTTGGATGGCAGCGAAATGCAAAAACGCGCGAGCGCTGTCGCACATCGAAAAACCTCAGTTGGTCTAAGCTAATCTGGAGTCCTCCACTGCACTATCTATCCTATAGCCCCCGTGTCTATTCGACACGTTAAACCCGAAATATTAATACTATTATTAACAAACGAAGGATGTGTAAATTGGCACAGCTTGTTTGTTTAGAATCGGAATATTCTTTTTTGCACCCGACGGAAATAAGCAAGGAAAGGCGGGCTCTTGGCAGCGATGGAGGGATAAGAAAAAAATTAAATACCGATTACACAAAGGGTCAGTACGGAAATGCGTGCGCTCGCTGGCATGCGATAGTGATTACACCCCGAATGATGCTACTGCAATGAAATGTAACTGCGATGAAATGATTTCGTTATGCCGATTCGTAGGAATTCTTCGATCTCGGCTATAGAGGTCCAATTTCGATGAAGGCGAAATTCTAGAGGCCCGTGTACTGTGCGTTGTCAGTGCACGGTAAAGATTTCCAGGTGATCAAAATTTCCGGAGCCCTTCACTACGGCGTCCCTCATAGCCTGAGAGTCGCTTTGGGACGTTAAACCCCCATAAACCATAACCATAAACCAAACTTGTTTTGCTTATAAAAAAAAATGATGCCAATCGCTTGTGGGCGGTTTCATCACTCTGTTCTCGGACTGCTCGATATGTCATTCTCTGTCTGGCGGCTTATATCTACTTCTCGCTGTGATACTTACGGTTCTTGGTATTTGAGACGACAGGAAGCCTATGACTGCTGGCGTTTTTTTTTTTGTATAACGCATGGGCGACTGCATATGTTGAGCATTTACAAGAATCCACCTCGGCTACTTATATGTTGGAGGGTTTATGGATTTTAAAGTCCCAAAGCTACTCCGGCTATGAGAGACGCCGTAGTGAAGGGTTCCGGAAATTTCGACCACCTGGGGTTCTTTAACGTGGACTGACATCGCACAGTACACGGGCCTCTAGAATTTCGCCTCCATTGAAACTCGACCGCTGCGGCCCGAATCGAACCCACGTCTTTCGGGTCAGCAGCCGAGCGCCATAACCACTGAGCCGGCGTAGGGTACCGGTCGGTGATGGAGGGATGGGTGAACGTTGGTGAGGGTGCCCTTTTGCCAATGAGTGCCCGGATGTGCGCCCCCCCCCCCCCACGCACGCACGCACGCACGCACGCACGCACGCACGCGCGGGCGTGCTATACTATTATACTATATTTAGCAGAACAAGAGAGCTCGACGTCATTATAATAAGTCAAACTCGTAATTTCTTACTGTAGTAGCGACAAGACACGATTAGCTGTGTTTTTGAAGATACTGAGCTATCGGGACTCGAGATATATAACGTGAGTCACAAATACAATGTCGGCGTTCCTCGTAGCCTGAGTAGCTTTGGGACGTTAAACCCCAATAAACAAAGACAATGTCGAAGAGGTGCTTTAAATAAAATATGTTTGATAAGCTCTGGATGTTGGGGAGGGCCAGTGCTTCCACGAGGCTCTCGTTGAGCTGTGGATGGGTGGTGGAAAGGTTTCGCATATTCTCGTACCTTACATGTAGTAAAGGGGGGGGGGATACCGGCAAATCGGTTTTGGGGTGACGGAAAGGTATGTGTCTGTATGTATATATGCCGATACATGACAGTTTCGTTTCTCAGTAGTGCGCGGGAACGCAGAGGTCGCGCGCTACGGTCATGTCGGCGCCTGCGTAATACGCAGCGAGCGCGATATTCCCGACTGACTCAAGCTTCAGGAGAGACTTATTACTCGCGCGACGGGGTCTCCGAAACTGATCAAGATGGAGTGTTTTGTAGATCCAAAATCCACCGGCTTTTCGCCTTATACCTCATAAGATGGATTACAGCGTATACATAGCCGATTTACATTAATTTCGAGTTGATTTCATTTTCCGCCTCTTGCCGTAAGTTCGTCTTTTTGCCGCGGGCAATAAATAAAATGTGTCAAGTGAGAACATCTGGCATTAAACAAATTTGGGCATTTTTTATTTCATATACCAGAGAAAAGTAAACCACGTAACTTTTTTTTTTGTCCCGAACCCGTTTGAACCCGTTTGAAACGGTTCGATATGGTCCGAACCGGTTCGAACCGGAACGGAATGTTGCTCTGGAGCCGAACCTGGAACTGAACCCGAAAGGCGTGAACCCGAACCCGAACCGAACCCGAAAAAATTCCGGTTCGACACCCTGGGTAGCATCAAATCACGGCGTGCATTCTTGATTTCATAGTGATGCTACTCGATGTTCGGGCGCAACTCCGGCGAGGAAGATGCCCGCGGAATAACAAACTGGCTGTCCACTCAATATGGTGTTTTCTCTCTTTCCTTTCACAACTATAAATGCGTGCAGCCAGTACTTCAGTCGCACTGGTTGGAAGCGGCGCATCGAAGACAGTTCGCACACATCCAGCGCTCTAAATAGGTATCTCAAATGTTCATCTACGTGTTTTCTAAGAGAAGAGAGTAAATCGACCAGCTCGCCTAATGGTGCCTGAGTGGACAGCTTTGCTTTCGTCGCTTCATTACTGTCTCTCTTTTTCGGGGACTCTGAGAAAGTTTGTAGAGTGGATCCATATTTTTTTATTTTTTCGTGACACCTGCAGGCTGCGATTGAATGCTCGCAGGGGGCTGCCCTTTTTGCCTGGCGTGTAATACTTTTCCGGTACGTAGGTACGAAGCCGCACAGTCTGTATTATATGTACCATGTAGGGTGGTACCGGCACTGTTTTGTTAAAGGAATTTGTTTCCGCTCGCGTCCGTAACTATTCTGTATTTTTAGAGATGGAAATCTACCTCAGTGCTTGGGCAACTTACCCTGCCACTTGAAGGAGTGCGCTAGAGGACAGCCTACTCCCTTTCCACTCATTTCAAGTTTAGAGTTCACTGAACACCTTCCGCTACTGGTCGGCCATTTCGCAGCGACAAAGATGCTCTTCGCACTTTGGTGGCTCTGCAATCGCGCCCGTTCAAATAGCCTCCGGGCGCTTCATTGCCACTTTCCGACGTCAACCAGCGCCTTTCGTGTACGCGCGGATTGGTTCATTATTATCCCTGCCCCGTGTGCGTGCTTCCATGTGAGCGTCCACACGTGCACGCTTTTCTACCTCCTTCGGTCTAAGCTGTGCAACAGCGTGGCCATCGACCACGCCTGCTCCTTCGCATGGGAAGAGGCCTCGCATCGGAGGCCCCGTTTACCGACGTTGCTGTTCCCGAGAAGCGCGGCACTCATTCCGCGTTCGCAGTCTCGTTGGGAAACGCGGGAGGGGCCAAGGCATCAGGACGGCGCATCGCAGTCCCAGATCTGTGACTGAAGCACTAGCTCGTGACGCGTCTCCAACGAGTGCCATGGTCTCGAGGCATGCCTTCCGGAGAGTGCGCTTAGGAACAGGAGGTGAAGGAGGAAGTAAAGTGCGCAATCGTGATCACCGCCGCCGCCGCCGCCGCCGCCGCCGCCTCTCCTACGGTGTATGAAAGCACTTCGTTTCGCTGCCATATAAGCCGCTCATGTAGCGGGCACGTGTGTATGCAAACTACCGCTTACCACGGTTGGCAGTTTGCTCAGAATCCAGTTGGTAGGTTGCGATGACGCCACAAGCTAACGTTGCCCCCCTGCTACCGAGGCGGGCCTCCTAGGTTGCTTCTCTGGGCATTTTTTCGGGACCAGCGATGAGGACGCTGATGACGACACCGACTTTTCTGAGACACTGGCTCTTTAACTGTATCGCGTTAAACCTGACCGCATTGATTATGTGGAACAGGCAGTAATGCAAGTGTGTCATCTCATCTGCGGAATAGGCTCCTTCAAGTGGCTTATGCTGCAAGCCGCACTAAGCACCTGATGTGAAAAAAAAAAAGAAGATCGGAAACGATGTGACACTAATATAAAAGTTGAAATCGGCATTAGAATGTGAATAATCTCTCGAGTCCGCAACTCGTGGCCTTAGGCGCTGCCTATTGTGATGACCCTTTCATTGGCCTTTCCTCTTATATCCCGAATAATTTTTAGACGGTGCAATTTTTCTCTACACAACTCGTGTGGGTTTGATAAAGACCTATATAGGCTCTTATTAGGCAATATGTGCCGAAAAAAGGTTGAAGTGTTTGTCCCACGAGGCTTCTTTTGTCCATTCATGTGCTAATAATAACACCATTTGGACAAAGCACTTTTGCACGGTAACACATTTCGGCTTTCACATTTCTTGTCTGTTTTAGCGGATGCAACAATATAAGCATTAGCTATAGGCGTCGCACATCCTCTTGCCGAGTAATCTAAACAGGGCACCCGAACAACGTGTTTTATAGCGTGTTGGAGACATTTACTGATGTCTTATAGTACTGTACAGCTACGTTGATCCTAATGTTTAGACTGCTGAGAAAGGTGCACAATATAATTAGTAGGTATTGTGCTTGAGCCCTCTAACGATCGTGAGCATCGCCGACGTATTGCCGAGCGACCACTCAAGACAGCTACGTAGGGACTGTAGGCCACATGACTACAGATAGCATACAACGCTGTAGCATCTATCTCTCAGCCGACAGTCGCCTTTTAGATACCTGAAACACGGCAGCAGTCCATTTATTGACCGCCAGTTAGCCCGAAAATTGAAAACTCGTAGGCTCGCGCTCGCATTCTCGCTGACGGCATGAACGGAGGCCTCGATTCGAGCTTGTCGCATACGTATCGATGGGAGCGGCGGAGGGAATGATAGACGCAATTTACGACTTTCCTCTCCGTCGCACGCCCTGTTGACACAAATGGAATCCGGTGTGGACGAAGCATTACAGTGACTATAGACCGAAGCACGTCGTTTTGAAATGATGTGACCTTAATGTTGCATGTTGCATCGACCCAGCAGCTACTGCAGTTATTGACGCACGTCATGCTCCTGTCAAAAACTCTCAGACGGGAAAAAAAAGGCTTATTTACAAGAGGATGACACTGTAGGCGGACAGCGACATGAATTGGAAGCAGTTCTCAGCAGTTCATTGTAATACAACATGCCTGGCATAATTATATATTGAAATAGGGCAAACAAGATTTATCTGACACGAATAGTGATTAATTTCTCTCTGGTCAGGGATAAGAATTCTTTCAAGTGAATGATTCTTTCTGTGTGGCAGATAATGCTCCTCCTGCACTTCATAGTGGCACTTAATTAAAATAATTTAAAAAGAGCAAAGTTTTCTAGATAGTATGCCAAACGCAAACCTTGTCGCTGGCCTTTGCCCTCAACTTTGCGGAGATAGCTCTCAGAACGTGCGACTGAATATTGCCCATGACGGAAAAACTCGATTCCTCAAGAAAAAAATTACCGACGATTACGTTACTTCCTAATGCGAAATTTGAGCGCAGCAAATAAGCTGTTTCACCTTTTCGATAGATTGAGGCAAAGAAATCGAGCAACACATGTATGCGCTATCACAGAATTTTTTTTTTATTTTTCACACGTATTCCTTTAACAAAGACTCCACTAACAGTTCTTGACAGTCATGAAGGAAGCTTTGTGGTCGGAGAAATAGACTGATATATGTTCGACTTGGTACACCGATGCTTGATTCTCAAAGACGAGATCTATACAAGTGCCTCGCGAGGTTGTCACAGCCGTGCGACGCGTTACGAGCGAGAGGAACGGGATGTTCTCCCGCATAAGTGTTAGGAAATTGCTGTTTGTCTTTATGTCAACATTAAAGTCCCCCACTACTAACATCGGTGTGGATCGATGGACGGTTAATGCGAGTTGCAGGAAGTGCACGACGTCTTTCGTGAGTGCGGTAGGGGCGAAGTAGGCAGCTACTACCAGCAAGCCGTTGGGCAACTTTGCGGCGCACAGTTCGCCAACTTCATGTGACGTGCCAAACATTTCGACTGGTATTGCAGAGAGACCTGTGCGCAAGTAGATAGCGACTCCCGCCGCTCTGTTGTGGTCTCTGCGAGCACCACAGCAGTATAGGAAATCTATGATTTCGAGAGGCTCTTCGGGATCCATCCAGGTTTCAGCAAAGCAAAGTACAGAGGAATGGCGCAGAATGTGATCGTGGTGTACGTCCTTGGCATGTGCGGCAAGGGAGCGTACGTTAAGAATGTGGTTGTGAATGATGAATCAACTGCTGCCAGCGAATGACGCGTCCATTGGCTGTCTGCGTGTGTTACTGATGTGTGGTTAACATGTTAAGCTTCGCCTGTAAGAGTGGAACGCGACAGCGTCTTGCAACGCTGCCAGGGAGTCCACAGAACGCCATCGCCAATTCGGCTGTACGCCTTGCTGGACGGTAAATTTATTTTTTGAGGAAAGGAAATGTATCTCTCTCGCATATCTGGGTGGACACCTGCACCTCGCCGTAAGGGAAAGGGGGAAGATGGGAGTGAACGAAGACGCCGTATTAGCTAGACGCGCCTTTGTTCATTCCAAACCATTCAGCTGGCATTACGGAGTGGCTAGCGTGCTCGTATCGCACTCCGGAGACCCTGGTTCGATTCCCCAACTCGACCAATTTCGTTCTCGGTTTTATTGATTTATGCGGTCTAACTAGAAAGGTTAATTAGGCTATTTCATATTTATATTCTTGAATTTCTGCCCATCGTGTTATGTCATTAACCTGTCAATTGTTGGAACTGTCTAGGATGTTCGACACAACGTATATGAAACGAGCAACGCCTTACTGAGTGGGGAAGTGCGTGGTGGTGGAGGGAACGCGGCTTCGTACTTATGCTTTTTTTCAGCAGCGTCTCCTTCCGCGGACGCTGTTGTCGCTGCGGCGCGCGTCTTTCTTTTGTTTTCTTCTGACCTCTTCATTCTCCTGTGTATTAATTAGGCTAATTGATTAATGAAGCCATTAACTAAACTCAGTCCAACTTAGTTGCAGCATCACTATACGATCCCTTTGATTGGTTGCATGGTTACTAGCCAAAGTACAATTGGCCCCATTTGAAATTCGCGCACTGTGACGTCACGAGCATTTCGACCAATTGAAAAGCGTGACATTGGGGGCGGAGCTGGTTACGAGGCCGACGACGACGCGAAACCCAGGAACGGACGCCAAAGAGCTGCGCTCTAAAAAAATGCTGTCAAAGAAGACGAAGTTTACTAAATCACATGCAAAAAAAATTTGGACATGATCCACAGTTTTCGCCAAATATGTCTTGTGAAGTGTGATTTTACGGCTGCATCGCGCCAAAATACATGCGCTTCGTGAAGCCTCCAGACAAAGCAACCTCTCCAGTTGACGTAACTCGTTGAAACAAGCGACCGAGCGAAATTTGTTGGACTACAGACCTTTAACTTATTAAGGAACCTCACAGTAATAATTAAAATGTTAACTATTCAATATAAGTTAAACAGCCTGCTAGTTAGCATGTCGTAGCTGTATTCTATGTCCTACACTGCTGACAATGCTGAGCCGAAAAGAGCGCTCTTCTAACTGAAAAAGCCTATTTTTAACAATGGTGTAAAATCTTAGGTGAAACGCCCCGTATCTGCTGGTCTTCTTCCCTTTCCAAGTGCTTTCGCCTCCTATAATTGGAGAATGCGTGACGCCTGTTATCCGCTAGCACAGCTTGATCGAAGGCTGACAAGGATCACAGAATCGCTGGCATTGTGTGCGCCTGTAACGCTGTTAACAGGGTAGATGACAGGCGTCTCAAGGTCAGCGAAATTGACGGTTCTTGTTACGGCAGAGCCGCAACAGGTCTGATGGCTCTGGTTGCCGCCACAAGTTGCGTCACTCGGACCCTGCAAGCCAGTCAGGAGATGCACGAGTGAGCTTCGCTGCGGCTCCCGCGAAGGTGCTGTTCAGTTATCCAAGGGTGCAGTCGTTCGCTATAGGTTTTTGCGGACCGCTAATAAGACATAACTGGAGAGGCGCTGAATCAGCTGGCTATATTTGAGATAAGGGGAAATCTGCTGGGATGGGATGGCTCCGGCTGGCGCGGCTGATTAATCATCAGTAGAAGAGAGTGTTGTAAAGGGGACAGCCTTTATCTTGATGATGACAACTACGTACTGTTTACTACATACGGTGTTCATCATCAGTAATATTTTTGTTTCACCCTGTGCTCGAATTATACGTTTAGGCTGCGGTTCCCCGTCTGCTCCTCAGTCAACGAATACCTAATCCGAACGAATAAGGAATCAGTCAACGTTCTGGGGCGTAACAAGTGTGTCTGCTTGTACTGACATTTGCGAGCACCGGTCGAAGGCCGGAGAGACTCCCAATCGTGAGCATCGAGCGTCCTCAGCTTCCAATTCTGACATTTATCGAACAGTCAGAGTCGCCGCCACAGATACGAGTTAATAGGCGTTTATTCGCTTCTTCGAACCGGCCTTATGCAAGTTTTCGTAAGTCCTGCATTTCAGCACACGTCGTGGGCTTCGTTCCTCTCAAAGCGCCTTCTGAGTTTCCAAACAATAAGTCGAATGCGCACACAAAGCGTCACCCCCTCTGCCATGCAGCCATCATTAGGGGGACAAAAGCAAATTCAGGATCTTGGCGGAGTAAACAACACAGTTGTACAGGCTACGCTCGCCCACAAAGACTCTCGATGTCGAGGCCGGCAGCAGCTCTGCTGCTGCTGTCCAGCATTTTCCGGAGCAGCGGACGCGTTTTTGGTTTTCTTCGTCTCGTCTCCGTCCTTTGTCCGTCGCACGGGGAACCGCTGTTGGATCTCTCCTTTTTGTTCCACCTCGGGAACCGGCAGATCTCTTCGTCAGCATCCCCTCTGGACAAGACCGGCTTTGGTCGGCGGTTTTCAATCTTCTCCGCCCGCCCGGCTGCCTTTGTATCTTCGTCCCGATCCCCGCACAAGGAATAAGCGGCTACTTTCTGGTTTGCGTTGGCCAATCTCGTGGGCGTTCATAATGCGCTTCGTTATCCATCCTTTGCGCGACAGTGTGGTCGTTTTCCTTGCTTACGTTGTGTTTTTCTTTTCCCCATCGAGCTTCTGTCCCTCGTGCGTGTTTGCCCTTTATAAATGCTTTTTCTTCTGACATTTTGTGCCCCTTCCTGCCTAGAGGATGCAACTGTGTAGTGCAACTTTGTTTATTTTCTCCGGAGCTTTAATCTCCTTTACCAATAATGACATTTTGCAGGTCTGGTGCACGAGCCTGAGGACGACGGCTCGGCTTCAAGGAACGGGGCTGCAAGCAGCGAAAATTTTGAACCAGGACGCCTTCATGCGGCTATCTGGTTATGTTGTAAGAAGCTTCAATGCATTTGCAGCTACTTGCGAATTGACCTTAAATAAATTGAACTGAATTTTATTTGCATTCTATCAGATGACACTGGAAGCGAGAGGAAAAAGTTTTCTCAACTACTTGACAAAGCCCCAAGCTACCATAGTGGCATCACGCAACGATGGCAAAACCGCGCAGTGACAGAAAAAAAACGATTAAAACAGCAATGACAGTAATAACGCATTCACAAAGGATACAGGTACCCATACGGCGCAGCAGAGTAAAACATAAAGGAAGAGGCAAAACTGTTCATTAGGTGTTTTTGAGGTAAATGAAACAAAGTTTACGGATGTACGCAAAGCATAACATCAGCGAGTAATGGATGTTTGCTGAAGTAGAATAGTTGACTGGCCGAACTGGTCCATCACAGGTGATAAAGCATGCATGCAGCGCGAAACGAAAGAAGCTCGCAAGAAAAAAACACAAAAGGATAGCGCATGTCCATATCGTTTTGTGCTCGTTTCTTGTGTCCTTCTTTATGCTAACATGCAGCTTTCTCTGCAATGGATGTTTTCCTTAGGGGTTTTGCTCAGATTTCATTCGTGTTGCCCCACTAACTGAACAATATTACCAGACGCCACAGAAAAAGAACGAAGTTGTTGAGGAAATAATAAAATAAATAAGGAGTCAGTGTGAGGTGCTTTACTGAATGTGGCACTGCAATCCAGTCTCGCCTCCACTTCGTATCTTTTTTTAGCCTGGATTTTATCTGTATGTATATGTGCTACACAAAGCGCCGTGAACCGTGGACACATTCCGCACTGTGGTCTGTCTCTTTACGGATGGAAAATACGGTCATACCAGGTGTTTCAGCGAAGACCACCAATAATTTAAAAAATAGTTTCTTTCAGATATTAAAGATGTTTCTATGGCACAATATCTGTGTTAGTTCACATCAAAAAACAGGTGAATAATGAAAACTAGCAAGCCAATTAACTAATTTCTTATAATTAGCTTTTTAACTATTGCAGTTAGACGCCTGGTTGCAATTAGAGGTTTATAATAAGGGAGTAATTAGTCACTGGCATACGCCCAAGCGCAGCCATACGGCTACAAAGACTTGGGTGGCCTGGGTGGATGCCAGTGAATAATTATTTCCTTATTACAATTCGACTCCACCTGGGGAGATTCCCATAAACATTTGACCAATTAGAGATTTTTAGCCGGTCGTTCGTAATAAGCATGTCAGTTTTTCAAATCTCGAAAACGCTATTACCCTTGGCGCTGTGGGTCGACAAAATATACCTTTATCTCCTTGCTACATGCACTGAGGGAGTTGCTTTCTCTAGTTGCTTTTCAAAAGCACATGTATTTTTTTACGATGTGGCCAAACTTGTTAGGCCCAGCACGGACAGTAATCAACGCTTTCGAAATTCTAAAAATTGATGTGGCTATTACAAACGTCCGGCTACAAACCTGCAATCTTTTTCCTAATCGTGGTAATTAAAAATTTTAATCAGCAGAAAGTAGTTATTGGTTAGCTAGCTAATTTTATCCACCTATTTGCCTGAAAACAGGGTCAAAATCAGAATGATTCTTCACTTTGCCCGCGCCATAAATGCTGGCTTTACCGAGGTCTTCATTATTTCTGTCTCGTTGCCTGTTCTTTTTTTTATTACTGCATCTTGTAGTCGTTGTGTGAGTAGGGACGAGTTGTTGTCAGAAACTCAAATATTGGTTTAAGCTATACTGCTTCTTCTTTGAGCGGTGCGAAACTAAAAAAAAAAAAAAAACGATAGCGCATCGGCTCAGCTACATAGTAAAACTACAGTTTTCAAGCGCGGCCTGTTTCGCAAACCATAAATCCCAGAGCTCTCATCTCGAGGCAACACATAGTGACGCGCATGTTCCGACTTTGTTTTTCTGTTAGAAAATCTACACTTCGTGCTTTGGTATGATAAACTCTCACGAGCTTCCTCATCTCACCACAATTCCACTCGAGAAAGGAAAATGAGAGCTTTGCCAAAAAATTGTGTATACGGAAATCAGAGTTCATTCGAAGGACTAAACTTTCGGCGAAAAAAGAGTTGTTCTAAAACATGCCCTTGAAATTTGAATCTCTAAAGAGAGTGGCAACACCAAATTTCGGTTGCCTGTTTTTTTCTTTGAATGGATGCGTCAGACATTGCCATGCATAAGTCTCAATGCAAAATACGGCTCCTGCATAAGCTCAATAATTTAAAATTCAGTTACTTTATTCAAGTTGTTTTAGTTTCGATTGCTTTCAACCTGAGAAGGGTGACCTCAGAGGCTAAGTGGGACAACACTGAGATTATGTGAGGCGTACGCATAGTGCGATAACATCGTCGCTTGTCGTTTTAAATTATTCTAGTCCCAAAAACCGGAACAGCAACAATTACACAAATAGCAAGCCAGTCAGAATTTTAACCCCCCCCCCCCCCCCCTCCCCTTAGACGAATCTCATGCGCCGACTGATGCTTACTAAGGTCTCGTACGTCATTCCACAGGAAGAAGACAGAGCCAGAATCTGGTATTCCTACTCCTCAAATTGTGTAAATATCAGAGCTCTCTCCGAGCGATTCCAAACCTTCTGATGCTGGCTCTTCGAGCCTCACGTAGTGTAGGATAAGCATGCCGTAAAGTCGAATTTAAAAATGAGCACTTCCGAAACCAAAGCCTACTACACAGCCAGATTTCTTTTGCGCAACCCAAAAGCACACTCTGAGTGTGCGTTTGCCACTAATACGTCGCTTGGCGGAGAAGAGAGCTGTAGCAGCAGCAGTGCCGCCCTCGTGGCAGTGACGTTGATTACGCTGTCTTGGCATGGATGCCTTGCTGGTTATGGGGCGCGTCGTTGCTATGGCGCCGTGGTTTAGGTGACCAACACGTGGCCTTCCATTCGGGAGTGCCATCTCGGGAAGCGCAGTCTCTGGGGGCAGCAGCGCTCTATAACGAGCCGCCTTCATACGACGGCGACGACGCTTTACGCCACTATCACGCTAAGCAGGTCGCCCGCCTAAGAGCTACTTTCCACTCGCTTCGAAGGAAGATGCCTCCAGGAATGAGCCGGCGAGGTCGCTGATTGTGTGAGCGTATGTGGGTGTTGTGGGTGCGCGGGCGTTATATCTGTTTCCTGAAAGTGATATATAGGGATTGAGAGGGAAGTGAGCAGGGAGATGGAGTTGAGCGGCTTCGCTCTCCTAGCGTCACTTCTTTTCCTAGGAAGCTATGAATATTCGCCCTCGAGTTCTTCCCGGAAGCTGTCTTCATTTATCTGTGCCGTCTTCGTCACCCTTAGCGCACCTTCCTTTGATCTTGTGTAGTTTCGAAGTCGCTGCCCTCTTGCTGGATGCCAGTGTCTTACTAGTCTGAGGTTTCTATTTGTGGCCTTACCACTTTCTCAAGATCCTCGAATGCGCTTTTTTTTTCTCGACGGGTGTGCTCGAACTTGCCCACGAGCAGTGTAATTTTTAAGCCACTTTTTGTCAGTGAGTGTTAGCTCGCGTCTAAGTGAATGCCTTAGAATGCATAGGTGCCGCATGCGTTTTTCAAGATGCCTTTCAACTCTAACAATCACACAATTGTTCATGTCGATAAAAAGCGATCACTTGTGTGACTGCGGGGGCAATTTTTGCGAAGTTCTTTTAAACGCAGTGAATAAATCAATAAACATTTAATAACACAATGTGCTGATGTGAAGCAACATCTTCCCGCAATTGGTACATAGCATTATTTCGCAAAGTCGCTTTTCACCAACACCCACAAGTTGAACTGTTTCGCCGCGAAATGTCTGCTCGGTTTGTTTGATAACTGCATTATATCTTAAACTACGCCTTCGGCAAAGCCAGTGGAGGCCAGGAAACTTAAAAAAGGAAAGTAAACTTTAAAGTGCCCTACGCATGTTTTTTCCTGAATCCCTTATCAAATGAGTTTTGCTTTGGGTGGTTAATTCCTCTGTGTAGATCACTTTCTGTGCTATTGGCAGTGCATCTGAGATGTCCAGAAAAAGATTGCGGTGCGGTTCAGCTCCGCTTAGGATGTGCTTTATTTCAAAATTAAATGTTTAGATTGAGAAATGGACTCGTTTGCAGAGCTTAGATTGCGTTTCGTGGTTGCACTATAGCCAGACTTTCTATCATGCTTTTCATCTGAAAGCATCATGCGTTTTGCTCGAACTTCCGAGATGCGTCTCTTGTACACGTATTGAGACAGCTGACGTTCATGTATGCGCGAGGAAACAGCATAGATACCTACCCGCGTGAATGATTGGTTCAAGCTCTTTACTAGGATCAATTTTTCTTCAACTACGAAGTCTCTTTGCAAGCTGCATAGCTTTCTTTTGTAGGCGTGTAGTTTTCTTTTGCTAACGAGTAATTACTTTCTTATTACAAATCTACTCCACCTTCGGGGTTTCCCCTAAATATTGGACCAGCTCTGATTTTACTTCGAGATGTTGGTCAATTCACTCTAGCCCTACCATAAGCTAGCTCTCCCGTTTACCTCAGTTGGAAGAGTGACTGCCCGGTGAGCCGGGGGTCTCCGGTCCACATTCCAGACCAGGATAAATTTTTATTCTGCTATGAAGTTCTTGTAGAAGCTGTCTAGCTTTTCCTTGTGGAAGTATAACTACGTTTGGGTGGGTTCTAATTAGTAATTACTCGGTAATAAAACTTCAACCAGTGAGAAGGAATATACTACCGAATGAAGCCCATCAAGTGAGAGCAGCAGGCTCCTTTTCCCCCTCTGCTCCTTGTGTTTCCATCTCTCAAATGAATCGAAGGGTAAAACCAGCTTTTAATACAGCATGAAACATAGCATGAACCCTGAGGCCATACGATGACTTGAGCGCATAAAGGTTAAAAAAATATGATGCATTCAAAATTAGAGGAATGTTGGCAGGCGTTTTTCATTGTTGCTCCTAATTCTTTCCATCGCCTCACACTTATTAAGCGCCCACTGGCGGAAAATAGCAATATAAGATTGAAAGGTGGCATTCGCAATACCGATGCCGTATTGGTTTATCACAATTATCAAAAGAAAAGAGAATTAAAGTGAAACTAATTTTCTGGATTATGACATGGTTAATTACTCCGCTTTGCGCTGTCCGAGATTTTTTCTTTAGTCTCTTGTTGTTTTTTTTAATTATTAACTTACCTACTCAGCTCATGAGCTCTTACCAGCAAATCTATGGCCTCTCCTGTCGTCGGATGTGCATCGCGTCAAAAGTTAGTAGCTTTCGAGCTTTGCGAGCACTGCTCCACGCAACATTCCTCCTTTTCCAGACGGAGACGGAGGTGCTGCTGTGGGAGCCGAGCAGTGTCGAAACTCCGTACGCAGGCCTCGTCTGGCTGCCGACCGCAGGGACACAGTGGCGGATGACTCCATCCATAACCACGTTATCGAGCCCTGCAAATGACGCGGCCGATTCCGGTGGCCTAGTTGCTATGTTCCCGGCTTCGCGCAGCCTCTGAATTTAATTTGCCCTGTTTTCTACATTTTTTCTTAAATAGCACTCCACCGCAACCACCGTTGTAGTCGCCTAGTGCTCTTTCGCTCCAATATTTTCGATTTGTACTTCGCTATTGTTTCTCTGCTTATTGTGCTCACTTTTTATTGCGCGCTTGTCCGGCGGGAGCCTTCCTTCGAAATTGTTCATTTTAGGCACTCACTGAGTAGCCGTTCGAAAAACAACCGTTCGGTGGATTCTCCTTCTCCACTTCTACCCTCAACCCTCTTTTTTTACACTTATCCGTTTGTTTCTGAAGAGCGCAGTTTTTCTTCTCCAAATTACAGTGGTAGCTCTACCAACATACTTCCCCTGTTATCCCTTTGTCGTCGTTGTCCCCATCCCATTAGCATTAAGCCACATTCCCCCTGACGTAAGAAGACGTAGAGCATAAAGATAAAGAACTGTATACTTATGTACAAAGCTGTCGGCTGGAAGTAGCAGCCACTCTGCCATTGTGTTGCATCCCTCAGTCTCTCAGCGAAGGCCAGCTTAGCAACATTATAACCTGAGGCCCTAACCCATCTGTGGTGCAGAGTTTACTACACTTCAGCCATGAATCCGCCAAGTCATTCATACGCGTGTTTTGTATCTGCCGGTGACTGTAGCAGCCATGTATGGCGCAGTTATTTATGCGAAAACAATAACAGGCTGTTCGACACAAAAAAAGGTGTCGCCCAAGAAGTGGAATCGTTTCAATCAATCAATCAATCAATCAATCAATTAATCAATCAATCAATCAATCAATCAATCAATCAATCAATCAATCAATCAATAATCAATCAATCAATCGTGTGTTTTATCTTCATCAGAAAACGATAAGGATTGGTCCAGGCAAAAAGTGGTAACAATTTCCAGTCCACAGTTTCCAAAATCCAAAACTCGCGATTGCTCGAAACGAAGTGACGTCAACATAGGTGCGAAAATATGAAATGTTGACCATGCAGCAATAGCCAGTACTTATACTTACAACTGCACCCTCTGCAAACGAATACAATTCTAATATAATTGAAATCAAATTCGAGTAGAATTCGAACAGAATTACAATAACACTGAAATAATCTGAATAAAAGTAATTTTTTTTAATTTGATTAATACCGGCATAGCTATAGAATTGGAATAGCATTTCAATCCTTTCATATTACTCGCCCGCAGTTTCCTTCAGTGCCACCGGTAATTTTTAATTAATCATTTCGCAGACCAACTAGCGCTATCACTTATTGCGCTTGGAGAATAAGCGGCTTTAATTTTTTGTTTGTTTTCTCATTACTCCCGATGTACCTACTTTGCTACATAGCTGAATTCTGCGGCAGAAAGCACCCAAAAACCCCCCCAAAACTCCCACTTTAGCGAAAACATGAAGTTAGCCTATTCAGAGCTTCCAGTTTGCAGCTTAAAAAATTATCACTGTACGTAATGCTTACGCAGACTGCTGCCGGTATCCGTGCTAAGTGATAAAGAAAATGAGCCGCGGAAACCTTCCTCATCAAGGCGTAGAAGACATGAAAAGACGACCAATCTCGCATCGCACGGGACTGGAAGGTGAGGCAGTCATTCTAATTAAGGGCTCATGCATATTCCTAAGGCTGCAGCTGACCTCATATGCTGTTCAGCACACGTCAAGACACACTCGGAAACGGGTAAGTGAAAATGCCAGACACAAATAAGCCCTTTTTCGGCGCTCGTGGGTGGTTGCTTTAGGATGGCTCAATGCGCACGCCACGCGCGTATTTTCGCGCTGCAAGACGTTTCGCGCTTTGCACGCCACATGTCCTCACGTAATCCTGAGAGCAAAGGACGAAAAAAAAGTGGTGGGGTTTAACGTAGCTAAACCGAGTAGACGTGCGAAAGCATGTTTTTAGCCTGGTTGGATAATGGTTCTACCTCACCGGGTCGTCGACACGTCTGGCGACAATATGAGACCCTGGTTAAGCTCGGACCGAGGATAAGGTGATTTGATTTTTTTCTAGCCGCAGAAAGAGGTTCAGGAACACATCGATGTCTCATGCACAGCGCGATAGTGTTGCAGTTTAACACGAGACGTGATCGGCTGCAGCTGTAGCATATACTATAGCTTTAGCGTATAGCATATAGTATTAGAATGGAAAGTTGGGCGAGTTGGTATACGTTCATTTTTTAAGTATAAATGTCTGTTTTTTTTCTGAATAAAAAATAGTTGTGAGTCAGCGTTCGTCCGTGTGGTTTCCTTCATCTTTGTCTTCCGTCCCTTTCGCGCTGTTTTTCTACCCAAAATGAGCATATAGTACATGGACTTTGTAGCCTGTGGACAACTCGCAAGCTGGACCGCAACGCTGAACCTCTTATTACAGCCAGAAGCCTTTTCAGTCGAATGATGCTTCAACTCCGGGACATTTATGATGAAAGGGACTGTGTACTGGACTGGTTTCCGCTGTTGATGCGGTGTCTATCTTTGCCGCCCTTTTAAGCTGGGTTGTTTTCTGTCCAGCTAGTGCAGTGCCTCACTATCTGCGTGCTTTGCAAATAATCTGTATACATCCCCTTTCTGTACATACACAACGTCACATAGTAAATACCCTGTTAAAAAAAAATGCAGCTATAGCATAGTTCTCTGCTGTATTGGTCAGCGAAGCTGATTTGTTTGTTCCTCCGTGGGTTCGAAACCCAGTAGCGGCGATATTTTTTTTTTATTTCTTCATCATCATGGTCAAAAATGTCGCAAGATTCTTGGTTGGGTTTGGCCTCGTGTGGTAGTGCTTTTGCACTAAAATACGATAGGCGAGAATTGTTCACGATTTCCTGCGTAAGATCTCAGCTTGCTTAGAGAAAGGGATACGATCACAGTAGTGCCTGCTTGAGGTTTTATCCTTACGCTTATCCTTCAACTTCCCATGACTGAATGACAGGCGCCGAAGAGAGTCGGAAAAATGATACACAGTCCGTCTGCTCTCTGCTCTTTGAGGTGAATTAATGCTAATGTCGATGTGCGAAGTGCCTAGCTATGAAATAATGCATGTTCATGAATGAACGCACCAATTAATACAATAGGCGGATACGCATGGAGTTGTATACAGCGCCATAGCTGCTCAGTGTAAAGCATTAGAACTCCATGTCTGCTCACTGTAGTCCAGTGAATGGAGTGAATGGGCTCAGTGGTTATGGTGCTCGGCTGCTGACCCGGAAGACGCGGGATCCATTCCGGCCGCGGTGGTCGAATTTCTATGGAGGCGAAATTCTAGAGGCCCGTGTACTGTGCGTTGTCAGTCCAAGTTAAAGAATCCCAGGTGGTGGAAATTTCCGGAGTCCCTCACTACCGCGTCTCTCATAGCCAGAGTCGCTTTGGGATGTTAAACCGCATAAACCAAACCAAAGCATTGTATAGAAAAGCAGTTACTGGAAATATAGAGGTTGCTTGATAAGCTTTGTGCTCGTGCACCCGTCAAGTGTTCCACAGGGGAATACAGAGCTTAGGTCACGAGTCCTACCTGTCAAAAAGACTAACAAAAATAATTTGGTTGAAAACTTCTGCAGTTTCCTTTGTAAAATACGTCTACAGTACGATAATTACCTCCAAAGGAATAGCTACAAAAATTTATCATTCAGAATCGATTGTTCAGAAGGAATCCACCTAGAATAAGGGGATTCAAATGATGCAACAATGCCAGTTAGCATCAGTCACCGCCCTGTCATGCAGCTACATAGCAAATCGATGCACTTCCTTTGTGTCTTAGCTGTGAAGAGAAGGCAGATTTAGAAGAAACTTTAATAAGTGCTTAGGGGTGTTTGAATCAATCATGCCAGCCTTAATCTCTATTAATGAGTATTGTCCTTTTCAATTCCTACTTTGATAACGTCGCGATGACGTTTGATTTCTGAAGAAAAATTCCTGGAATGTTTGCTTTCTAATGTTAGCCCTCATATTTGCTGATTCGACGATGTTGCACGCAGAACGTGCGCAGTTTCTTATTTGTACATTTCTTTCGCTTGATGATGTACGCGCATGCAAGGAGATGGTGGGTGGTGGGGGAAGTGGCATCGGTGGATCTTTGCAGTGGCTCCGAAGAAAACGTTAGGAAGCAGAGAATAATACGGGAATCCTTTTAAGAGTGATCAGTGCTTAGCGACTCCCGCTCCGGGAGCCCGATAATTTTTCTCTACACTGGAGAATCGGTGTTCTTTCTAATTATTCTGCATTCTTCTTACGCAACTAACTGTGTGCGTCTGAAGTCGGCCCGCGACCTTATTTTTGTTCTCCTGTTCCCCTTCTTACGTAACAATGAGTTCCAATCGCCTGTGTTAGGATTTGTTGCTGTATTTATTGTTTTCCTTTCCTTTTGGTGTCCCGTTTTCTCTTTAGCTTCAACCACCGAGTGCGCCGCGTGTCGCCTAATTAAATCTCGAGCTTCTCGGGCAAGTAGCATTTCTTCCTTTTAGGCTCGAAACGAGTGCCACGCGTCGATCTTAGCGTCGTCTTTCTCCTCCGCCTATTCTGCAGCCAGCGTAAACCCAAGCTCTGACCTTGCCCGCGCACTCGCCGTTAATTGGTGGATGCTGGCTAGAGTGCTCCCTACACTGCTGCGCAGGCTTTCCTCCTAATCACGGTTTATCATCCTACACTCGCGTGCCTTCTTCGTTCTTCTCCTTTGGCTTCGTTTATATACAATCGTCAGCTTTCTTTATCTCCTACGTTCTGCCTTCGCCATAGTTCCTGGTATATCCCTGCGGGTGCGTCTTGAACTAAGCTCCGTTTAATTTTGGTGACTTCTTCTTTTTTTCATCTCATTTATCATTTGTTTTTTTTCTGCAGTTGTTCGTGCGCCGTGCGATTGTTTCAGCAATGTGTTTTAGCTCATTAGACGGTGAGAGATCTCTGCCAAACTAGGGAGTGCGCAATTAGGCGGGCCGCTTCGGCGTCCGGGTCTTAGACAGCGGCTCCATTGCGCCTGCTTGAGTAACGGCTTCCATCAGTATGATAAGGACTTGTGCGCCGAAAGTGTTGTTGGATGCTGTATGGGTCGTATTCCCGGTGTGGGAAGCGCCCTTCCTGTTCCAGCTGCTACCGTATAGTCATCACCAGTCACGGGAATATTCTGAGCAAAAGGGGTTCCTTATCTCCATTGCAAGCACCGTGTTGGAGTCATGCTTTGAAGTAAGAGCCGAACCAATATACGGAGGCCGCAACGGCATTAAAATAAACTTGCAAGCTTGCGAAAAGACATCTGTGCGGCTCCGTGACATTGTTGTGGACTGTATAGGAGCAAGCATTATTTCTTATCGTTTTCTGTTAAGTTGAATTAAATTTGGGTGACGACACATGTTCTATTGCGGTAATTCCCGTGGCTGCGCCTCGATAGAAACAATGTCAGGCTGCCGCGAGAGTTGCATGGTGGCTGACTAGCGCAGTGCATCTAGCATATGCCCCCCGCACTGTAAGCCCGACTACTCTGGCTGCTAATCTATTAGCATAATCTTGCGACGCACAGTCTTTTGCAAGTACAACACAGCTACGAGAGCACACGAAAATGCAGAAATCCAACAGTAACCGCGTCCACAGTTCTTTTTCTACAGTGTTACAGCGTGAGACAGATATGCGACACATCGATATAGCACGATCAGTTTTCCGTACAAAGCTTTGCTTTCTGAGCTGAAACTGCTATAATAAGTCTTGTATACGAATGTTCTTACATTCAAATGCAAGTTCAGACTTTTCTCTTCATATTAAACCCGTAAATTTACGATATCTATCTGCAGGTACTTGTGCGCCGCCAGTTTCCTGTCCTGCATGTCCGGCAGAAGACTAACGGGCGGCTATCAACATCAGCGATGCTTTACACAGGTGGCCTCCTCATCGGATGGAAAGCGCTTACCGTTCTGATTTTCCTTCATGTTGGAAACAGAGATCGCATGCCTGGAGGCCCAGGCTGCTTGGGCATTCTTCAGCAAAGGCTTTCAGAGGTAGTGCTCAAGTACATCCCCGCTAAGCGGGACTATGTGCAAAAGCGATGCTCAGTTCAAACCGAGTAATATTCCAATGTTTCAACTCGATGCTTGTTTTTATTCCACCGCTTATAAAAGAAGCTAGAGCTCAAAAGACGGGTATTTGCAACTCTTCGTATGGACTTTTATTGGAGTTCAAGCTTTGCTTCTGTAGGAGCTCACGCAAGCTTTACGGGCGTAGCAGTCCTTGCCCAAGCGAGTGTATTGTGCGCATAATTAACGTTACTCTGTCCTGGCGCATAGCAGAGAAAGGAAAGTGTGCATTCATTGTTCACGAACTCTCGGCATTTTACACTGCAGTTAAATCAAGTAAGACTCACTGTATAGTTTAAGCAACATTTCACACTGCAGATTAAGTACAATGGACTGACGAGGAGAAAACTTTAGGGCCTTCTCGAATCCGAGAGTCTCTAGAGAGCTAACGAACAACCATATTTAACCGGTGCTGTTGATATATATTTCATAATTGAGCAATTATCAGCTGTTAAGTTTTTATTTGCCTCTGCCCTCACTGTTGCAGTCTTTCCTTTTTTGTGCGATGTGATGTATCTATTGTCTCCCTGTGCGTCGTATCTCATGCAGTTCGTACAAAGCGCGCTTTTTTTCGAAAGCCATTTGGAGACCTTATCTAGAGCAAACCACGTTATCAGGGACGTCGCCTTTAGTGTAGGCGTCGTCATATATTGAAATTAGAATCTCCTGGATTCACATGCAAGCCTTCGAGGCTGTTACCTGGTTCCGCAGGGGAACTTCCGCTGTAGGCAGTGTGCCCTGAGATGTCATGGGGTGCTGTGGGCCATTCCACAAACCGGAGAAATGAACTAACAGCTACCGCGATCGCTATTCTGCCCCCGAGGAGGGAGATTGACCAAACACTTTTCCTTCTCAAGTCCTGTAGCTCATTAACGGTGTCATTGTGTTTAAAGTCTTAACTTTTCTTGTGTGTTCATCTAAAAGTGCAAACAGCTCAGGGAAGGACACAGTGAATGACACTCATGAGGTGCGGCGACTCCAGGGATCAACAGGGGTAAGCTGACAGAGCAAGAAGATGTCGCAGTGTACAGTGGCGTGAAAAACTTAGGTAGTGTTCCCAGAATTTACACCAAAGCTAATAATTTTTCGTCAAAGTAAGTGTCAAAGCTTCATGGTCTAACAGGAATCTCTTAACCTAGCACATCGTAGATGCGAATAACGTGGATAAAGCCAGCCGCTTAGTCGAATAAATAAAGCGGCAAGGTTGCTTGTTTGTGAGTTTTTGAAAGCATTCAGCCATGCTTGTTTGTAAGTTTTGGAAAGCATTCAGCCATTACGTGGCATGATCATCCACCTACATATGCATTCGCAAATCGTTCTCAACACGTCATTCCATGGCATTTCAGTAAAAATCCAGGCGCCTAATGTCTTCTTGGGCTACCGTCCGGAAACTGAACATCGTTCGCAGGCCTGTCCAAAAAAAGAAAGGAGGATGCACGACTCGGACCTGCTGACTGCCGAAGCGTGAGGCCGCTGGCGACCTCGACTTATTCCCCAGACACGCATTAGTCGCGGCGTGCGGCCGTCGTCATCCAGTCCGTATCGAAGCTGCCAGGAAATGGAAGTTCGGTCCGGGTTCTATTTGCTAAAGTAGGCCGGAAAGCAAGCTGGGGCTTGAGTCCCAAGTCACGTGACCCTCTGCCCTGCCCCTTTTCGGGACCTGCAGCAGACGACAGCTTCTGTGCGGAAAAGAAAGTGTAGTGTCACGCGACCCCTGATGTAAGGTGGGGCAGGCGGCCGTCGCAGCGTCAATGGCATGAAATAAAATTTGAACGTCAACCAATTTATTAATCGTCATCGAACTCTTTGTTGAGGCCAATGGAGCGTGCATAGAGATCTCGAAAAACCCGGCTTGCTGTTCTCTGTTTTGTTGATACCGGGAGAATAGAAGCCCGAGAGAATAGGAGCAACAGCGGAGAGGAGGATCCTGGGATTGCGAGGAAAAGCCATGGTTGGGTCATTGTAAGCAGATAACACCACCCAGCGTCGGTTGTGAGGCAGAAGACGAAAAAGCACGAGGAGCGCGTGCGGAGGGGTACGGCGGAACAGGTGGAAGAAGATTACGTGGCAGCGAAGAGAAGAGCGCGGTCGGCGACGGACGTGGACGAGTTCTGCTGGCTCCTCGAGTTCCGGGTTTCGGCCTCAGCCGCAGACGTCCGGGCCACCAGACCTGGACATCCGTCGTCGAGAGCCTCAGCCACCAGGCCCAGGCGCCACTCTTCTCCGTCCATCCGTCAGCTGCTCCACACAGGCCGCCTCTGGCGCCTACGTGGCGTTCCGGGGCTGCCTGACCTGGGAACCGTGCTGGGAGCCCACAGACGCTGACGCAGTGGCAGCGTAGAAGGCCAACCTGGGAAACGCCGGTAACTGTGCGTCGACACTGGGACGCCCAAAGACTTCCTCTCTGCCCGACACCCAGCCAGTCCTCCCCGCTCGATGCTCGTGTAAAAGACAAGTAGTGTGCCTTTCTTTTTTTTTACTTTTTGTTTCTGTATTTTTCGCGAGGATTTTGTTCTGTTCTCCCGTGTGTTTTTCCTCTTGTCTCTTTCCTCTTTTCACGCCAATACCGAAATTAGAGTTTCCTTTCCTATAAAAGCCGCCTCGTTTATTTCTTATACCTTTAGTGTATGTGTAAATTCAACCTGTAATCTTCCACTTCCTCACAGTCATTTACCATCGCTTACACTGCGTCAGTCGGACGCGCGGGAAAAGGCGACCCGGCTTACGAACGCATCGTCCCCGAAATGTGCACAAGTCTCGGCGCGGTGGAAGTGAGTATGCAGAGCGGGATGGAAAACGCTTCGAGAGCGGGGAACGCAGTTCTGACGGGCACGTTGTCTCCTCTTAAAATACCAATCGAGATGCATGCTTCTTGCACATATGTACTACGAACACAGGGTTGCAGGCACTGTCGAATTTTGCGTGCTGGCAGTGTGATATAGACCTTGAACATAAAGATGGGGTGCAGCAAAGCGAGAAACGCATAAATCATATCTTTGCATGATTCGATTACTTCTTTACAGTTCACTTGTACTAATATTAATAGGGAAAGACGCAATACGAGGTCTGTTAGAAAAGTATCCGACTTTATTTTTTTTTGCGAACACCTGATGGATATGAAACAAGCGCGCTTGCATCAGGCGACCTTGAACCTTCATGCGCATGCACGAATTTTTTCCCGCCTGCCGATAGCGTCAGTCGCTGGGACGCAGCATTTGAGTGAGGCAGTACGCAGTGCTCTCGTCGGTTTTTTATTGCAAGGAAAATGGCGGAGTGAAAGGAGCAGCGCTACTGCATCAAATGTTGCCATAAACTGGGCGACAGCCAAGTGGAAACCATTCTAAATATTCAGAAGGCTTTCGGTAACGATGCTATGAGCAGCACACAGATTAGGCAGTGGTATAATTGGTTTAAAGATGGCCGCACATCGGTGGAGAACGAGCCACGCTCCAATCAGCCATCAACATGCCAAAATGACCAGGTCATTGCCGAACTGAACGCTATGGTGATGCGGGACCGTCGCGTGACTATCCGAGAAACTGAGGAAGAGGTGGACATGAGCAATTTCTCCGCACATTCCATTATCACCGAAGATTTGGCCATGGAGAGAGTTGCGGCGAAATTCGTGCCGAAGCTGCTCACGGTGGAGCGAAAGCAGCTTCGTGTTGAAGTCTCACAGGACATGCTGGATTCCGCAAACAGTGACCCCGACTTCATCAACATCATAATCACTGGTGACGAGTCTTGGGTGTACAGGTACGACCCGGAAACCAGATCCCAGTCGTCACAGTGGAAGCATTGCTCGTCACCAAGACTTAGGAAGGCCCGCCAAGTGCGCAGCAATGTGAAAGTGATGCTGACTGCTTTCTTTGACACCCTCTGTGTGGCAGACTACGAGTACGCACTCCACAGGGTCAAACAATGACCAAAGAGTACTACAGGAATGTCCTCCGTTGCCTACGTGATGCTGTGCGGCGCAAGAACCCGGAGCTGAGGTCAACAGGAAATTGGCGCACCCAACGCGACAATGCTCCTGCACATTCCTCGCACTCGATCCAGATTGTTTGGCGAAAAACCAGACTCCTGATATGGCCCCTGCGATTTCTGGCTGGTTCCCAAAATCAAAAGGTCATTGAAAGGAGCGCGATTTCAGACAAGGAAGAACATTATAGCTGCAACGACAGCTGAGCTAAACTTCATTCCGAAAGGGGCCTTTTCGGAATACTTCCCACAATGGCAGCACCGCTGGGAGAAGTGTGTGGAGTCCCAAGTAGGCTACTTTGAAGGTGACTAGGTTTGCAACGCTCCAGTTATGCAAGTTTTTTTTCTACGACCAAAGGTCGGATACTTTTCTAACAGACCTCGTATATTAACCTCACGCCTGAGCGTTGATTTAGATTGATTTTATTCTGAAAAACAAAAACTACCTTTCTTCCGGGCTATGATTTATGCTATCCACGATGATTAGTGGGGTAAGAAGCACGGCCACTTCCAAAAATCACCGCAGTGACAAATCTTGAATTTTAATATCGTGCATATTCCGGGAGCATGGAATATATATTGCTGCTAAAAGAAAGGTGTAGTGTCCTTTGTTTTGGCATTCTTCAGTAGTCGATGCTAGACGTTGTAATAAATCAGCTGGCATATCTGGCCCTTCACTGCAAAATTTAGAAGAAAAGCGTTTGGGCAGTTTTTATTAGCATTGTTCTACGTTTTTTGCTTTTATTTGTTATTTTAATATTAGCATTTTCTGGCAATAAAAGGTTACAAGGTGGTTAGGAGTTATTATCGCGTATGATCCAGCGTTAGCTGGCTTGTTGTCGTGACAAAATTGAGACGTATCAGAGTTTATGAGGTTTATTTTAAGGTATCGATAACGTTTTTGGATCCCTAAAATACATTGTTATATTTAGCATGTCTTAATTATATTTCTGTCTCGAAATATGGGATCGGTACATGTTTTCTTGGATGTGAGGACGGCTTCTAACTTGAGTGTCTAGTTCTAACTTTAGTGGATGTTGAAAGTCATTGTTGGAACTGGTGTGGCTTGACTGTATGTTGGTTTCCCAAGAAAACCGTGAGGTGCAACTCCCAAAGGGTGACGTTGGGCTTGAAGTAAGTGGAGGCATCGCATAGCTGGCCACCTCAGCAATGGGGCATGGTCCGCCTCGCATGCGGGATATGCTGAGTACTAATTGCTGCTGGGTGTATTCTGGGTGGGATGGGCTCCCAGGTAGTAGGTTCATTTTTACCGTTGGTTGTCCGGTGGTGGGTTTGCGGAAGCGGACGGCAACGGCCCAAAGCTGTGCGAACAGCTAAAAACAGATAGCGCTGTAACTCCCAGTGGTGGCATCCGGCTCCTGTCCCCAGGTCCCGGTGACGAATGCAGACGACGAGGTCATACGGATATTTCTCTCTTTTATCTAATTTTGTACCCAAAGCGCTGTCGTTATGAAAGCGCATTAGCATGTTTATTCCCGGTATATGAGGAGCAAAAACGCGGTCATGTCGTGCTTACCTTTGTTTTCTCAATTTCTTTGCTCGAACACAGCGAACTCTCGGTAAATGCGCTAAATTACCTGTAGATAAGTGCTTGAAAATCCGATGCTAGGCGGCAGTGTGTTTTTAGCTAAGTACAGACAGGCTTCGCTTGTATCCCCATATAGCGCTTTCAAGACAAATGAAAACAATAAAAAACTAGATGGTAAATGCGGCACCCGAACCAAGCCGCTCACCGCATTCTGTTTCCCTCTAGAGTCAGCCACCTTCTCGTTCAGGTTTCCATGGGGAATCCAGGTGTGAACGGGAATGGATAATAAATAAAGTGCATAGGTTACGTAAACGCTGGCAGGTTTTGTAACGCAGCGCTAAAATACTGCTTACAGTACTTGGCTCATGTTTCGTAAGTGCTTCCACTCCTGTGTTGCACTTACGTCCCGAGGGAGACGGCGATCAGCGTGGGCAGGGGTCGCCTTTAGAGATCAGTTGAAACGGAAGGGAACAAAACACACGGGTGGGAAAAGAGCTGCACAGATAAGGCCGTAGCACAGCGAGCGGGCACTGAGTAAAGATCGAAGTAGAAGACGAGGTGCCAAAGCAAAATATAAGAAGCAGAGGCAGCAAAATGGAGAGTTGAGGCGGTCGGCGTGCACTCCTCAGCGACGGCAGCAGCTCATCCCGCGAAAAACGTCCTTTCGAGAGATGTGTAGCGATCCTTTTTGCGTTGCTGCTTTCTCAAGGCAGTGATCTTGCTGCTCGTTTGCAGCAAGAAATATTGCAGTCGTTTCCCGCCGGTTGTTGTCTTCCGGCTTTCGTCCTTTGTAGAAAAAAATACGACTGCCATGGGGTGATCTGCAGATATATTGATCGTTATAGTGAAATCTTACATTACGGTTTGGTTTGGTTTATGGGGTTTAACGTCCCAAAGCGACTAAGGCTATGAGAGACGCCGTAGTGGAGGGCTCCGGAAATTTCGACCACCTGGGGTTCTTTAACGTGCACTGACATCGCACAGTACACGGGCCTCTAGAATTTCTCCTCCAAAGAAATTCTAGGCGCCGCGGCCGGGATTGAACCCGCGTCTTTTGGGTCAGCAGCCGAGCACCATAACCGCTGAGCCACCACGGCGGCAAAAATCTTACATTACATGAAGAAATTTCGTTCATAAAAGGTTTCCTGCTCAGAATTGCTGGCTACGCATGGTTCGTGTGTTTGTGCTTTGAGTTTCCTTCGATCCATGATGGGAATATCTGAATAAATAAGTAAATAAGCATGTAAATAAGCATGTAAATAAAAGTAAATAAATAAAACTCTTTGATGTTTAGTATGCTTCAAATAAAACTGTGCCTCCCTATCGGTGTATGCTGCAACGAGGAAAAAGCATTAGCCTCTCTTTCATGCTGCTGTTGAACAAAACGCATGAGGAGTAAACGAAGAAAACAGGCAGAGCCGCTCAGTCTTACGTAAGAAGCGAGACACCGGTGCCCAGTGTGCCCGCCCGCACACCTTCGAAAGCACCGCTAATTTATAATAAACGATCCAGGTTAGCGCTGCATGGTGCAGGGACTAGATAAGGGTTCGCGCACCTTTCTGCCCCTTCCGCCAAACTCGCGAGGTGTAGGGGAGGAGGCTTCGCGGAGAACCCTTGCCTGGAGGTGCCCTCTCGACCTGTTTGCACTTTTCTTGTGTGTTTACCGACGAGCTAAGGAGCTGGATAAGCGCCGAGGTGTCGGAGGGCTGCGGGCGAATTTCGACAGCCTCAGTCCTGAAATTACTCGGGCTCCATTAGGCGATTGGCTGCTGGGGGGTGCCTCCGGTCGCCGAGAAATTATCCTCAGCTCCTCCTCCTGCTGTTGAGGTGAAGAAAGAGGGAGACGTAGAGGAGAATAATTAAACGTGGCCTAAAGGCGCTTAGATGCCCTGCTGCAACACTCCCTCTCCCTCTTGTCCCATGTCGACGAGGCGGCGCGGAGGCGTCCAAGGAGAACAGGCTGAGAAGGGGCAGGAGGTTGTGACCAAGAACTTAGCGGCGCCACCAAACGACCGTCTCAAGGCATCACCTCGCCGCTTTGATGACGAACTTCACAAGACACCCGTGGTGGTAATCGCTGTTCTATATACAGAAAGTGGGCTCCCGAAAAAGGCGGTTCAGGGAGGCCGCCAGCGCGAAGTTTGAAGCACTTTTTTGTGCGGTCGAGCGAGGAGAGGCGGCGAAGGAAGGTAGACACGATGAAAGGCTTCTTCGGTGGGCTTGTCACGTGCAACGCTGGCTCTGCGGTTTAATCACCGTGGTCTCGCCTCCTCAGGCGGCGTAAGCGGTGCAGCTGTTGCATGCGCCGCTAACATGTATAGTTCCAGTTATTTGAGTGGTTTGTTATGTAATACTCATGATTAGGCTCATGGTTAGGAGATGTGTACGTTGCAACATGATCCTGAAAACCTCCTTCTCTCTCTCTGTCTATCTTCAATAGAACTCTTGGAACACAGACATATTTCTGATTGCTTGCGACATCCACGTGCCGCATCTGACGCAATAGACGTCAGCGCAATACGGCTGCTTTATTTCGGGCTCTATTCAACAGAGATGAGCCCAGCTCGGTTTTCTCGTCTTCTTGGGAACAGCACGGGGAAGAGTGACGACACACCTCCTGCTCACGCGAAACTCGTAAGGCCCACCTTTAAAAGCTATTTGGAAACGTTCTTATATTATGTGTGATAACGCTGTGTAGATACCCACAAATTGTGGACAAATGCATTTTTAAACGGGAAATAGTTTATGAACGCAGTTTCTTCTTACGTCGTAAAATTTCACTAGAAAAAATCAATACATCCGCAGATCTCCCCTCGGCAGGCTGGCCTTTTTTTTGCTATTAACGTTATTGCGGTCCTCAAAAACGTTTCCCTCGGTGGCTCAATGGTTATGGTGCTAAGCTGCTGCCCCGAAAGACGCGGGTTCGATCCCGACCGCGGTGGTCGCATTTCGATGGGGGCGAAATGCTGGAGACCCGCCTACTGTGCGATGTCAGTGCACGTCAAAGAACTCCAGATGGTCGAAATTATCCGAAGGAAGCCAATACGGCATCTCTCATAGCCTTAATCGCTTCGGGACGTTAAACCCTGTAAAAGCAAATCCATCCAAAAACATTTCCTTTTGGCCTTCTACGGCAGTGTTAACTACTCGATGAGAGTGATGGACAAACTTCAGAATTCGAAAGAAAGATTTTGAAGCGTTTACAAAAGAACGAATCATTACGTTTAATATTTCCGTAGCAGTACCAACAACATTGCAATGTTACCTCACAGTTAAATTGAGTGTCCAAAAAATTCAGGGGGCACTTTGACTGTCTAAAGTGGGTAGAGGCGGAAGCGTTTTCCGCACCACCTTCGCTGTTTCTGTGGCACCGGTGGCGTCACATATAATTGAGTACTAATTACTAAGTGATGACAAATCACTAATTAATGGTTAATTACTGATTAATGTCTGGATACTAATTAACTGCTAATTAATGACGCTTAAGCTTCGCCTTTAGGAGTGCAACGCGACAGCGCGTTGTAGCGCTGCCAGGGAGTCCACGGAACACCACCCGTTCAGCGCGATGCCTTGCCGTTTGAACGCAACGCTTTTTGAGGAAAGGAAATGGCGCAGTAATTCTCTGTCATCTCGGTGGACACCTGAACCGCACCGTAGAGGAAGGGAGGAAGTGGGAGTGAAAGAAGATAGATAAAGAGGAGCCGTAATGAAGAAAATTAAAATTGTATTTGAGGAAAGGAAATTACGCAGTAACTGTCTCACAAAATTCAGGGGGGCACTTTTTTGACCTAAAGTGTGGTCACTGATGCCCCTAAGAGTGGAACGCGACAGCGTCTTGCAACGCTGCCAAGGAGTCCATAGAACGCCATCGCCCATTCGGTTCTACGCCTCGCTCGTCAGTAAATTGGTTTTTGAGGAAAGGAAGTGTATCTGTCTCTCATTTGTCGGTGGAGACCTAAACCTCGCGGGAAGGGAATGGAGGAGGCTGAGAGTGAGTGAAGACACCGTATTCACTAGACGCGCCTTTGTTCATTCCAAACCATCGAGCTGGCATGGCGGAGTGGATAGCATGCTCGTCTCTCACGCCGAAGACCGGGGTTCGATTCCTGAGCTCGACCAATTTCTTAATCGGTTTTGTTTATTTATATGGCCTGACTAGTAAAGCTAATTAGGCTAATTGGGTAGTTAAGCAATTAACTAGACTCAGTCCCACTTAATTGGAGCATCACTATACGATCCCTTCAATTGGTTGCATGGTTACTAGCCAAAGTACAATTGGCCCCATTTGAAATTCGCGCACTTTGACGTCATGACCGTTTCCACCAATTGAAAAGCGTGACATTTTCTGTCGACAACTGCTGCTTACAACGATGAGACATTAAAGGCTTCCGCCTTAAAAACCTAGGTTTCACTGCACGACGAGTACAATATAACCACGGGTTGTGCTTGCTATTGGAGAGCTATGTGAAATAGAACTAACTGTAGCAGCGTTCAGGAAATACGTACACACGCATACAAAATGCGTGCTGATAATTAAGTTGTAGTAGACGCTCCGTGCATTTTAGTGCCACTGGTTTTTTGCATATTTTCGCTGGATTCTCTTCTCGTGGTTAATGCCGGAAAGCCAGCGTCCTACCAACAATGTGCTTAGCTTATACGTCGATTATACGTTGCTCAGCTTAGCTTAGCTTATACGTCGGGGCTGACAGCAGCAGACCCATTTGATGACAGAGTACTTCGCTCGCTGCCCATTCTGTGTTTTGCCTAGGTTTTTAGTGCCAGCGTAACAGATGCCAACATGACATGTTAGCTCTTCTGAGCTGCCGTCAGCAAGGCGCTTTCCCTGGTAGGGTGGTCCACTCTTACTTAGAACACTCTAGCGCATGGCCGTGCTCTTTGGAGGGTCACTGCGCCCGATACGGCTGCGAATCGAAGCGAAGCGGCAGATGACGCGAAGCACCACGTCCACGTACACCTTCTCCTGCGCCACTTTGCTGCGGTGAGCGACTGTGTGGCACGCGGTGGCCCTCTGGAGAGTGCGCCCATGCGCTAGCGTGTTCTAACTAAGAGTGTACGAGTGCACGCCGGTAAGCTTGCAGGACAACCAGGCGTTATCGCTACTGGTATTCGCAATATCTTCAGTGTCTTGCCCCTGCTTCGTCGGGTCATTTCTGTACTCTCGCTACCAGAAATGATTTGCCTGGCAATAACAAAAGGTGCCTGTTGTAGTTGCGACGAGTGAACGCTGTGCGAAGGAGGGTTAGGTGAACGTGTACCAAAATTATTCCGAAACTGTGGCGACCAATGCACTGCGCTTACACTCCTATTTCATATATTGTGACAGAGATTTGGCGAGAGACAAGGCTAACGAGCACAGCATTTCCGTGCTGTGTTTGGGTGCTGATTTGCGTGCTCACAGATACTAGCGCTGGTAACCACTGAGATTGGCCTTTATAAGATGAATTTGAGAGTGATAATATAAGCTGGCAGGGTTTGCTGGCGGATCCTCTCATTTTAGCTAGAGTAGTAAATTACCGCATACGAAGAAACAAAAAAAAATTGATTAGCATATTTAGAGGGTCCAGGAATTTATTAAGGGATATAAATGAGACCGGCATTAGTGTTTTTTTTATTATTAACCAGCCACAAAGCTGTCTCCTACGTACAAGAAAACAAACAGAAAAGAAATCGCCGCCATTGTTTGGGTGCTTGCATGCTACTCCCAGGAAAGCGGCACGCGTGAAGCGACTGCAGGTCAGGCATTGCAGAGACTTCGTCCTTTGCGCTGTATGTTAAGAAAATAATGGAAGAGTTTTAGACCTGGCGTCAAAGTTAATTATCAGGGCATGAGCCCATTCAATGTTCACATGCAGGCTCTTTATTCATCTCTATACGATAATTGTGACATGACACGTCCAGTAATGAGATGTAGTTTCGCCATCACTGCACACTTATGTGCCGTTTTGCTTTGATGCGTAGTTTGGCCTGCTACTGTATAGGCGCAAGCCTCAGATGCCACCGTCAGGTGAAGTCCGCTGAATTGACCCTTTTTCACCCTTTTTCGCTGCGGCAGAGTCATACTGTCGATAATCCTAGTTAAAAAACACCCTCTGTCGAGTAATTTGCGGATTTGTTCCTCCTGGTTGGTTAAAGACTAATTCGTGCTCTGCAGGCAGCCTGGAATGCATATAGAGGTGCAGCCGTAATTAGTAACCTTAGTAACATTAAGCACACAATTTGCGACACAGTTATCAGAATACCAAGCAGTGGACCATGATCTTCGACTCTTTCATATTTTGTGAAGAAAATTTATAACCGCACATTAGAATACAAACGCCAGTCACATCCGTTTAGGAGCTCCCTTGGTACACGCACTAAAAAGAAAGCCCCTGAAAGCGTTACAATCCTATAAAGAGATGCGGCTAGACAGGCCACCAGCCGTGGCCTAAAAAGCAATGTGAATACATTTCCAACCAATAACCTCACCAGGGAAACGCTTACCGTATGGCTAGGGTAATAAAGGTGTGCGTGAGAGCCGCTTCCAGTCGTATATATTTGTACCTTCAAACTTCTAACAGGTTTCCCAAAGCATGCTCATCTACTTGGTGATGGTTGTCCTGATTCTGAAAATAATTAATACATAAATGTTCGCTTCATTCAGAAGATGAAGTTGCATTGTGTGCACAAAGTTCACAAAAGTTAAGCCAGGCTAGGTATATGTTAGTCAATAGTTAGTTAAGAAAACAAACACACTTCTCTCCATGGTTTCCGAGCGAAACTGGTAGGTAAAAGCACATGCCCATAACGTCAACTCGTACTCACGCCCGTACAAGTAAGGGCGAAGGATCACTGCGTCAGAAATTGTCCCAACGGGTGCATGCGCCTTTTAAAGCCCGTGACAACCAGCGCATCCATGCTTAACAACCGGGAGATTCAAGCGGTAGAGGAAGTGACGGAACTTGAAGCTTATGCACATAATTGGGCCCGGTATTCCTGCCGTCCCGCTGCTTTGATCCACGCCTAGCGGACAGTAGCCGTCCGTAACTGTCATCAGGCACGTGGGGTGTACATACTGCCGACTAAGCATAACGACTGCGACATGTTTGCGACAAGCACGACCGCACGCGCAGCGCATACGGGAAGCAGTCGCGAGGACGACGCGCTAAATGCTTCCGCGAGTTGCGCCTTAGGAACTCGGCGTCGCAGTACACATGTGCACATGGAGAACTGCATAACGCGTAGATTCTGCCAGGTTTCGGGCTTTCACACCTTCCGGATACGCTGATGCAGAGTAGCGAGGACTCAGCGCGCTTAACTAGTCCTAATGAGCCCCTGCACGCGTGCCAACGCTGTCACGCGCTCTGCTCTCCATATGCCGACCCTGCGCGAACTGCCTGCCGCCGCGGCCTAAACGTTTGCCAGCTTAACGGTCTATCACAATTATTTTTTTTTATCCCCAGGTGGAAGGCGAAGCATGGCAGGGAGCGAGGTAATCGGGTAACTGAATACAACATTATGCCGCCCCTACACACGCAGATATATGCATACCAGGGACATACAACGCAGTTCGGGCTTCGTTTAGACGCATACTCTGTCGAGTGTTCCCTCTAGGAGTATACAGGATTAGGCATACAGGCGACCTTTGCTTAGCTCAGCTCAACCTGTCGTGACCGACGTGGTGTGTACTTTTTAGACACATAAATAAGGCGACCTGTGACCGCTACCGCGATCCACTCCGCCTATGAACCACTGTGCCTACGTAGTTCGCCCTGCGGGAGACAGACGGCGCCAGGAGCCTCCCATCTGTAAAGTCCCGGAACACTTTAACCAGCTGCGCTCCCGTTCGCCTGGACGGGACCAATCAGCGTGTGCGCATCTGGCGCCGCGTGGAAGTGGGCCGCGGTAGCAACCGCGTATCGCACTATGCCAAATCTCTCGGTTAACATCGTTCCGCTTGTTCCGTGCATCGCCGCCGCCGAACTCCAGGCCCAGACATCGCGAGGAGACAAAGCAAAGCGCGCATTTGGGGAGTACGGAACGTAAAGTTTATCAGGCGAAAAGTTCGCTGTTCTAAAATTCCAAGTGCTGCGACTTTTTAGAATCACAGCAAATTAAATGATACTAAAGGAGGGGGGAAAAAAGAGCACATCTATTGAAGGCATGCAAGCAGCGCTGCACATGTCTGAGTCGGTACTCTTGCTGCACTAAACTAACCATTGTGTTGAAAGCAAGTGATAGAAGTGCATCATTCCAGCCTGGTCTTACAAGCATGACTTCTGGAGACGATGGGTAGGCAGCGCATGTTTTTGGCAGTTACGAAAACTTACGGGCTGCATGGGGTGATTGATGGAGTCTCGATACTATTTGCAATGGCAATGAAAGATGGAGGGTTGCGCTTGCCACCGGTGCTGAATCAAGTCTCCCAACTAACTTGACATGATTGCACCACTAACATGGTCGGTCCTTTGTTCGCGATGCTTTTTCTACTCCGCTTACTTAAGTAAGCAGATTAATAAACATGCACATGGTCATTGTTTCCCTCAGAACAGCAGTTAAAGGCACTTAAGTGGCTCGCCCTGCGTTTTTTTTTAATTTCCAGCCATTTAAATATTTGAAACAGTCTACTTGACTACCAGGCTACCTGACTACCAATGGGTGGGCATGTACTTGGCTTTCGCGGATTAGCGGACAGTAAAGAAGTAGGTGTGGGACTCCACATCAATGAGGATATAGCTGACAATATAGATTACTTGTTTTGTGTAAACTAGAGGGCCGCAGTTATTGTAATTAGGCTTAATAAGAGGTAGAAACTAAAGGTGGCACAGTCTTACGCGCCTGCATCTAGCCATGATGACCAGATCGTAGAAAGCTTATAAGAGGACGTGGAATCGACAGTGAGCAGTGTAAAAACACAGTACGCTGTACTACTGGGCAGGACTTTAGTGCCAGGGCAGGGAAGAAGCAGGCTGGAGACCCGGCAGTAGGTGACTACGGCATAGGGTCCAGAATTCGCAATGTGGAGTTATTAGTAGAATTCGCAGAGAGAATTAATTTACGGATCATGAACACGTTCGGCCGCAAACGAGAAAACGGGAAATGGACGTGTAAGAGCCCCAATGGCGAGACTAAAAATGCAACAGATTTCATACTATGCGCTGCACCTGGAAACCTGCAGGATGTGGAGGTCCTCAGAAAGCTCATTGTGGTAACCACAAGGTGGTAAGGCCTTGAATTAGCCTAGTCTTGAAGAGAGAACGCAAGGAACTATTGATGCTGAAGAAAATTAACGGGTTAGCTGTAAGAGGGAAGATAGAGGAATACAGGGTATCATTATATCATATCATCGTGCGACAGTGCGGTAGCATTATGTCTCCTCCTTGCTTGAAGAGCTAAGGTTGCCGACTCGGCGCAATAATTGGCAAAAACTGATTCACGTTACCTGAGTGGCCGTCCATCTTCCACGGTAGTCACACGCCGAGTGGTTCCCGTGGCAGCCACCTTCCGCCCTCTCTCTACTCACCCATACAAGTGGAGAGATGTTTTATTCTCTCCATTTGGCCCACTGCCCAACGTGGTGGATGGTAGGTCATTGTTACTGGGTATTTTGCAGCCGTTTTGCTTTTAATGTGACGGCAAGTAAAGTCACCCATAGAAGAAAATCGAGAGGTAGAGAAAGACCTGAGGGCCAAATCTATTTTACAGAGTGAGGTCACCAGTGCGGTATGAAGCTGAAGCGATAACCCTAAACAAGGACAGATTTCAAAATATGAAAGTATCAGGAATGAAGCTGCTGAAAAAATGCGTGGAGTGACCAAAAAGGACGGAGTCTGGAAAAACCTTACATGACGGGCGGAAATGGTCACGGATGTTAAGAAAGGAATTCAAGGAAAACGTTTGTGATGGTTTCTTTAGCCATATAAGGAAGAATGAGGAATAAAATTCAAATCAGGTAATAAAAATGTTGGTGAAAACAGCAGCAAAGGACGATTTAGAAAGAGAGGGCAAGGCAATGTAGAGGAGGACCTAACGGCGAAAAAGTTAACGGTAGGATGCGGTATACAGGGCTCAAAAGAGACAGGGGACCCGCATAAAAATGGGAGAAATCTGTGAAACAGAAGATGGCAACTGGTTACTTTTTCTTTCTTTACAGACTTGCTTTGCGGCACTGTAGGATTTAAAATGATTTGCGCAAAGTACACACATAGTAAATCGAAAGCAACCTTCATAAATGCTCTGGGGAACGATAGCGTTAAATACGATTCGGATGGAAGCTTCAAACCTACCAGAGTTGTTTCTGACAAGGAGACAAATTAGCGAAAGCGACGGCAGTCACTGCCTTCAAACCACGATCTATCTCATAAAAGGGTTCACTCACTTGGTCGCTCGCTCGCTCGCTCGCTCGCTCACTCACTCACTCGCTCACTCACTCACTCACTCACTCACTCACTCACTCACTCACTCACTCACTCACTCACTCACTCACTCACTCACTCACTCACTCACTCACTCACTCACTCACTCACTCACTCACTCACTCACTCACTCACACTCACTCACTCACTCACTCACTCACTCACTCACTCACTCACTCACTCACTCACTCACTCACTCACTCACTCACTCACTCACTCACTCACTCACTCACTCACAAATATTTCCTGTTGGGAAACCTCAGTGTTTTCCAATCAAATTCAATGGAGCGTCCGTCAACTTGGACACATGCAGTGCCACGCTGATGGAGCGACCACAGATGAGATTCCGAGGCATTGCACTTGAAGGGTCACGCCTATACCTGTCGCCTTCAGCCCTCCTCAGCGTCTCCGACAGAGCTGCCTCGACGTGTCGAGGTTAAAGGGCAAACAACAGCGCTAATTCAGTCGACGCAATGCGCGCCACTCGCCCCCATTTCGGAAGCAGCACGCAGTGTTAACGGGTGCCCCTTCAGGACAGGACAACGGCACGTCCTAATTAGCCGAGAGCTTTTTCATGTCCCCTCTGACATAAGGCGTCCGGCACACGTCTTCTTTGCGTGGAGGGCTCTCGGAGCTGCCAGCGGGAATGCGGGGAGGCACTGGGTCCACATAGCGAGGCTCTGCGTGGGGCTTCGGCGCGTCGTTGGCTTTCTCATCTCCCTTCAGCGCTTACAGTGCGTTTGTAAGGCGCACAAACCTCCTCTCCTTAACCGTAAGCCTAGAGGAGAGAAAAAAACCGCAGTCAAACGGAGGGTATTGAGCTTCCGGAAAACAATTGGTTTCTCAGAGCGCAACAGGAGAAATTTCACAGATGGTAAAAAAAAGTGGCAAATGGTAAAGTTGCTAATGTTTTGAGAGGAAAAATGAGAATCAGGCAATATGTAGCGGCTTTGATTATCTACGGTGCGTATTTGTTCCAGCACTTCTCATGACTATATTGAAGGAGGGCATACATTAAAGCGCATTTACGTGTCTTAAGCATTGATTCGGCCCACCCCAGGATAGTATTTCGCATTTATTTTTTGGCGTTCAGTCCCAGGATAAATATACGCCAAAGCAGCAGAATTTCAGAAACCACCCGGCTCTTCTGATGATTGCTAGTCAAGTTACATAGTTTATGCACTTATGCATTTAAAACATTTTACGCACATGTTAGGCGCTGAAGCGAGGCAAGAACTGAAACTGAAGACTCCAGAAAAATTTCCAAGCAGACCTGCGCCAAAGCCTTCTTATAGCCTGGGGTGCAAAAACAGGGTTAGACAACGATCATTTTATACCTGGAGCAGCTCGATAAGATTGGGAACTTTCAGAAAGTAGAAGAAAAATACTGTCGAATGTGTTGTTTTGGGCAGAAAAAGAGAAGTGAAGTACTCTGCTCAGCATGCAAGCAAGGAGGCACCCAAATCGAGGGACAATAAATCTCTGTCTGTCGAGGCGACGTGATTTCCCTCATGGCAAGATTATTCAGATGACTGCCTGTTTCCACAAATGCAGATCGGACACAATTCAGGGCTCAGAACTGCAGGTGCTGTGAAAAATGAATTCTCCGGAGGATGCAGCGGGCAAATAGCAAGAAGGGTATATAAAACAAAGAAAATACAGGTGAATAACCGGAATGAAAAAATGACTAAGGCAAAAGTAGCACCTTGATTTGAATAAAAACCAGTGTAAACGAAAAGAAATAGGCCCATGAAATGCGATTTCAGCCTGATGATGCATCATACCTACCGTACGCTTCAAATGAGCGCGTGAATACAAAGTTGTAACGACTGGTTTTGTGAAATCTGCATGTAATAGTGCAGAAGCGAGTTTGAACGAGCCGATTATCTGCTAGAGTAAAATGCAGAAAGCGCCTTTAATATCCCCCCCCCCCCCCCCCCGTAATATAAGTGAGGTTGACTAATGGTACAGATGATAAAACACATCTCATGTAAATTGTTGGCGAAGTTAATATCGCTTTGTGCGCATGTCGTCCGTCCCAAAAAGAGCAGCAACTCCAGCAATTTGCATGCGCGTGAAAGGTTTAAACAGCGTTCTTTCTGTTTCACCTGGGTGAAAAATCAACGAATATGAGGCATCGCTAAATACGTTTGACGTCTACACGAAGAGCGCCCTTGAGAACAACATCAACAGCTCCACCAGCGTGGTACCTTTTGATTTGTTTGTTTCCAGGAAGACTTGGGCATTACTAGGGACAACTTAGAGGAATGCTGCCAGCAAGTCCTTTGACTTTCCGAGAGTTAGCATGCCATCTTAAAGTTATATACTAAAACTGCAATTCAAATTACGTCTGAGCAAAGCTCTAAACCACAGCAGTACTCAGAATAGAACACAGATTAAACCAAGATAAACATATATGCAGTTCAATGGTCTGTAGAGCGCACGGCTTATTTCCCTTATAGTTCTTAACTGTTCGAAAACCAAAGTGCTTCGAGAAACAGGGTGCGATTAGTTCGACTAACGTAAAAAGTTGTGCGACGTACAAAACTCTGTCTACACGCCACCCGCGATACATTTGTAGTGCGAGGAGGTCTTCTTCTATCGACCCTAAGCTACAAACATCAAAAATTTTAATCCCCTAATCCGATACACAGAATATATACGGAACTTCGGGATTCATATTGCATTTTATTTGTATTTCACTCCGTTCGGAGGAGGCAGGCAAGTAGCCGACAGCCATATAAGTCGCGCGATAATTGAGGAGGCAGAATTATTTTCAGGAGAGGGATTAGTCCAGCTAGTTGGGGCATATTGATGGAAACCAATTTAACAGCGCTAACTGACAGGACATAAGAGATGAACACCGACACAAGCACAAGCAAGAATTATTCCGCTTAGAAGTATTGCATATTATGATGCATCGCACTGCAGTCAATGAATAAGGAAGGCAATATGCGGTCCCCTAGGGAAACAGATGACCCTGGTTTCTGGGTAAAGGGGAACTCGTGATGTCAACTCTTTCAGAAGCACGTCGACCTGGTTAGCAGTACCACTATAGCAGTAAATTTAAGGTAAAATGTACTGCTAGGACGCGTTGTCATATTCTTTCCCTCCGACACAGCCAAGTCGTCTATTCATCTAAAGTACCGTGGGAAAGTAGTCACGAATTTTCGTGTTACTGGGGGTTGCGTACATATTTTTATTAATTATTTTTCTATTTCCATAATACTTCAGACTTCATGTGGTGCAAGCAGGAAGGGCAGATAACAAGGCTTATTTACAAACGCCATAACGCCATACAGACGACATATGGAAAGATTTCACCTGAGCGGCAACGTAGCGTTCAGGAAAGCCCTTCAAGAGTGCATGCATTTGAGGAATCGCACTGGTGCCCAAAATCTGACAGAATCGATAGCGCGGCCACCGCAACACCAGGCGAGCTGTACTCTTCTGACTTCTTGAAAAAGTTGATGCCTCGGCCACCTGATTCCTTCCTAATGAGCGTTCTTCCGTTGCTTTTTGGCGCCCCTGCTTGTCTGAGACGTCAATGACTTTCCTGAAGGTGGAGTTCAACTGAGGCGTCGTCAAAAAGACGAGGAAACACAGGGAGCAGAGTAGAGGATTTAAAAAGACCTAGCTTTGCTGTGTGTTGCTATGCAAGCGACTTCCTTATGACTGTGCGAAATTTTCCAATGTAGTTTTACTTTATTCTAGTAATGACAGTATGTCTAGGCACTATCGTGAGCGAAAGGCCGCGGAACAGAGATGACTCCGGCGCCAGGCCACCCCTTCGTTCGGGCGCTACAGTCACTTCCTCTCCGATGACCACATCGCCGGTCCTGCGGTAAATGCTGCCGCGTTGAGCTATCCAGCGACTTCCAGATTCCTGATGGCCTGTCGATTAGCGTCTTCTCCCAGATGGCGCTGCAGGACGGTAAGGTAACGAAGTTGATCCGTGCAGTTCGGTTCCCTTTGCCCTAACGGCTTTACGGTACAGCTATTCAAGCACACTGGGCTTAGCGGTTCCAACTGAAGGGCCCTCCCCATCTTAGCGAATTGAAAGAAATGCGGTAAAGTACCGCTGCCTGGGATCGCATCACTGTGCCAACCTGCCGAAACAAAGTCACCGTAAACGCCCTTTTTGCCCGCACGGGCTATATCCAGGTTCCTACCTAGGGCGCCAGGAGCTCTTTTCTTGAAGTCTCCACCCGCCATGCTTGATCGCACAAGCATCGCGCAAGCAGAAGCTAGGCTGCACAGATAAAAACTTGAGCTCATGGGCGACTTTTCGGTGGTATTATGCGTTTTCTTTCTTTTTTCATTTTCTTGAAGACAACACGGTTGTGCCTTTTCCCTCACCATAGGAATTGGCCTTTGCAGAAACGAAGCCTGCAAAGCGGAGGAAAAAAAACAAATATCTAGGTGAGTAAAAAAAAAGACAATGTGATAACATCACTTTGTGGCCCGCGATTCTATATTAGGAGCGCTCGCTGCGATATTCCGTGCCCATTCCGTATTTGGTTTGCTGGACTCGATTAATATAAAACATTCATGCATCGGAAAAATACTCTGAGCTGGGAGCGTGCGCGGCGAATTTCTAAAAGGATGGCAGGTGTCTCCGCCGTCTTATTCTGTTCTGCATTAAAAAAAAAAATTGTGATCTAATTGGGGTTAGCTTTAAAGCAGAGAATAGCCAAATATTTCCTGTCAGCTGTCTCACTCTAATACTGAATAGTACGTTGAAGAACGGTTCAGCAACGTCCCAAGAAATACGATAAATGAGTGGAGATTACTTTTATGAGAAATTAGATTCGAAACGATGCTCGCGAGAAGTTCTTGCTTCAGAAATGCAGTCATTCTATGTGGGAGGAGACATATCAAATCTGGCATGTTATTTTACAGAACGGTTCATCTAAGCATACGCCATCAGATGGCGCACGGTGGTTCAAGGCTTCATCTTGCTACAGAGAAAATGCAATGAATATTCAAAAGCTGCGAAGAAATTTCGAGTGAAGCTCGCTATCTTCATTATGAAAGGCAAGTTTTTAGAAGTGGTGAAAGAGTAAGTAATTAAGACCGCAGTTTTCTCGTAATTAGTATGATTCAGGCTCATTCTACAGGCTCAAGAATAGCAGCACGTAATATAAATGTTCATGCGCAACAACACGCCGCGAAGCTCTCACGTCTTTGCCAGAACTCTCTTATGGGAATGAAGTTAAGTCTGTTGTTTCGACAAATATAAATGCAAATAGTGAAGAACTGCGAATCAGGAGTGTATGGCCCAGAACTAGAAGCGAGCTCGAATACGTGTGCAGAATGATTACAGTTCACTAGGAGAGAAAAAGAAAAAGACAAGAACCATGCTTCGAGCCATTGTCTCTTCAATCTGAAGAGTTCCTTTTCTTTTGGGCTTTGAGGAGAGGTTCTCTGCTGTTTGTGTTTCTTTGGAAATCTCCTTAACCAAAAGTCTGGCTGGACAGACTTCACATTCGCTACGTGAAGCATGCTCATTGTTATCTCATTAAGAAATGAAGAGCAAAGCAGGAAGCTCGCGGGAACGTCTCGTTTCGCATCGTCACCCACGGTTCATTGCGGGGTACTTAAACAGCTCTGCGTACCTCGCATGCCTTGTTTCGCTTTCTTTTTTATGCAGTGTTCTTCGCAGATGGTTTTTTCGAGTATAACGACACTCGGCGGACGCCATCAAAACGCGTATTTACGACAGTGCCGGGTAGAGAACCGTCACGCTAACAACTCGAGCCACATAATTAAAGGCGCGAAGACGCGAGCGAAATATCGTTCACGCATTTAGTTGCATGCTACAGTCACCCAGGGTTGCTTTCAGCTGTTTTTCTCTTTCTGTCCACTGCCTTCTCCTGCACCACTTTTTTTTACGCTGGATCTCTGTTATCTTATTGTGCTCGGAACTTATCTTTACCCTCCGGATCTTATTGTCCACATTCGCAAGCTTGCTTCACTTAAATAGTTAAGCAATGCTATCGCAGTGGAGGATAAAACTGCGATACGTTGTGAGCTTGGTGACGTCCGTTGGAGACTTCAAAACGCAATGAAAACTGGCAAACCGGCAGCTGACTGATATTGAAGTTTGAGAAGAGCACCACCTAGAAAAAGACGAAGTCTGCTGAAAGGAGCCAACAGTTTCTTGTTTCCTACGGTGCCGAGGTGTGACTCTGACATCACCCGCTAGCGTTGGCATTCCTCGTCGCGTTAGAAATCGCTCGTTACCTGCAATCACAGGACATTATACATTTTCTTCAGTTTTATGCCCGGGTGAGTAGCGGTGCTGTATTGGATGTCCGTTGTAGGCGCATAGCTGGCTTTTAGTGAGATCCTGGACCTAAGATGGACGCCTATTGGAAGCACCAAAAATACCATTGGTATTTGCCATTATGCAATTTTCTGGTCCTCTGGATCAGTAAAAAAAAAATGAACTGAGGCACCCGGCATGAATAAATAGCAGGTTGCCGTAACAGCTAATACGCTTGAATAAATCCGATGGCGAATTGGCCGAAATCGAATTCCGGTCTAAACGCGTTAGTGTTACTGAAAAAAAAAAATCAACAGAAACACTTAACGAGCACTATAGAATATGTTGATTATGGTAATTTGGTCGACAACTTTGTTGCAACTTGGCCGGCATTGGTTTTTCAACCCGAGCTTTCGTCAGACACGAGAATTACCTATACATCCCAACTTGCTCATTTTCGTTTCCTTGCAAATCAAATTTCTTTCTCGGAGGCTTCGTAAACCCGAATTCTTTCAACATCCGCAGTGGAGTGTGCTTCTTCTCAAGTAGGAGAAACAAGTGAATTTTGGCTACAAATCTCTCTTCAAGGAAAATAAGTAAGGGTAAAAGAAAAAGATGCGCTAATGCGCATATGCGGGCCTTTTGAGCGTAGGTGAAGCAAAAATTTTAAGAACAAGTTTTTTAAGGTATTGAGATGGCTTCTGTGGCATAGTAATATTCACGTTAGGGGACATTGTAAAACCGATGAATGATGTTAACTGCTGCTCTCGTAAGCTTATTTTTAATAGTTAACTGTAGCTTTTACAGCTAGGCGCCAGGATCTTACTCGATATTTATAGCTTGCCACTAGTACGAATTTTTAAGCTGATGGCTCAACGCCTGCCCACAGTTCAACACTTCCTCAACAAAATAGGGGAGTAGACGTTTCGCGAAGCAAGTAACCTTCGCCTTGTTTCCTCAGTTTCTTTGGACTTTTTGCGGGCGTGTGGTTACGGTGTCCTTGGCTTATGGTGTGGGTTACACAAGACCTGCGGTTCCGGACTCGGGTTAGGCTCAAGTGACATGCAACTGGGCTCTACTACCCCAGTTAAATGGCTAACGTTAGTAATATCTGTTTAAGCTTTTAGGATTTTGAAACACCATTCCCACCGGCGCTATGGCTGAAAAATGTTGGCGAACGCACGACCTTCTCGACAAGCGTCCGCTTGAGCACACACAAGGGGTATGGATATAGTTAAAATCACTTTTTTAACCGCGACAGATTAAGCTCTCAAAAGAAACTGAGCATGGAGCACCAGAGCGTGCTAATCGTCCAGTTGGTCCGACGCTAGCCAGGTACGCCAGAAAAGGGATGGGGGGGGGGGGGGGGGTAGAGGGAAATAAAGGATTTTGGAGGACTACTGGACACTCAAAGGGTGAGCTGCTCCGGTTTGTCATAGACTGGGGGAAATTGGGGCAACAGGGGTCAGACCGCTTGCGAAAGAGGTGCAAGTCAGCTGAGGTAAGAAAAGTGCTGGTGTGAAGCTTGCTGAGAATATCAATCTGGGTGACGCTGAGTTCAGGGTTCGGTCTGGGTAGTGTCTGGAAGGAGTCGCAGAGCTGTGTGTAGTGTGCCTTAATGGTGTGTTTGTACCGCAGAGCGTTGGCACAGGTCGGAGAACTTGACCAGGGGATCGCAGGGGATAATAGTTTCGCGGGCGAGCTTGCGAGCCGTCTGATTGCCCCCGATCCCAGTATGGCCAGGGATCCATCTAAATCCGACCGTGGCGTGGGAGATGGTATGAAGTACAGGCCCGGACAAAGGTAAAAGGAGCACGCAACTGTCTTCGAATATTTTTCATGCGTCACCTATTGAAATTTCCAGAAGTGGTACGCGCATGCTGGTAGAGGAGGTTGGTTGGCTTTCTTGTAGACAAACAACGCTTCTTCATTACCAATGGAGAAGGCGTGATTGCACTTCGAACGCGATAGCGTGCTCCGTTTACTTATGGCCGTGCTTGTACCTCAGTGAGGCCGTCGTGGAAGTCTTCAGGCATAGTGTCGTTTTTAAATGAGCGATTGGCATTTGTAGAGTCTGTGTAATCTGTATACTGATGTGGGGGGGTGACTGTGTGTATGAGATGATGCGGTGCACAACAGGGATCATTTCCAGGGTGGTAGAGGTAGGCGATTTACTGTATGGCCCACAGTTGTACAACTGAAGTGAAAAGGCGTGCGCCCTTGGTGGCGTACACCTTATCGCCGAGTCCGTGCATGTCTGAGACCGCCTCGTCAGCGTACACCACCGTCTGGTTGTGGCACGAAGGAGTGTAATGTGTCACGCGCACAAGGCACCTGCCTTCGTCTAGCCCTGGTGTCACGCGACAGCGGAGTGGGATGAACCGTAGGTTACAGAGAAGGCTGGTATCGTGAATGTGAAGAGGGAGAGTTATTGGGGAAAGGTTTGATAGATTACATAGACAGTGGTCTTGGAGAATGTCAGATAATTTTGCAATCTGAGAGTCATGGTGAAGGTCAAGGAGGAAGATAAGAGGAAAAGAAGAGACCGGTGACATAAAGTCTCATGTTTGAGGTATGAACAGGTAGGTGGAGATAAGCTTTGTGTATAGTACTGAGGGCAGAGGAGTGCCCTGTGAGTTGTTGCTGGGTAAGGGAAAGAGGGTATAGTGTAGAGAATTTTGTTAATTGCAAGATCTTTTACAAGGAGACCAGCTTGTTTGTTTTAGAGGCCAGCGCGCCGTCTAACTTATAACTAGTCTTCTTAGAAAATGGGCGACAAAACGGCATTTATTAATGGCAGCTGTGCCTGCTGTTCGATGCGACAAAGTTCGTGCAGGCGAAAGCCATGAATTGTGCTCGCCGACGCGCGGTATGTGCCGCTGGTTGACATGAAGGCGAAAAGGAGGTTAACAGACCATTGACACGATGCGTGAGAGAGAAGTAATGGTTCGGATTTGTTAGGCCAAATAGAAAGAGAAAATCTTAGACAGTGTTGGGACCCTGTTACCAAGGCGACTCCTCTCCTCTAGCAGACCCACGGGTGCATCAGAATGAAAACATCCGCTTAGAGAATGCTCAAAAGTTAGGGAATCTAAGCAAGCCATGTGCCAGGAGCGCCACGCACAGATTAAAAAGCATGTGGAAAGGACAGCTTCTTCCTGCGCACCAGCACTAAGGCGTGTGGGAGTGGAGAGGTCCTCAACCGTGGATTCGAAAACGGGCTGTGCGATCATTTAGGAAATTCAGGAGGAGGTACGTGTAGGTCTTGGTTCCGCAGTTTTTTCGCTTACAGATTGTAGGGCAAGGTGGTGACCGATAGCGTGGAAAGCTTTACGGACATCAAATGTAACCAAGGCATGCACTTCGGCCGGCGATGTGGAAATTAAGGTGTGTTGGAGGTGGAGGAACAGGTCTTGCGCGAAGTGCGAACAGAAGTCACTTTGTGTGAGTGTGGGAGGCGGAGGCAGGTGATGCCACCGCAGGGGCTTCTGAGAGGTTGCTCGTGAAGAGCAACCTCTCGCGACTAATAATAGTCGAGCTGCCACCTGCCGGGATAGACAGATTGTGATAACGTCACAAAGTCCCGTTACCTAGATGGCCCACCTGTCACGTAGGTCACAAAGACGGACCGCACGGACAACGGCTAAGCGGTTGAGTGGAAGTTGTGCTACCGAGCTGAAAAACGAAACCGCCAATCAATTCACGCGCGGAGAGCAGGCAGATAGCGCTCGGCTCGTGAATCAGATGAACTGAACAAAATCTACCATCGCAGAATTTCTGATAGGAAGTGAGCTCACTGCTAAAAGCTGCAGGTTCGATGTAGACGGAAGTTATGTAACTTCAGAGCTGACACAAGTCTCTGTTCACCAAGCGCGAGCGTAAAGACATAGAAAGGAGTAAAGTGCACGGAGCACGCAGAAAGGATTTTTTTTCATTGTGGGGTGTTCCACCTGCGTCATTGTAAGCTTTCTTCCTTATTGCGCTGCGCAACATTTTGACATCAGCCGCATTTTTTTCTCAATCTTCTTCCCACACTCAGCTCCTGGGCTAGTGAGGTTAGAGGTGGACAAAAAGGTTCATGTTGTTGCGCTGGTAGCATAAGGTCCGTCCTTTTGCGCAGTAATTTTTGTTCTCATAATAGCATAAGGCTCCTGGCGTTTCTATCCCAGAAGACTGTTGCCCATGTTATGTAAGAGTATTAGGGAGGAGTCGGCTTGTCGGATTGACTTTTTTTTTTCAAGTTTTACATCGATTTAGTTTTGTCCTTCTGGAGGCTTAGGTTTCGAGACATGTAGGACAACAAGCGGGGTCCCTAGCGAGAGTGTAATTTCAGGTTTTCACGTGGCGTCACAGCTTCTTGCATTTCTTAGAGCTGCCTTCTTCTTTTCTGCTTTATTCGGTGAAAGATGATTAATTTCCAGTCTAATAACGCAAATAAAGTAAGGGTAAAAAAATTGTTTTTGCGACACATAACGCACACCACCGTATGGTAAATTTACTGTACGACTGACCTGCGCTGGCAATCCTCTGCTGCATCATTTTTAACCAGTTCTCATTGTTCACTCATTGAGCAAACTAATTAAGTCTAATCAAATGGATTTCCATTAGACTTCGTGACATGGAAACACAAAAACGTCAGACCAAAGCACCTCCCGGCAGCGTGATAAGGCCTTTTGATGTGTTGTGACTGATGGGCCCTAACCTCACTCGACTTGGTGTTTAATTCAGGATAATTCACTTCGATGCTTGAGACCCAATAGAAAAAGGGCAACAAATTGGAAACTGTCCATAAAAAGTTCGAGCCTTCGGAATAACTTACGCAGAATTAATATACGGGCGTCGCTTTTCTTTCATTCCTGCGCCAGATCGTAACGTGTGTAACGCACGGGAAGCGCATTCGGGAAGCACAGAAAGCCAAGCCACACTCTTTCTCGGATCCTCCTCTTTAAAAAAAATTACCAGGAATGAGCGGGAAAGCTCAGCATTATTAGTTAGTTGCATCCCTGAGCTTCTCGTCAGTGTTGTGATTAACGCCGCCGCGCGAAAGCTCGACTAGCGTATAGGCAAGGCTGCTCAGTAGCCAGCGAGATTCTATGCTTTCTCGGCGCCTAGCGCACCGCCTCTCCGTTAACAGGCAGCGCACAAATTTGTTTTCTCCTCTTGTTGTTGGGAGATAATTTTTAATAGATTTTATCAATATGAATGTCCCGGATAACTGAAAATGAAGTTATTAAAAGGAGAAAGATAAGTATCCGGCCGGAATGAGCCGAGATTCGCAAGAAGTGGAGGTTTTCATATCCGAAGTAGCGGAATTCCTTCTCCACTACTCTCCACAGGAGGTACTGGAGGAGTTGGCTCCACAGGAGAGGTATTCTAAGTCAGGTTCACTGGGTATATAATCTCATGAACACAAATATCGTCTATAGGAACAGTTAGGCAACTTTAGGAATGTTCATTATTAGGGCAGTACTTCCTGGCAAAGCAGTTCACTCTGCCGACCTGGTATTGCCTTCTTCGATTCCTTTTCTCTGCCCTGGGCGTTTTCAGCGGACTGATTATACTGTCATTCCTACAGGCCCAAGCACTTAAGCGCACCTTAATACAGTAAATGTGAATTTTATTATTCATCAAATCATTAACTCAGCTTGGGTCGCAGCATATGCTTGTTTCAGGCTATTAGCGGCTGACAGTGTCCTTATCTCGTCGCATAAAAATTAGGGCGTTCAATCACGCAGTATCCGTTGCGTCCGCTTCAAGAAGCAAGCGAAACAATTTCTCGTAGAGCCTGTAAAATTCCGGTTCACGTAAGAGACGGCAGCGCCACAGGTTGCGATGCACGCTATCTGAGGGCAACGCATTCAGCGCGCAATCCAGTATGCTGCCGGGTTCGCGTCCTTGAAAGGTGATAAGGACGCGGCGCCGGAAAAAGTAAGCTCAGGAGAGAAAAAAAAATGCACGCATAGCCAACAACACGTCCCGCAGAAGCGATGAAGTGGGAAAACCGGAGCTGAATAGGGAAGAACGAAGTACCGCGCGCGCAGAGAATACTCCCTACACCCATTTTCTCTTCTGCTTGCCCTTGCGTCGTGTATATTTCCATTTTCTTTTTGCGAGACCAGAGCCCCAACCATTTATTTTCTTTTTCATTTTTATTTATAACGTGCACATTTTAGCCGTTTGCTTCTTGGCGTGTGAAAAAAGGGGAGACGAAAGGATGCAAGACGTCGGGGCTTTTAATTCATCTTTGTTTCGCGCTCCCTGGAAACTTCGTTTTGCACCCACGAAAACTGTCCGCTTACGTCCGGACGTCGCCGCTTCAGAAGAAAGTAGTAGTTAGAAGATAGAAAGCAAAAACGGGCTGTTTTGTGCCCGTGTCGCCGCGGGGAATTGGAGAACAAAATTGGTTTCTATGTTTAGCTTGGCCCATGGGAGATGTAGCGAGGTGGACAGTCCATTCAAGCAGAAAGAAATGAATAGTCGTCTGTCTCCAAAATTTTATTTAAATATAAAACTTGAGCAGTGTTCTAACCTATGGGCAAAATGTGTCATGAAATCAAGGCCCCAGAGTAAATTAAGAAATGCAAACGGTATGTCCATGCTTTGAAGCCGCTCTTAGTTATTGGCTTTTTGCAAATGCGCGCTCGCTGAATGCGCTGGAGAAACGTTCAATCAAAAAATAATACGCGCAACTTAGAATGACTTAACGTAGAATAGCCAAAATAGCTACAGAATGGTCAAGTTGGGACCTAATACAAAAAAAAAAATAAAGCTCTAACCAGTGAACGCCAGAAAAAGAGTGGAAGACAACCGCTGGTCGATGTCGAACTTGCTCGGACCAAAATATTTAAAATAGCAAAATTATAACATACTTTTATCGAAATATTGAAGGTAATGGTCTATTCTTCTCATATTTAGCATTTTTGTTTTTAGGTGGGGGGGGTGTTTCTACTGATAGCATCGAATAGTTAAGACTGCCGTAGAAAAGCAGTGGAGAACGCTTTTGACGATAGCAAAAATGTTATTATGAAAAAAAAAAATACAAGACTGCCGTCGGGTGATCTGCAGATGTATTGATTGTTATATTAAAATCTTGTTGTTCGACTTGATATACCAGATGAAACAGATCAAAGAAGCAAGCAAGAGAACCTTCTCTAATAACGGGCGGGGCGCAATAAAAGACGTTGCATAGAACACACTGGAGGCTTCTTCACAAAGAGAACTAATTGGTGCACTGTCATTTAATGTGGCGAAACAATCTGCCCCGTGGTGCCTGGTAGCCACCGCAGGGTCTTCATTAAAAAACCTTTTAAAAAAAAGAACTCCTTCTTTTTCCTTCCCTCACGTTTTTTGTCTCTTCAACCCACTTTCTTTGTCCTTTTGTCACTCATCGATTCTGATGAAGCTAAAGTAAATGGCTTTCTTATCCCAATCAGAACTTGGGACAAAAAAAGATGGCTTGAGCACATATAAATGCTGACTTCAAAAGAGAGAACAATTTGCCCTGAAGGCCTTCATGCGACCTTTTCGTATCGTGAAATGAACGACGTAATTGAAACAGCGCTCTTACATCAGAGGAACAGAGAAAGTCTGTCAGAAAAAAAAAAAAGAAGGGATAGGACACGCGCGTGACCCAGAAAAAGTAAGTAAAAATCGCAGGGTTCCAGGACACGAGAAAGCTTTCCAGCGGGACTTTTGGTGCTTTGTTGGATCATGTACAAAGCGGCCTGCCACTGAAGTGACAATTTTAGTCTGGAGTCTAACAGACGGCGAGAACATTGTGTTCGTCCAATCTTCGATTTTGAAAAAGCGCCTCATCCTCGGAAGTGTAGCCTCCTGAAGGCACAAACAAATAGCTGGAAAGTGAGCGGCCGCACATCCAAGCGAACCTGCATTGGTCGAAAACCTTTTTGACTCGTTTTCATGCGTCACCTAGCTGCGCTGAACTGGCCTTTCGTATATCTGTTCATTTTTTTTGTATTTATAGAAGGCAAACGAAAAAAACTCTGGAGACCTCTCATCAGGTTCTGGTGGTTTTAACCAAAACACACGGTTTCAACGAGTGTGCTTTCGGCTTGTTCTAAGTTCTCGTACTTGAACTGAACATACATTGTCTTTTGCGTTGCACGGCTAAACGCTTTATGAAAGGGAACTCTGTATCACGTGAGATTCCAGACAGCTGGCGCAACCTGGCGGCTTTACGCGCGGTGCCAAGCATGCGTTTATAGCAATTATGGCTCTTCAGAGAGCTGGGACATGCCTCCTGCTTGCGCGTCGTCTGCTGTATCGAAAACAAATCACGTGACCGTAGCGGTTGAAGCGAATAAATACGCGTGAGAACGCTTCCTTACCATCCCACGAGCTTCCCGCATATAGCCGGCCTTGACGATAATGTTCTCCTGAATCTTACGCTAAATTGCAATGTGTGCAAGCCGGGTTTAGTCTGTGGCTGGACCAGACGACGACCTAATGTGAGGATGGTGTGCGTCTGCTCTCCGAATAGCGACAGCCGCGAACCACGGTCCACTGCAAGATCAGAGTGACTTAACGCAGAGACACGTGCCCCCGTGTTCCTTCTTACAACGCTTCTGACTGCGTTCTGTACACAGTTCAAGCGGAATAACCCGGAGGCCACAGTATTCAAAGACAATTTTCCGAAATAACTGGTTTGCTTTACCTCAAATTAACACTATCGCCCAAGACACGTACCATAGCTGGTAGTAGAGAAGCGATATAAATTTCCGTCAACTGTAATAAAAGTGTGATCAACTAATGTCGAAGGGGCACGAAAGTCAAAACCGAAAAGAATCGGCGCTCATAGCATTTCAACAATTTGTTCCCGACTTCCTAGCAGCCCTGTGGTCGGGTAATAAGTGCATATAAACAGCGCTAAACAACAGGACCAGAAAGAGGAGTAGACAAAAGAGAAACCGGAAGAACTTGAAAGAGAACCCGGCTTCGTGCTCTGGTTTTAGCATAGACGTGCTTGATTTATTTTATTCTCTTCCCCATAATCAACGTCTGCAATGTGTTCAGAATTGCATCTCAGAACAAAATGATGAGTGCGTATTTCAAAATGATTGTGGCATTTCCGCTGGGTCCTTCCTGTAACTTTTATCCTTTTATTTAGAGAACACCTATGTAATGTGGGAAGGTAAAGTTTTAAAGCAAAAGTCAGGAGTGTGTATTGGTGCCAAAATTGCCCCAATTCTTAGCAGCATTTTTCTCAGTTATGTTGACAGAGAAATAGAGTGACTTAAATGGAAAGTGCATTAGAATTTTTCGGTATGTGGATGACTTCCTGGTTTTAGTTCGGTTCTTTGGGTACTGAGTGTGTGTCTGAGGTACTTGATGTTTTTTCACATCATGGGTCCGGACTCCGGTTTACGCATGAGATCCCTCAGAGGAACGCCTTGCAGTTCCTAGATCTGAGCTTGTCCTTCTTGCCGAACCATGTATGCTGGCGATACGCTCCCAGGAATGAAAAACCTCTTGTTAATTACGCGTCTTGCCATTCTAAGCTTGTGAAATTCGGAATTGTGACAGGATGTATTGGTATGGCCGTCAAAAAATCTTGTATGCATCAAATGTTTGCTAGTCTTGCACTCCAAGCACAGAGATGTAGGGACGCTGGGTATCCTGACTCCGTACTGGTGGCTGGTGCAGATAAGGTTCTTAGAACACTGAAATGTTCGGGTCAGCCCAAAGAAAATGCTGAGGGGAAAAAAATAGTTGTCATGCCTTATGTGCACGCGTTGTCACATCGTTTTTAAAACGGTAGGGGACAAGTATGGCGCGAGTGTGGTTTTTTCTGCTCCTAATAAACTGGGTAAGTTAGGAGCAGCAGTTCAGAGAAAGCAGGAAGGTACCAAACGTAAGTCTGTCTGCAAAGTGAACCATGTGAAGAAGTTCGATAATTGCAAGATGGGGGGTTGTATACCGAATTCCGTTATCATGTGGTCGCACTTACATAGGCCAGACAGGCCGATGTATTAATGTTAGGCTTATGGAGCATGCTAATTCATTGCAGAAAAAAGACACGAACCTGGCAAGTCATTGCAGTGTATGCAAATGCGTGCCGTTCTTTGACGATACAGAATTGTTATTTTTTCATACTGACAAGACTACAAGAGAAGTCGCCGAAGCATTCCACATCACTAGAAAATCGAAAGGTTGCGTTAGTAAAACTTCTTTAGCTTTGTCAACGAAAGAAATGAATGCTGCACAAAGGGTACAACACGTGCGATCATCGTGGCTTGTTGATTTTATCTCTACTTTGATGTATGACTGTGCGCACGTGTGCCCAATTTTATATATATATATATATATATATATATATATATATATATATATATATATATATATATATATATATATATATATATATATATATATATATATTGAAAATTTTTCCTTCTAATAAACTCAGTTGTAAGTTCAGCGCCATCACACAATTCGTTGAGACGATATGACTTCGTGAAGTATTGCGTTCGCGCTAAAAGAAATCCATCCACCTCCATCTCCTCTTACGGGGCTGGAAATAGAATAAGCCTTCAGTAATTTCAAAGCTCCGTGATTATTTTGTGCTCACTTTACCGGAATGCACTTAAGAAAACGTCAGCATTATTGCGCAAATAGGTCTGACCTTGCCTTCTTTTCTAGTTTGCCATTATTTTGAACCACTGAGGGAAATGTATCCCCGGGAACTTCGTTTGTGTTGAGGGCTTATTCAACACGTGAAATCGATAGCGTGTTTTTGGAGTCAGACAAAAAAAAAAGTCCACATTTGGTATTATTCTCTGACTGGCTCATCTCGGTCGAGCGCATTTTGAAGCTCCTGAACCCACGGCATGCCGGCCACCCCATTTCAGTAACGCCCCTTCTTTTGGATCCCATCGATCAAAGCAAGCCGCTCAGACAACGACTAACAGAGAAAAGGGGTTCGATCCCCTTCGATGAAGGTGAAACGCAAAGGCGCCCATGTGCCGTTCGATGTCAGTGCACGTTAAAGATCCCCGGGTGGTCGAATTTTTTCCAGAACCCTCCACTAAGGCACCTCCTTTCATCTTCTTTCACTCCCACCTTCCTCCCTTCGCTTACGGTGTGGTTCGGGTGTCCACCGAGATGTGAGATAATTACTGCGCCGTTTCCTCTCCTCAAAACCCAATTTTCCAGAAAGGTATGGGATGTTACAAGGTTATGTGAGCAGTGGCATCAGTGCCTTCCGCGAAGAATGATTTAGCCTATCATGACACGTCGACGCGCTCCACAGTAATCTGCGAAAGTATTTCTGGCAATAAAGCCGAAGCTATAGAGCCTAAACACGCCCTCTCTTCCTACGAAGCGGAATATAACCCCACTCGCAGTTAATAGATTCCTCTTAAAACACAATATATTGTCGGTATTCATTCTATAAGGCATATTTCTAACACAACTGCGAAATTTCAACTTCGAAAGTAACGGAAAGGATGGTTTTCTTGATTACAACGCGATTGCTAGGCACGTTTAGTTGCAAGCAGCTCCTGCAGAAGGCGCCAGCTGCCCAGCGACGGTGTGAAGGTGCCGCGGAGAGAGAAACGCGCCGGGGGTCCAGGCGCACACTCGTGAGCCCGAACTATACGGCGGAATGACACAGTTATGGACGCTGTGCCCCTGTAGACTTACTTTGGTTGGTAAGAACAGCTGTCGCTGAGTACAGCACAAGCAGTCAGCTGCTGCGCCTTTTGAGTGTGAGCTGTGCGCCTTCACCTAAGACCTGTCGGAATGGCGCTGTGGTCGTGCATAGCATATCGCGGAGCTCTAAAAGCTTTCTGATGATTTCATGAACCCCTTTTTCTCAATTATCTCTGCCCTCAGGGATATGCCTGGAAAAAAAATTACAGAGAAAGTTTACTACATTCAAATCAAAGCGGAAACACGGATTTGTACTGCGTAGAAGACGACGGTGGGCTTGCAGTGGGCTTTTAGATGGAGGTTGATGAAGACGACGCTCTGAAATACGCAGCGCGTGAGTCTGTGTGTATGTGGCATTAAGCCTGAGGACATCCTCATCATCATAATCATGTTGGGCTCCGGCTGGGATATACTTCAGCGGACCATCGAAAAGGACATTGAGATATCGGTTTACACTATTGGTTTCTTGCCTATGCTGAAAGACCCCGAGATTCCGTGCGGTTGTCAGTACTGTAAACTACGTTTGCACTAAAATGGCTCGCTCTGTTGGTATCTTAAATAAATTTCGCACAATACTGCCTCGAAAATTCAAACTACAAATTTATTTTTCTCTAGTCTTTTCGCATGTACAATATTGTTTGTTGATCTGGGGAACGACTACCTCAACCAATCTTGTGAAAGTACTGACTTTACAAAAAAGCGCTGTACGAGCGATTGATAATTTACATTACAGTGAGAGCACGGGTCCTTCTTTCCTCAATCATAGACTGCTAACTATCACGGCCGCTTACCACAAGAAGCTTGCTGTTTATGTCAGAAACCTTATGAAAGGAAACTGGCAGACTTTTGAGAGCACATATTTAATTGCCCAAACGGCATACAGTCTTAGGCACCCTCAATACCCTGCATCAAAATCCCGTACAAAGTATGGGTTCCAAAAACTAACTCACATAATTCCTCATACATTAAACACCTATCCATACTTAACAAAATTGTCACTACAAAATATGTCCGAGGTCAGATTTAGGAAAACTGTTCATGAATATTTTTCTTATAGCTAGTTGTGGTGTGTTTTTACCTAATCAGTTTTTGTCTTTGTTATGTTTTGCTCTTAGTTTTGTTGTGCTTAGCTCTATGCATGACTGATCTCTGTTTCGTTGTCAGTATATCAGCTGCTTCTCTACTTTTCTGTTACTTATAGAAATTTTGTACCATTGCCAAGTGCCACTTTGTTTGTTTTTTTTTTTTTACATGGGGAGGACAGGCCTCTGTCAGGCGCTACTAAGCGCCTTTAGCTTGCTCTCCCATGTTTGCAGTCTCTGTACTGGCCAAACAAAACCAATAAATGAAATGAAATGAAAATTATTGCGATTTCTAACCTATGGAAGAGCCGCATGATGGATCGACACGCAGAACCACCTCGTTTATGTAAGGTTCTGTGCAGTTAACAATGCGTCTTAGTGCGGCGGATTTATGCTGCGCAGGACCGGCTGCCTGAATATTTGCCTGTTCTTGACGCATGTGTATGCCTCCCGCAGTTTTGATGTGCAGATGGAGTGCAGTATACGATGACATCAGAATGTGTGTCTACATTGCGGAATAGTATGTGGGTATATGAGTAAAGCATTTGGTAGCTCAGCGGGATTGATTTCCTTGCAATAAAGGAAAAAAATTCTACGGCGATAGCTCAGGACTCTCGCGCGGCGACCTTTCAAGCTGATCTGTTTGCGCCGCCGCGGTTTCGACTCCAAGTGGGGGATATTGATGCGATTTTCTTTTCTTTGTGTTTTCTTCGGGATTCTTCTGCTGCAAAAACATCAGCAAGAGGAAATTGTGCTGGGCTCTGAACGTCCGGATTAGTGTTTTCTCAGTAAAACTGGTGCAAATGGTAATCGCAGTCCAGTCACAGGTTACTCAAGTTATAGAGCACACAAGACCGTTAAAGCAGCCAGATAAGTCTACGCCTCCCTGATATGGCGCTTAAAGAATTCAGTACTGCACAAAACGAAGCTGAAAGAAAAAGTAGGTAAACCAGCCGAATTAGGTGGTCAAAATGAAGACGAAGAAGAACAAGGAAAAGTAAAGTCAAACATGAGAACAGAGCCCAATGCTTTATACTGGGGCAGAACCCATTAAGGCAAAACTAATTTATGTCGGTCACTATCACGCCGCTCATTGTAAGATACCGAGTCTTATGGGGGCCCAAAGGCCTTAAAGTGGGGCTCCCAGAATAATCTAGTAAACACAAAAGCTGCGATCGGGAGGAACGATCTTATAAGACAGGGCAAGCTCCAAGAGCCACAAACGTCTCCCTTCGCCTTCCCAAGGAACGCCCTATGCCTACAGCCCATTTAAGCGCTGCCGAGATTGACGATACGACCACGAGGAAATGAGCAGAGCGTGAGGAGGAGACGGCCCAAAGAGAGGGCGATCAAGCTGGAGCGCAATACGTTGATATATACGCCTATACCACCTACCAATTTAAGTGCAGAGGAAAACACGCCGAGGCTGCAATCTAAACCAGCTGGATTACAAAGAAAGTAAAAAAAAAGTAAGAGAGAAAAGATTATTGAAGATGAGATTGAGACACTCGAGGGGAAAGGCTACGTTTCATTGGAGGCCTGCCTGGCATCTGTCGGTGTGGTTGGCGACCACCTTGACTCGGACAGTATTCGTCTGAACGAGTACATTTCTCTACTTCACCAGGTATATAATACTGAATGGAAAAACTGGTTGCTGGTTGCTTTGCTAGTTCGAGCAGATGTTCTAGTGGCCGCCGATAAAAGGCAGCGCAGAAAAAGCCGCCGCAGCCCGGCGCAAAGATCGTAGTGCGGCACAGTTTAGTTTTAGTTTATGGGGTTTAACGTCTTAAAGCGACTAAGGCTATGAGAGACGCCGTAGTGGAGGGCTCCGGAAATTTCGACCACCTGGGGTTCTTTAACGTGCACTGACATCGCACAGTACACGGGCCTCTAGAATTTCTCCCCCAAAGAAATTCAGCCGCCGCGACCGGGATCGAACCCGCGTCTTTCGGGCCAGCAGCCGAGCACCATAGCCACTGAGCCACCGCGGCGGCGTAGTGCGGCACAGATTCGATCCCTCAGAGCGTGGTCATGCCTCTGCTCCCTACTTGAAGCTCGAAGAGTTCTCGACAAAGTGCCCGCGGACATCGTTTTTGCCAGAAGTGAGCCGTCCACAGGGTTTGCTTCCCAGCCGTAAAGGCCTTAAAGAAAACCTAAAGGCTTAAAGATCTCAAAAGATGAAATACTCTCGTTACCTTACACAGATTTATGACTTGAAGGGTGACATAAGAGCTTTGTTAAACAAAAAAAACTGCGTTGCTCGGTTACTTTTGGTGAAGACGGTACGTATCTACGACCAGTACGTATTATGACGTTCCTCTTATTCTGTGCTCAGACGCTGCTATCGAACGAATGCAGTGGTTTGTCTAATAACGATGATTTAGAGCCAGTATCAAACATCTTGCTTGCTGCTCACATTATTTTCGCAGGTAAAGCGTAGAAGCAAACAAATTTGAACGATTTTCGCCCTCTGATACAGCAGTGCACCGTTGGACATTGTGGGTCCGCACCAAAGTACGGACAAGGATGATAGCAGCTACTCCCCTAAAGATTTTTATTCTCTTTGCGCGTGGGGTCGTTTTCTTTTTTCTTTCCCTTACATTTATTTTCTGTCTCCAGTGCCGCTCAGAGACCGTCCAACCAGCGGCGGTGATGGAAATCCGCTCCTAATTATCCACCAGGCCAGAGAAGTGTGGCGGCGGCCAACAATCGCCGAGTCGGAAGCGGTGTCTGAATGCCGTACTTCCGTGGGGAAGCGCGCCCGATTTCGGGAGGGGTGGGGAAGCGACGGCCTCCGGATATTGCGTGGCACGGAACTAAGCGCCCTAAGCGAGCGCCGTTTCGGGGAAGACGTGGCGCGTTTGCACATGTATCCGTGATGTTCCCGCGCCCGTTCTACGTTTGAAATCAGGTGGTATATGCAGCTATGTGAGGAGCGATCGCCTCTTTATGCCTGTCTGCATGCGCCATGCATTTCCGCGCACTTCCGCAAGTGAGCAAACCGGCGTACTTGCTCTAAATAGAAAAGGCCTTCTCTTCAACCCAACTGTACGACACCTAACGCCACGCTGCGCGCACCGATGGTGAGAATTCTAGTGATTTTCTACCTCGACGGCCAGGAATGAAAGAATAGCTTGTAAAGCGGAATATATATATATATATATATATATATATATATATATATATATATATATATATATATATATAGGTTGCGAAAGCGTGAAGTACTAGACTGCTTATGAGAATATATAGCGAAGTATACGCTTCGTTAAAGGAAACATTTATTCAACTCGACGTTTCGATCGGAAGACCGATCTTCTTATATATATATATATATTAATATATATATATATATATTGCGAAAGCATGGAGTACTTGACTGCTTACAAGAGTACATAGCGAAGTATACGCTTCGTTAAAGGAAACATTTATTCTACTCGACGTTTCGATCGAAACGTCGAGTAGAATAAATAAAGTAGAATATATATATATATATATATATATATATATATATATATATATATATATTGTGATGACGAAGAAGTGCCCGCGCGGCAGCGGGACTGCGCTCGGCGAGCGCGCGCTTCCTGTTGGTGCGTTTGGAACGACTGACTGCCGGTGGACGCCGTTCAGCGCTTTGTGAACCCATACTTCCCCACCCATACTTCGCCATTACGACCCGAACGCTCCAACCGAGATCCACACGGATGCTAGTGGCATTGGCATTGGTGCTGTGCTTGCACAACGGAAGCCTGGGTTTCATGAATATGTCGTCGCCTATGCCAGCCGCACACTGTCTAAAGCCGAGATCAATTACTCCGTGTCCGAAAAAGAATGTTTGGCCATTTTGTGGGCAATAACCAAATTTCGACCATATCTCTACGGCCGCCCCTTCGACGTAGTCACCGACCACCATGCTTTATGCTGGCTGTCGTCCTTGAAGGATCCATCCGGCCGACTTGGTCGTTGGGCACTGCGACTTCAGGAGTACGACATTCGAGTCATCTACCGTTCCGGACGCAAGCACTCTGACGCCGACGCCCTCTCCCGCTCACCGCTACTTGCCAACGATGCGACCCTCTCTAGCATTGACCCCGTGCTCTCTTCGTTACGCCCTCCAAACATGCATCTGGAGCAGCGCAAAGACGCCTGGATAACCTCTCTTGTGCACCTTCTCACCGGCCGCACTACGTCAGCGCCCTCTCGCTCGCTTCGTCGTCAAGCCCGCCACTTCACTCTGCAAGATGGTATTCTTTATCGCCGGAATTACATGCCAGATGGTCGAAAATGGCTGCTTGTCATACCTCGCCACTTACGCGCTGAAGTCTGCGCATCTTTTCATGCCGAACCCCAGAACGCTCATGCTGGTCTCTTAAAAACATACACGCGCCTTCGGCACCGGTACTACTGGCGCGGCATGTATACCTTTCTACGAAAGTATATTCGCTCATGCCTTGACTGCCAACGCCGCAAGTCACCACCGCAGCGCCTTTCCGGGCCAATGCAGCCTTTACCTTGCCCTGCCCGTCCGTTTGATCGTGTGGGCATCGACCTTTATGGGCCTCTGCCGCCTTCTACTTCTGGTCACCGCTGGATTGTCGTCGCCGTCGACCATCTTACGCGCTATGCCGAGACGTCCGCTCTTTCGGCGGCTACAGCCAGAGAAGTCGCTTTCTTCATTCTTCGCAACCTCGTTCTTCGCCACGGTGCTCCCCGCGAGCTTCTCAGCGATCGCGGCCGCGTGTTTTTATCAGACGTTGTTCAGGCGCTTCTACAAGAATGTCGCGTAGTTCACAGAACACGCACGGCGTATCATCCTCAGACGAACGGGCTGACCGAAAGGTTTAATCGGACGCTCGGTGACATGCTCACTATGTATGTCACTCCCGACCACTCTAACTGGGACCTCGTACTCCCATTTGTGACGTACGCCTATAATACCGCCGTTCAGTCTACAACAGGGTTTTCGCCATTCTTCCTCCTTTATGGACGCGAACCTACCTGCTTGATTGACACCATTCTCCCTTACCATCCTGACGCATCTGACTGCTCGCCTGCTTCTGAAATCGCCAAGTACGCCGAAGAATGCCGCCAACTAGCCCGATCGCTCACGTGTAATGATCAACATCGTCAGAAAGAACGGCGTGATTCTGGTCAACCTTTTGCCCACCTACCTGCCGGCTCCCTTGTTTGGCTCTGGGTCCCTTCTGGACCTCCTGGCCTGTCGTCCAAGTTCCTCACCAAATATCATGGCCCCTACCGTGTTGTCTGTCAGAGTTCCCCCGTGAACTACGTTGTGGAACCTTTGACACCCTCATCTGACCACCGCCGCCGTGGCCGTGAAACCGTTCACATCAGCCGCCTCAAGCCCTATCACGATCCCGTCATGTGCACCACGCCGTGAGTCGCCAGGATGGCTCCTCCTTCGCCGGGGGCCATTGTGATGACGAAGAAGTGCCCGCGCGGCAGCGGGACTGCGCTCGGCGAGCGCGCGCTTCCTGTTGGTGCGTTTGGAACGACTGACTGCCGGTGGACGCCGTTCAGCGCTTTGTGCTCTGTGCCGTGTTCTTTGTGTTCTGTGCCCGGAAAACCCATTACAATATATATATATATATATATAGCCACCGCGGTGGCTCAGTGGCTATGGTGCTCGGCTGCTGGCCCGAAAGACGCGGGTTCGATCCCGGCCGCGGCGGCTGAATTTCTTTGGAGGAGAAATTCGAGGCCCGTGTACTGTGCGATGTCAGTGCACGTTAAAGAACCCCAGGTGGTCGAAATTTACGGAGCCCTCCACTACGGCGTCTCTCATAGCCTTAGTCGCTTTGGGACGTTAAACCCCATAAACCAACCAACCATATATATATATATATATATATATATATATATATATATATATATATATATATATATATATATATATATATATGTATATATATACTACTGCCTTTAAAGCAGGCGTACAATTAGATTTGAGTTCTACGGTTTCGTGCGCGTTTTAATCTAGGAAGAAAGTCTATTCATTGCCGATGGAACTAAAACACGTCACTCTTGAATATTTTCATGAGCACCATTAAAAACCAGGTGTTTGTCCACCGACGGCTCAGCGAACTCCATGAGTTCTTCGGGCTCCGTGGTCAACCCCGCAAGGACTACAGAAATCAGAGTTAGGACAACCAACCACACTTATTGGACGCGTTCAGAACTAACCGCTCTTCGTGTCGCTGTTGAGCTTATCAGTCAACGCAGCCCCCAGCAGAGGTCTATTTCCACTGATTCCAAACCAGACCTCCAAGGCTTACAAGCTGCTCTTCGCCGTGGAGGCCATGAACAACTGGTTGTGGAAATCCGAGCACTACATCATTCTGTCATTAATAAGGGCCACGACATTACCTACCAGTGACTTCCAAGATACAGTTGCATAGTAATCAATTACGCCTCGAACGAGGCTGCATAAAGTGCTCACCATGACGGGCATCGTGTGTCGGCCCAATTTCGAGAGCAGACGCAGCGGGCAGGCTTCGCACACTTGCGCAGCAGATCACGCTTGCCGAGTGGAATTCCGGCCAATTTTTGAACTTACGTTTAAAATCCCTGGGCCCTGACCTAAAGTTCTGGCTTCCAACTGGCCTACACGACGTGAAGCAACTTTGCTGTGTCGTCTGTGGCTTGGTGTAGCTTTCACCAATCATTAATCCTTTGTAATCGGTATGGCTAACCGCCCTCGTGTAACATCTGGGGGTGCGACGAGATTATAGCCCACATTCTTTGCGAATTTCCTGCGTATACAGAGTCGTATGACAGTCTCTTTGCCGTGCGCGGGTGCATCTAGATCCACTCCCCTTGACGGAAATGAAAATTCTCGGTCTCTGGCCGCGGTGATCGTCGGCGGTGAAATCCTTCCAGGCACTGCTCTGCTTCTTGAGAACTTCGGGCGTTCGCGATAGCCTGTGATTGTATTGCACGCTTGCATACTGACTTCAGTTTCCTGTTACTCCCTCTTATCCTTCATCTTTATATCACCTAATCCCCTTCCCCTAGTGCAGGGTACCAAACCAGTTTATTCTTCCGGTTAACTTCCCTCCCTTTCCACCTCTTCCTTCTCCTTAACCATTGGTGAGAGACAGGAAAGTGTTTTCCTTGACTATAAAAAAGAGGTGGGGGTTAATTTGATGCACTTAATTTCAACCAAGTATTTATTGATTATTTTGCGCCTTTATGTTTGACAGCGGGTTCTTGTGACTTCACACTTGGTAGCCAAGAAGCAGCGCCATTTACCAGCTTCGGTGTCGAAGGTGCAGCTGGCCAATGGCAGAGGATGAAAGAATTGAATCAAGGAAAGGATCATTGAAAATTGCTGCCACTGGAGCTGTGCGCGTTGTGCAGTTCGCAGTCGCATCTTTTGGAAGTAACATATAGGCAGGTTAGTTCTCTTTCCAGTTTTATCCACCTGAGCATGCTTTTATGATGTGAGTCAAATGGGACTTTCTATAGTGCATGGCGCAATTCACCATACGATCTGAGGACGAGATATTCCTCACACGAGCCACACACCAGAATTCAAAGTTTTTATTATCGCAGTAAACAAACCGCATATGCCTCACTTATGTCGCCTTTGGTTGCAGTAACACGGGAAGATTGTCAGAGATTAGCTGTTCTTCACAGTTGACAAACTGATTCTGACGAAAGAGGTATCGCAAAGATGGCGGCTGGATATATTGAGGAGCAGTACTTTACATTTGCTGCCAAGTTTAAAGCGACCGACGCAACGCGCGGACAACTTCAGGAGTTCTGGCATATATAGGTCTTTGCTAGAGTGGTTGGCAAGGTTCTCGTTGTGCCAAAGCACTTCGTGGGCCTCTGACATGAAGCAACCGACCACATGCTGGCCTACCGTGGCAGATAATCGCAGTTGCGAGACTATCGATTTTGATTCTATCCAAACTATATTATGGTAATTTTCATCAGCGTAATGATTTGCTCAAAATTCTAGCGAGATGTAGGCGAACACATTGCCGAAAATTACATGCTTTCCGCGCCCGCAGGACTGCCTAGCAACTTAGCAGCATGAGTATACGTCTAAACCGCACGCACGAATACATGCGCAAGGCACTTGAGCTAAAAAAACAATTTAATATAGCGGCTGTATAAATGCTGTACTTAAAATGCCTTCTATTTTTCCCACTTTGGCTGCGGCACGGGCACAAAGAGCGTATTTATTTCAATTATTGTCTTTGTGAAGATTATTCTTTTCTATGCTTCGGGTAGTACACTACGTGGGCTTCCTTATATCCTCTCTTCCTACGTGCCTACTGCGAACCCAGCGAGTTTTGCAGGCATGCAGGATGCACAGACACGCTCACGACTGGACGAATCCGCCTCGACGGCGGAGAAGCAGCGATGACTAATGGACTCCGTCCCGACGAATGACCACCGCTGCCACGAGAGGATACGCCCAGCTGTAGCGCACCGCGGGAAAGGAGAAACAGAGGTGGCATGTGTGTCCGTAAACAAAATCGCTGCAAGAGGCAAATGATCGGCCTCGCCGAGAATCCACGCGCGCAATCCACTCGGGCAGGCCTCGACGGGCCAGCCTACTCGGCGGACAGCTTAGCGGCGGCGCGGTTGGAGAAAGAGATGGGTGGGTTTTTGAGTGTGCGTTAGTGCGCGCGTTTAATCGTCGTGCTGGGAGCCTGGCTGTCGATGTCGCCGCCCGGACAATCAGAACCATTAGAACACCTGTCGTAATGAACATCGTGACGCCAGCTTCTTGTCGCGCCGTTGCAGCTGTTCGCCAACGCGGGGCACAATGCTTTCTTTTCTGTTGACCTGGCCTCTTCTCAAGACGTGCATTCGACGAGATGAAGCCGCTTTTCCAAAGTAAGGCAATCGCTCCACATTGGAGTCTAAAATGCAGCTATGCTGCCTGCTCCGCTACTTCGTAGAATGCCAAGCCGGTTCCTTTCACGCTGCATCTGTTTCCCCTGGCTTTTGTGGGTACGGCAATGAGCGTTCAGCGCACAGCTGCAATGTGCCCCTCTTGAGTGGGCACCCATTTTTAAAGCGGAGTTCGGTATAGGCTTCATGCTGGCAGCCCGTAAAAAAGTTAGCAATTTGACCGGGAAAAGGAAAACGCAGGCCCGAAGAGTGCTTCATGCGGCTCTTAGCTCTGGCCTTTAACGAGTTCTTAGCCTATTCATGAGGCTAATCTTAAAAGAAACAAATTTACAAGATATAACAGTAGTATCATCCAGGGAACTTAGCGCAGCCAATAAAGAAATGATTAAAGGCAGCGCCATATATGAACATAAAAACAACGGAGCATTGGCTATTTACTGGCTTAAATGCCTTTCAGGGAGCCAAAAATTCAATCATGCTAGAGTTTGCGTCATAGTATCCCCATTCCAGGAAACAAGAGGTGCACACAAAAACTTGTGCGCAGCTAAGGACGGATTTATTCATTTCAGTGAATACGAAACACAGAGCACTGAGAGACAGACAGAATAATACAGAAGGAGGAGACTGAGAGACAGAAAGAATGAAGAAAAGTCAGGGAGGCTTCCGAGGCAATGCTTTGTTAGTGACACTACATGTGAGGAAGGCGATAAAGGAAAGGAAAACGAAACAAAAGAGCAGTGATTGGTTCAGCTGAGACGGAAAAAGAGGAGACGCGCGGGAAGGAAATGCGGCCGCGTTCGGCAGGCTCTATCGTAACAGCGTCTGTCTGCGTCCGTTCAAGTGCGCTCTGAGCGTGGTGAGAGGAGCTGTCAAGCTGCATGAACTGCCGGCTAAGTCGGCGTGGGAAACAAAATAAACGGGACATCCCGTGACACTATTAGCTGATTCAGCACATTCGGGAGGAGTGTTTTCTTTTTTTACTTTTCTGGTTTTCAATGACGATATATGATGAGCTATATATTTGGACTGAAACCGCTTGACCTGCTAATTTGGTACCCTTATGATGAGTTTCGTCGCTGAGTGGGTGATGCACCTAAGGGCAAGAGCGTCATCGCTCTTGGAGTGTGTTTGAACGCGTTGAGGACTAGTTGAAGGAAACTGTTGTTGAGATCCTGCCTCACCATCGTCACAATAAATGTCATCACCAGTCGCTAACCTAGTTTGGCTGACCAGAATTGAACTAGGATAAGCGTGCCGTTCCTATTAATAATGTGAAAGCATTTCTGGGCTACGTAGGCGGGGTTGTGTAGCCAGAACCTGTCCGCAAAACGTGTCCGCAAAATGTGTCCGAAAAACGTGTCCCAGAAAACGTGTACCCAGCAGTTATGATGTTCTCAAAACAGGTAGCATCAAACGAATGATTGTGATCGATAGAGGACGGTGGGAGGATGCTGCACAATATATATATATATGTTAATAGGATGATTAGTTAATCAATTAGAATCAATACTGTCGAAAAAGCGTCGAAATAGCGCGGACGTCGATATAGTGAGTGGACCGAAACAGAACCGTTGACGGCAAAATAGTGAAAAAGTAGACAAAGGAGTGAAAATAAAGTTGGAATGATAATTATTGGAACAAAAAGATTCATTGACATAGAATAATTCATTATTATGAGCAAAAACCATTGGACGGTTGAATACGCTGGACGGGGATATAGTAAGTATATAGCAACCATGGCGCCAAATTTGGAAAACCAAAATTGTTTATTGAGATAAAAGAATGTATAATCGTAGTAAATAAGTCAATATTTAATTAAAGTCCGAGATAATTGCGCTAATTCAGTATTTACATTAATTAAGAAACAAAAAGAAAATTATAGAGAGGCGAAGAGAGGCGACGAGTGCCTAGGAGGCGTCAGTGCTTTCGCATTCTCCCAATGCGGGTCGCCGCAATGATTTGTAATTTTTTTTGTCTGGTTTTCCTTCGCATGTAGAAAATTGCAAGGCCGCAAAATCGTGAATCACAGGAATCAAAGTTGCATGTTCTTATCGACAAAGAGCCTTGACTGTTCCGCCGATGTCGCTAGTCAAATAGAAACATGCAGAATGTCGGGCAATTCTGGAACCTCGTAAAAAAACGTTCCACCTGTTGTTAGGAGGGGAAATCAACTGTAGACCCTTCCTAACCATACCCGCGCACCAAAGTTCACGTGCCGCGCGTGTGCCTTGTGTAAGAGCCCCATGCTGCGGCTAAACAGGCCGCGAAGAGGGCAGCAGCAAATCGACGCCTGTCCCCGCGGCCTGACGAGGCTCGTGGGAAATCAGCGCTTCGACGAAGTCTAACTCGGAGAACAAAGCAGGACTAAGCAGGAGAGCCGGGCCGTCGCCGCCCCGTCGCCTGACAGTTCGACAATTTTGAGGCAGTACCGTCATTGCGTTGCGCATTAAAATCTGGTTTGGGCCTCGAAAAAGTTCCTCTTGTCCCACGAATTCGGTGCGTCGGGTGTTTTGGTCGGTCTTGTCAAAGTATGTTGAGACTCTCGTTGGATATTTTCTCTATGTACACTCTTACTTTTCTTTCATTTTCCTCCCGGTTGCCTTTGATGCGACTGTCATTTTGAATCGCACCGATGAGGATGCAAATATTTTCACTTTGCCGCGGCCGTCCAAGATCGCTGCTTATATGGCCGGTCGCGCAGTGGTCCGTGCGCATTGGTGACACCGCTGCATTAGGTTCACGCACCCACTTTGTCGCCGTAAATAAGTTAAATAGTGAGACGGGATGGTTGTAGGCCTGTCTGCCTACTCCTCCCTAATGCCATGTGGTGTCCTGAAAGGGATCTATTGTGTCCTGCAGTGCAAAGCGGAAAAGTGCGAGGCTTCACAGTGGAGCGCACCTTCCTTTATTTTTGTGCTGGATGTTTTTCGTCCGATTTGTGTTTTTCGTGAGCTCGCCACTTAAAAAACACGAACACACGTGAACGCAGACACACACGTACACACACATAGCGCTCCGTGTGTGTCGTTTCCTTTCTTTGTGGTCGTCTTTTGCGCTGAACCAAGTTTCAGCTATGTCCCACCAACTAGCCCAGCACGAAGTTTTGTTAAAACATATGCACGCGGGCACAAACACGCATACACAGTCTCACACAAATAGACACACAGACACTGACGCATACACAAAGACACACACACGCATACACACGTGCGCATACGCATACACACACACACACACACACACACACACACACACACACACACACACACACACACACACACACACACACACACACACACACACACACACACACACACACACACACACACACACACACACACACACACACTCAAATCCACGTGCGCTCATATACACACGCACAAACTCACACGGATACACACAGACCTATATACACAGACACACTCCCGAGCACACACATCCATACGCACACAGGCGAACTCAAACACCCGCATAAGTGCGAAGACACGCACACACGTACACCCAAGCAGAACAGAACCACACAAAGGCAACAAACCTCTGCATGCAAAGATACTGTCGAGACATGTAAGAGCTATCTGTAAATTAAGCTAAGACACAAAATAACATGTGCACGGCAGTGCTGCAAGGGTATTAATAGACGCCGCGTGGCCCTTTAGCAAAGCAATTTATATGCACCTAAGGTACAGGAAAGAGGCTTTTGTGCTTGGCACGTCCAAATCTTTCTTGATTCATGCTGTCTTACCCAGCTCATAATAGCAACATACATCACCCCTGAAAGACAAGCAGAAAGAGAGAGAGAGAGTGTGTGTGTGTGTGTGTGTGTGTGTGTGTGTGCGTGTGCGTGTGTGTGTGTGTGTGTGTGTGTGTGTGTGTGTGTGTGTGTGTGTGTGTGTGTGTGTGTGTGTGTGTGTGTGTGTGTGTGTGTGTGTGTGCGTGTGTGTGCGTGCGTGCGTGCGTGCTTGCATGCATGCGTGTACGTGTGCATGTAAGCGATGTAAACACTGTTTACTGGAATTCACTGCAGATGCCATCCATACCTATGCGTTGTATAGCGCATCGTGTTCAACGGCGTAGCGCCGTAATTCTGGCCTTGCTTTCCCCATACGCGAGCGTAGTTGGCAGTCGGCGCTGCGGTTTGCAAACAAGGCGCTTCCACCTTTTATGGAGAGCGGCCCTGTGGCTCCACGGCCAGGCATGCAAAGGAACAGATTGCGACGCATTGTGGGGGCACGCTCGCGCACCCATCATAGGGTGGCTCGCATGTCTGTCGGGGGGGGGGGGGGGGGGGGTGATTGATTAACCAGGTTTGCGGTGTCGCCGATTGCAACGCGCACACACGTCGCAGCGCGCAAACCTTACGCCTAAAACCGGCCAGTGATTGCCCCCTTGCAATCAAGGAGCACGCGGGGCTACCCATGCTGTAACGGCTGTGCTTTTCTTCGTAAACAAGAAGGCTCTCTTTCTGGCTGCTCTGCCCTAAGGATGAAATGACACCCAACCCTACGCGAGTCCGTCCTCTACAGCCTCATGAATTTTATTCATATTCCACGAGCAAAGCTGCAAGCTGGGCTATTTGGTGCAGACGTCTTGTATTTTTACTCCAGAAGGCTTTGTCTTGGATGTTTGCCTGGGGCTCCGGCCTCGTCAAGTGAATGAGACGTGGCCGACCAAAGGCAAACGCATTTTCTACAGCGCCTGGTTACGGACAATGCTCAAGGCTAAGTTGACTAAAAGCGTTCATGGTTTTTTAACAGGTCCGCACTCACTATGCTGGACAATGGGCGTCGATGATATCATTGTGTTAACGCAATCACTCCTGCTTGAAGATCCCTTTTTGTTTGCTAGGGTGTGTTATTTTTTTCTAGAACCCATTTTCAGTGTTTTAGGGATGTGTAAGCGTGTTCCCGCATCACTTTCCGGCGAATGATGGCAAGTATCACGGTGTTGGTACTTTCCGTTCTCAAATTAAGGAGCAGCGAATAGCGTAGCAAAAAAAAAAGCGAAGCATGGTTCACGAATTACACGTTGAGAATATACTAGAGCTTTTGAGTTTGCGCTGCATAGCCCAGAACAAGTGCTAGATATGCCAGGTCATGAAGTGAAGCAGCCATAATTTGCTCCCTTCATCAAGCTACCATTTTCTTCTAATGGGCCTGCTTCAGCATGCACCTGAATGACACAGTCGCCTGGGTTTACGCCCCTGCTTTTTGTAGGTAGTGTCGGTAGTGTGGATCAAGTGAGAACGGGGCCTGGCTGATTTTATTATTCTTTAAAGTGTCCAGCCGTCAAGTTTAAGGCAGGATACGAGGTCATACAGTGGCGAAGTGTCCAGGACTGAAGCGATGGTCTTGTGGTAGGACATCCGCCTCGCATTCGCGAGGTGCTGGGTTCAATCTCCAGTGCCACCGGGTGGTCACCGGTTTTCTAATAGGTAGAGATTTCCCACTGCCTGGTGCTCCGCTCTTCTGGGGTGCCCTGCTTGGAAAAAGGGTCTTGAACCAAACCGTTTCGTTGACGGATCAGTGATTCGTTCCGCCGACAGGCGAACCTAAATCCGCCTCGTGCGATAAACGACCACTTGTGGCCCTTTCCCAGCATAATGATGGAAGAAGGTAAGGAAAAAAAAGAAGATCGAGTCTCAAAAGTAAAAGCAATTGCCAGAATTAAGAAAGAAGGAAACAAAAAGAAGTATACAAAAAAAAAAATTAAGGAGAGTAGAGAGAGATACGAAGCGGAAATGAAAAGGAGCAGCTGTATATAAGAAGTTTGCTTTTGTTTACATTCTTTCTCTTGCTTGCCAAACTGACTGTGACCGACAGTGCGACGACAGTTTAAAACGGTACATGCTGTGAATTTGTGTCTGGGAGCCAGAGGTACAGAGGTACCTATAATGTATATAAATGCCTTCTGTATCCTCTTCCAGTGATGCGCTCCTCTAACTCTAAACGCAGTTAATTTGACATCCCTTAACAAAAAAAAAAGGTCACAAGAAAACACAATGATAATACAACGGCGGAATCCAAGGAAACTGCCCGTATGTTACTCTCAATAAATTTTTACGTTCATTTCTGTGAAGAAGCACCGTACTGTTGATGATTCGTTTTTATCAATCCACACCAACTTCTACTGACAGCCACATCCCGTTCTTTGTATTGCACCCTTCACACGTGTCAACAAAATATACCTAGTATAAAAGAGTGAGGGAGCTCATTAAAAGGTAAATTACACGAGAAACCAAAGTCTAACGTTGAGGAGAAAATACCTCTTTGTTGGTAACCGGGAAAAGGCCGTCCAGCGCTGTTTCTGGCTTATTGGCAGGGCCGCCTTGTTGCACAGAGGAAAGCATCTGCTGGATCGTCGTTGCTTCCACAGAGATTTCCTTCTCGCGATCGGACTACTGGGGACGAAGACGCTAAAGAAACAAGCAAGAGCAGCTGAAGCAGGGGTAACGAAGGATTAAAGATGAAGAAGAGAAACGGAAAAATGAATTACGAACAATCGATGCTTCGATTCACCCCAGCGGTTGTATACGCGGAGCGGTCTTCGAGGCTGCCGTTTGAGTTAGCCGTGCTATTTTCGTTTCTATGAGAACAAAATCGGGACCACCTATACTTTTCTCTTTCCCCATAGCACCAACATTTTTTTCAGCTTTTTTTCCTCGCTTCCTTTCGTAGCCATCCCACTTCCCGCGACAGCGCCTGGCCGTCATGCTGTCTAAGCCAAATGGAAGAATTGCGCCGATTTAGGCTCGCGAGTCAAAAACTCGCTACATGACCGCGCATCGGACGGCGCTGGGCAAACGGTTCCAGCCCCTGTACCGGAATTGTCTCGCGGCGTCGACGGCAGATGCGTGGCGCCCAGAAAGCATGCATAGAATAGAAAACACGCGAACAACTAAAGAAAAAACGTTGCGACAAGAAACAAAGTACCTGTGCTCAACTTAGCTGAGCCAGGATATACATAGCGAAAGCTCTGCTAAGCATGGTTAGACAGGGTTTAGCTTTGGTTCAACTTCATTTTTTTCAAGGCTTTAGCGAGAGCAAATCACGTGATGCCTTACGTGCCACAAGTGCAAGAGCGAGCGTCCAGAGCGGCGCTCGGCGCAGCGGTGGACGTGACTGCAAGAGCTAATCACGTCACACATCACATGCCGCAACTGGCGACGGGAAGCGGTCGAGCAGCAGCCACCGCAGCGGCGAACGTGACTGCCAAGCGCAAGAGCTAATCACGTGACACATCACATGCCGCAACTGGTGACAGGGAGCGCCGAGCAGCAGCCACCGCAGCGGCGGACGTGACTGCCAAGCGCGCAGCTATGACGTCGATGAAGAAAATGGTCGAGGCTTCTGCCACGCGCTGTTTCGCACATGCGGTGCGCCTCCCGTTAGAGGTCAAATCTAAGAGCCAGGTGTCCTTCAGGCTCTGCATGGGAGGAAGAGCCTTTCGCTCTAAAAAAATCATTCAGCCTTGTAATGCCTGCACCACTCCGCCGTATACACAGCTCTGCCTCTGGGAAATGCACGAGTTTCAAGGCGCCTCAGCAAAATTCATTTTCTTTTGTTCCAGTCATATTTTTTGGTTGCCCTCACAGCTATATTTCAGACCCAAAAATTTCTTTTTCCAAGCATATTACGTTTAGAAAACGACGCAGACAGAGGATGAATGAGGGTACTGACCCAGTGCAAACACTGACTAGCCAATGGCACTGATTGTGCTCATGAGAATACATAAGAAAAAAGTATTGACACCAAGCAAAAAGAAAGAAGGAAACAACCATATCGAAAGGTTTCAGGTGGACGATAAGCCACCATATGAACGAACTCAGGAATAAGCTCTCTTGGTTGTTTATGAGCAGTGCCGACTGCTGTGCATACGCGAAAGGGAAGCTCGAAAAGAGAACACACACTTAAATAAACTATGCTATTTTTTTATGTATGCCCTAAATAAGCGTCAGTTCTTATTTAACATTGACGTTGAATCACTTTATTACAATTGCATCAAAAGCGTCATTAGCGAAAAATCCCGGCGACGTCCAGCAACACCTATCGTAAAATTCACTGACTGGTCAACGAGGTTTGTGACGTCATGAGGCCACGTGACGTGGCAGAGTTGGCAGGCGCGCTGGTCACGTGAAATGGCCGAGTGCGGCTGCAGGCTTAGCAGCAGTTCGCAGGTATGCTTGGTTGTGTGCAGACGTGTGTAGACAGATCCGCATATCATGTTGGAACAGAGCTGTAATCAACTCCGCGCACGTCTACCATAGTGTAGAATTCCCGCAAGCGGAGAGGGCGGAAATATGTCCCTGAAGGTGGAATATCAGCGGCTCCACAGGAACAGCGTATACTGCGAGCAGCAATGACAGAGAAGGAGAATCAGGCAAAGCGAACCTCGGACTAACACTATTGCATCCTCAACGCGTAGTGTAATTAAGTGTCCCCTAATTCCCCCCCCCCCCCCCCCCTACGCCCTGTAACCACGCTATTTTCTTGACATGTTCCCGCACTAAGTGACCTAACTTCAAATTCTCGTGAAGCAAATTGCGCTTACATGCGCTTACATGCTTTTCCTCCTGTTTTCGTTTCCGAGCTACCATTTAAATTTTTATAAAATCCAGCCACAGAAATATGACTGCGTGAAAACTCTTGGGGAAGGCTTCGGTGAAGCACCTGTCAAATGAAAAAAAAAAGACAAAGAAAAGAAGAAATACGCGGGGCAGCGTTACGAGTTTCTGCAAGTAACGAACATGTCTACAGCTTTTTGTTTCGCGTATTTTTGTTATTGTAATCTTTATGTACTCATCAGCCTATGTTGTATCGAAATACTTTGGCAGAGTAGCATCCCGCGCCCTCGTAAATTGGTAATTATTCGGCAGCCACAGTGCGCTAACGCATGGAAAACACAGTGTTACCTGAAACAGATCTCGCGCTGAAGACGAAGTAAAAACTATTCAAAGGAGATAACTTAGCTATTAGCCTGCTTACTAATCACTTAGCTTAAGTCCGATGTAACATTTGAATAGCGTGCGGACTTCTATTTATGTAAAGAGGTCCAATGGGTGGTTGTACTTTAGATTATTTCGCAAGGGGATGTTGCGATTGAGTTCAGTGCATTCACAGTAAAATCCACTTGAAAACGGTTTTTCAGAAGAGTGTAGAGATCAGCCGGTGTAGTCGACCGTTTGGGCTGACGCAAATAACTGTTTCAACAGTTGTGCTGACGCTGAGAGCAGCCAGGTGTCCGCTCTGGTGGACAAGCTGCCAGAAACTGCCATTTCTTCACCTGCTAGCGAAAATTTATCTTTTCTTTTGTTTTAGATTTTAAATGCGTCTTTTCTATGCGAAAACAGCAAATTAAGCATAAAATTCGCGTGGATTTGTGGCAGAACATCAATTAAGTGCGAAATAAAATCACACAGAAATACGTAATAACCTGATGTCTTGTCAATTTGATCGCAATTAAAGCTCTTGATGCCCTCAAGTGACTTCACTCCCAGTCTGATGACGTCATTCCACTGAGCCAAAGGAACTTATCCGATATGCTGACTTCCTTTCCGTTCAGAAAATTAACATTGCCCCGTTTGGTGATGTCACTTCAGTCCAGCGAATGGCCGAATTTTATGACCGACGACACATTTCTTTTCGGATGAGGTATTTAAAAACAACGAGCATGATGTACGGACGACTGCCGAGATATTTAACTTTCCGGGAATGATGACAAGGAGTAGAGAAGGGAGAGGGACAAACGATGGTAAGGGATTCGGAGCATCGCCAGCTTTAGCAAATCCCCAATTTGAAAGCAATAAGTTTTCCTGCTCGCGAGCGATTTCTCCAGAAGACAGAGACGCACAGAAAGTCGAGTACAGAAAATGAGGCTGAGCACGCGAGAGATATCCGCACTGAAAGACTCACCAGATGCGTTTTGTATGGAGGAAGACTAGTTGGAGGAGATGGACCAGGGAAGCGTAAGAGAGAGAGGAGCCGACGGCCAATACAAACGGCGCCACGGGCATGAGACGATGCAAACAAGGCGTTCGCCTCCGTTCCCTGCGCGGCGCTCCCTAATCCCGGCCGTATAAATTTGGCCCGCTTTATTCCTCGTCCTACGCACGCTCCGCTTTTTTCAATCGAGAAAAACTTTCTCCGGCGTCGATTCGGGCCGGGTTCTGTTCTTATTTGGATCGTCGAAACCGAAGGCGAATCGATTCTTTGCCGACCGGGCAGTAGCTCGCACTCTCCCATGGGGCAGCGCTCGCGTTCTCCGACTGACCCCGGCTGGCGCTGTTGGAGAAGCCGGCTTGCTGTCGCCTCTCCCCCCATCCGCATAGAGCCCCAGCGCACCAGCTCAGACGACGACGGCATCGAGTGGGCCGTTGGAGACGTCTAGGTCACGACATGCAGCTGGCTCCGTATGCGGAAGCAAACCTGTCGTCCTGCTGTCCATTGTATTGTATTTCGTTTCTGTTATGCTCTTCTTTGTTCTTACTATGACCAATGGTCAGAAATCAAGCTATGGCTATGGCTTAGGGTTAGGCTCTTCATCTGCTACCCCTTTAAGGAAGCATTGCCAGGAGTCCGGGGGTCGGGATTGGGACAGGGTTGGAGAGGAGGCGGCTTGGAGCTATGGTCGTTAGCAAGCCGACGACAGCCCTGTGAGTTGAAGATTCTACAGTAGGAACTGATTTGCTGCCAGTTGGGGACGCTGTGGGAACAGAAGATTGAGATCCGAGGAGATTAGGAGCCACATATCTCGGTAGCCTTTCACCGGCGTCCTTCGGGCCTGGTTGAGGGAGGAGCAGGAGCACGGCAAATGTTCCACCGTCTCACCCATTACAACAGGCCGGGAATGGGACCTTTCCTCGGTGGTAGCAGCGGGAGGCCGTCTAGGAGCAGGCACTGCGGAGCACGAAGGATTGCTCACGTCGCAGGATACCCTATGGGAGGCGTTTAAGTTGTGTACCAGAGGCGATGCGGGGACCAAGGTTGAGGGAGGAGGTGACCTGTATCGGGACGAGCCCCGAGAATTTGATCGAAGGCCACCACGTTCTGGCACTTTGGGGCATCGCTTCTTTGGGCGGCCTTAGCAGAAGCGTGTGGACATTCTCGTTCCCGTCAAATCTCACGTGTGCAAAGAGCGAGAGCGACCTCCCCTAGTTCTCGATGGCCAGCAGGCGAGACCGCAGCAAGACCACGGATGCCTGCGTGTCACAAGAACGCTCCAGGGTCTGTAGGGCTGCAGGGCTTCTGGAAGTCACAGAGGATGGCGACTGGAGAATGGGATGGAGCCAAGGACAGGTCTTCGGTGAACAGGTGGCACTTAGTCGACAATGACCTTCCGTAGGACCTGGAATTTCCAATGGAAGGAACTACACAGGCTGCGCTAGCATGCCAGTGGCAAGGATGTTGGTGCCACCTTTTTTTCCAAGCAAGTATCTGCCTGGGCTTAACTTCTTCACTGTGGCGAACACAATTGCCCCCCCCCCCCCCCCTCCCTTTCACCGAACTGCTTTCGTATCGTTCTCGGAAGCCTAGAACACATCAGGTTTGCGCGAACACTTCGGGGATCTCAAAAGCAGTTTCAAACGCTCTTCTACTCATTGCCTTGTCTTTTAACGCACCGCATGTTACCTCTAGGTTAAGGGAAGGACACTGTTTTGAGGCTGATGAAAAAAATGAGTGCGGATAACGTGGCTCAACTTGGAAGATGCTAACGGGGTTCGACTTCAGCAAAATGAGTGAACAGATATTAGGTCTGCGGGCAGTCTGAGGAAAATGTTAATTCATAAACTGCCATTCTTGTGATGCTCCCTTTGATGCACAGACTTCTGTTGGAAAGTAGTTGTGAAAACTTTCTTTGAGGAAGTGTTTCCTTGAATTGCGCATGATCTTTTTCCGAGTCACTTCAGAAATCCTGCAGCAGGTATCAGAGCCTTTCTTATTGGCTTTCTAAGTTTCGTATTTTGGCATGAAAAGAACACACAGCCAGAGTGTGTTGATCGCCGTGTTGTTTTCTCGGCACGATCTCTACGTTCCACGAATAATAGAATGTGTATTGTAAATCAATGCTTTAGAATTTGTCAGTTATCTCCTCTTCGTTCTTGTAATCTGTCTCCTTCACAAAATTTCTAGGCATGGGTGCACTTAAAAGAGAATTTTTTTTCGGGTGCATTGACATAAATGCCTGCTTCACTGACACTTCGAGGATGCGGTGTTTTGATGTCAAAACCGATTAAACTACTAGTGTTTTCTAAAACGTATAGGGTAGGACTCCTGCACTTTAACGTGTCTATTGAACAATCATCATGCATTTTCACTTGCCGTGTACCTTGATTATGTGAGGGCGGAATGCACAAGGTGACATTATGGAGCATGTTTTACATCGTAAGCCGAAAAGCTGTGCCGTAGGTTTATATAAAAAATTATGAAAGTAACTTATTAAAATATAATATCCTGTAAGTTATCACCGGTGCGTCTTACTCTGCATATGCTCTTTCTAAAGCACTCCCGTAGCAATGCTTTCCGCGGCAATCCGTTTTGCAGGAGAATTAAGCAAACACGTAAAAAAGGCTAAACTGATTATTATTTGTTACGCGCTATCTGGCAGGCGCTGACAGGCTTAAAGGCGACTGTTCATGTGGACATGCCGCGTTCTGAGAAGTGTCTCTGGCCACCATTTTTCTGCTGGCACTTTAACGCTCTCTCTTCTTATAGGCGAAAATTCAGTTTTGCTTTCTGCCCGAGCGCCTTATACTCTTTTCCTAGGCATTACTTAAGAGTATTTGACTCATCATGCCAACTCGCGCTGTTCGGCTGCGGCCTGCAAAGAACAGCACCCACCTGTGCCCAGTTTCTGAGAAATGCTACTCAGCATCTAGCACAAGCTCCTATAGCTTGATCGGGTGTGCACCTAACCGTTTTATTGCAGAGTGGCCCATTAGCCTGTATATTCTGCGCAGCAACCAAAGTGTCAGTGCTGCATTTTTTTCTTGCTTCGACACTTCAGTTGAAATGCTGTGAAGCTGCGAGTGTTGTGGCGGGCACCAGAAAAGCATGAACAACGTTCACAATCTGTTGGAATGACGGGAAAGTCCCATGCCACAAGACAATTAAGGACGCCCTAAAACTTGTTGCCTGAGAATGGCCTGCTTTAAAGTGCGAATTTACATCCCGCATATAATTAATCGTCATCAAAAATTAATTTATTTTGAGAGATTGCTTGTTGTCTTTAGAAACGTGCGCGAAACACAAAGATTTCGAGTAGTGCAGAAACTGTTCTATGCTTTCTTGGTAAATGAAGCTTTTGAAGACAAGTATTTCGCAGCTCCTGAGAATGGTGTAATGCCCGACTATATTTGCTGGTTGCTTAAGTGAAGATGCTACAAAATCGGTACCTATACTTGGCGCTCACTATAAGACTAACCAGTGACTATAATAGTGTTTACAAAGGGATAGAATTCGTAATGAACGGGCTTCTGAGCGCACCAAACTATTGCCTGAAAATTTTAGAATGCCAGAGAGCGAGATACCATGCGCATCAGTGTTGAGGCGGGACTTTTTTTGAAAGCTCAACACATGTTCTCCCCAAGGTATCGATCTCCACGCAGGCTGGGCAGAAAGTAACCATGCCACGAAATGAGGGGCTAGGGCAGCATCGGCGGACGACAAGAACGAATATATACAGCAAGAATGCCTAACGATAACGGGTATTCTGTTTAGAAGGGGCGCTCTAGAAGGTAACATGCTTACTGCTCAAAGCCTGGTAGCTGAGTTATTAACTGCATTTGCGTATGAACTGCTATGGACTTTTGTGCCTCTTCATTGGCTTACGCAAGCTCTCGAAGTGTCAGCGCTGCACCGTTATAATAAGTGAAGGTGTGGCAAGAACACTAGGCTTGCAACAATGGCTGCTATAGAAGCAGTGCCTTTCGCACACAGGCTATCGGCAGATGCACTGCGAAGAGCAGCATCCCCTGGAGGCGCTGGAAACTTCTCCTCTGAGAACCGAGATCGTGTTGGAGAGCCAGGGGATGCATCCTGCATAAGAGACGCGGTATAAACTTGGTGCAATAGGAAAAAAAAACTTTATCGCAAGTAAGTGTGGCCAGTGAGGGGCAACGGTCAACAACCCTTGACGCCTTGCCTATGGTTTCATGCACGCTTGACTTTTCGTGTGTATCCGCCCTGAACAAATTGCGCCCAAAGGGAGATCAGGGAATCCATTATTCTTGCCGGCCATGGCGGCGGCCAGTGCCTCCAGCTATGGTGGCAGCACATAAAAAGGATCCGCATCATCTCACTGCTCGGATATCTGCGAATGCTTGACGAAGCCGGACTGTGACAGCTGGACTCCACTGATCTTTCCCTGGGAAAGACCCCGCGTACTGTTTGGGACAGCGATGCTGGCTGCGGTCGAAACGGAAGCGATGAATGGTGCTCTGTTATACAATCGCCTGCATCTGCGATGAGGCCACGAAAATGGCTGCGTCCATATTAGGCTATGCAGCTGAAGCCGAACGCTGAAAAGGATACAAATCCCAAGCCACTGTGGGGGTGACTCTCAAACAGAAGCGTTTTCATATGCTCGTTTTCTTTTTATTCTACCTGCTTATGAAACATAAGTTGCGTATCCTTCAAATCACAACTTTTCTTCTCTAGGATCTCCTCTTCATGTTGTGTCCACAGTGAATTCTTTGGTGGTCTTTGTCGCAGATCGACGTTTGTTTTGCAAGAGTGACGTGTGGGATTGCTGCTTTCTTCTTGTTATCAAACAAGCAGTACAAGTACGAAGGGCATTAGGACCACGGCATCTAAATAGCGGTGTGTATTTGTGTGCCATTTACGAAAGGGCGTCACGTACACACATGACAGCGCTGCCAGCTTCGGCGTTTGGCCTGCTGGTTTCATTAGATACATTCATTATAACTGACTAGCGCCGCACGCTCAGTTGTTCTAAGCATGTACAGAATTTACAAATGACAGTAAGCAATAGCGACAAGTAACACTTGTGCATACGCGAATAACAACGATGTGGAAATTATTGGGCAAAGTGCTACGACCTTGAGCTTAACTGGAAAAAGTTTGGTCATTTAACACTGAACACAGCACCTGGACGGAGCAAGAAAACAAGTCGCTTTGCGACGAACTGCGAAGCAAACCAGTTGAAGCGCGCCGTTTCTTTGCCAAACACCTGAAATGGGTAATAGAAGACGGTAATATGTGAAGGTTTTCAGACAGAAATACTCGTAATCTCGCGCTATAAGCGCAGAGAAGCCAATGGCAGAGGCAATTTATCATGACTTGAATGTATACCCTGTAGAAAAGAGGGAACCGGGCAGCGTTTCTGCTATCGTAGGCGGGAAAAGTTATATTACTGCACTTATACTCTGCAATTGGCCGCCGTGCTGTCATGCATGGCGTAATCAAGATTCTAAGTTGAAACCGCTCTGTGGCGTCCCTCCTGATGGCGAGGCGCTCTCGCAATAGGAGCAGTGCTATTCGTCTCACTATATTCTTCAAGGGTTGTTAGAACAAAGCAGCCGAGAAAGCTTTAAGCCAACGGCTAAGCTTTCTGCTCTTTAATAGACGATCAGCATACAACCTCGCCCCAAATTGTGAAGCCAACGTTCTCTAACACGCATTCATTCACCACGGACGCCTCTATAGCAGCTGAATTCAAGCTGACCGCGTTCAAACGCACGTGTAATAAAGCAGTATGCGCAAACTGGCTACTTTAATAGCAATTGCAAAAGCAAGACGAAACAAGCAAAACGCAAACATTTTTCTTTGTGTTCTGCTCTAATCTCTTAATTTCAAAACGTCAGCAGTTGCCATTCAGACTCTATGGGAAGGTGCTGTCCAAGCAGATATGGTTGTTAAATAGGTCTGAAAGGTTCTGTCACTGTTGAATCCTCTGCGCGACCTTGTACAACGCCCGCCGTCCGTTGTAATCTCCTTCTCTTGCTCCATATTAGCGCCATTGTTTCCTTCCTGACGAAGTACGCTTATGTGCAGCTTTCAGTGCTCTGTCGATGAGCTTCTAATCTTTCTATCGAGCATTAGTCCATAACTTGCTAGTAAGCAGCAGAGTTTCCTTGCATCCATTCTCTGTCTTTAACCAATATATCGGACTCTGGCGAAAACCTTTGCAGAGTGGCTAATTTTATTTGAATTATCCTTGCAACCACACGAGGCTAAGTAACATCATTGTCAGCCGGTCTACGCCTACTAGAGAGCAAAGTCCTATTTAATATCCCGTCAACTAAGCAGGTCCTGCTTGCTGCGGCCTTCTTATCTGCGCAAACTTCGTAATCTCCTCCGCTCGCCTAACTTTCTGCCGACCCCTGCTATGCGTGCCTTCCCTTGGAATCTAGCCCATTACCCTTAGCTACCATCGTTTATCTGGGTTTGGGATTACATGACTTGTATATGCCCATCTTTTCTTCTTGATTTCGGCTGCGATGTCATTAACTCGCGCTGTTCCCTAATCCACCCTGATCTCTTCTCGGGCTCGTAATGTTACACCTGTAATTTTTTTTTTCATAGATCGCTGCGTTGTCCTCAATATGGCAACTCTTTTCGTCAGCCTCCACGTTTCTGATCCCGTAGGTGAATATCGATAAGGTACAACTTTTAAATAGTTTTCTCCCGAGGGATGTAGCTAAAGTGTCTGGATAGGTAGCCAGCCATTCGATGCGGTAAGAAAATACATCTATGAGTTCCGGACCGAGAGAGTGAAATCATTAGTATAAAAAAACGTGGGTGGAGCGGATTTCACAGGAACTCTATTATAGTGAATGGCAGTGTAGCAGGCTAAAATAATAGGTCGAAAAGCCCGGAGTTAGGGTCTTTCGTAATGCAGACTACCGAATAAATTTTCCTCCTGAATCTCCTATCAAAATAAAGAGAATACCGTTGTCGCATAAGCTGGTAGAAACACCATTGTAACTTGCGTCTTTGGTGAATGTTTGAAACGATGGACCTTAGTTGGGAAAAAAACAGAAGAAAAGGACGCGCTCATATGAGGCGTCATCCTGACTACTAATTCTTCTCGTGAACGCGTCTGTTTCTGCTTGATTTTTTCCGTAACCATGCACCAATTGGCCCAACAGGCTACGCTTCTTCAGTAGACTTTATGAAGATTAGACTTTTTTATTCTTTCACTGTGTGTGTGTGTGTCTGTGTGCGCGCGCGTGTGCGTGTGCGTGTGCGCGTGTGTTCGTGCGTGCGTGTGTGCGTGCGTGCGTGTTTGGTTTAGGTTTATGGGGTTTAACATCCCAAAGCAACTAAGGCTATGAGAGACGCCGTACTGGAGGGCTCCGGAAATTTGAACCACCTGGGGTTCTTTAACGTGCACTGACATCGCACAGTACACGGGCCTCTAGAATTTCTTCTCCAAAGAAATTCAACCGCCGCGGCCGGGATCGAACCCGCGTCTTCCGGATCAGCGGCCGAGCACCATAACCACTGATCCACCGCGGCGGCTGTGTGTGTGTGTGTGTGTGTGTGTGTGTGTGTGTGGGGGGGGGGGGGGGGGTGCGTGCGCGCGCGTGCGTGTGTGCGCGTGCGTGCGTCGCAAAGATTGTACGAAGCTTTAAACGAAATAGAGAAAAGATTGTTTGCGAAAGGCTACATCAAGGACCGATACGATGATCTCACAATTTCGTCGATGTCAGGCATGTTATGGCGCAATCCTAGCACAGCCAGGAGGAGTCTGAAAGCGAATCAAGAAAATATTTGCTTAAGTGGACGTCCAAAAAAACACAATTTTCAGTACCTACTGCGCGCAGGATCAGCAAGAAAAAACTGACCAGACGCAGTGCCATTCACCATTTAGGGTACACACGGTGGTCACGACATTGCATCATAGCTGGAGCTTAAATGTTTCGAATTTTAGCTCAGGGAATGATGGCAGGCAGCTTAAATAAAGGGCAAGAAACGGCCGAACTATAGCGAGTAAGTATATACTGCTCCACTGCACGAAATATACTTGTCCAGCATTTATGGATTGTGATGACGAAGAAGTGCCCGCGCGGCAGCGGGACTGCGCTCACTAGTTTTCCGCTTCACTGGGGCTGACGCGGCGGCGCATCGGGGAGATGGAACGGCGCCGCGGAGAATGGGAGCGGTGCGGCGTTGCGGACTGGTTGTCAGTTGTGAACGAAGATGGTGGCGAACTAGGCTGCATGCGGTAGTGCTGCGTGTAAGGTCCGTATGCCGATGGCGTCATGACGTCAGTACGCGGATAATAGGAGTGATTGCGGCAGTAGCGAGCGACATGTCCGGCAATGCCACAGGCAAAACAAATGGGCCTGTTGTCGCGAGTGCGCCATGGGCGACCGTAGGGAAGGGGGGCCGACGCCATGTGCGGCGACGATGGTGGGGCAGAAACCCGATACGACCGGACGGGTCGTGGTGCCAAAGGCGGCGGAGCTGCTGTGGCGTCGGAAAAATTGCCCGTGGTATGAGGAGCCGGGCGGGACAGGACGGCGGCGTAGGTAAGCGGGGCAGCCACTGCCTGCTGAGGGACGGGTGGCACGGCATCCGCGATCTGCAGTGCGTCTGCGACCTGTGCCTGGATGGTCTGTTGAAAGGCCGGCGGAAGTGCTGGTGACGGTGCTGTGGGCGCATGCACGAGCGCAAGTTGGCGTGCAACTTCTTCACGGATAAACCGCTTCACCTCCTGCATGAACTGGGGCTCTTCAGCGGCCACGGCATCCGCCGATAGTACCTCGGCCTGCCGCACAGGGCGACGAGCGAGGACGCGTTGCTTGCGAAGCTCCTCGTAGCTCTGGCACAAGCTGATGACGGAGGCAACGGTGTCTGGCTGCCTGGCAAGTAGCATTTGGAAGGCGTCCTCGTCGATGCCTTTCATAATGTGCCGGATCTTTTCGGCTTCAGTCATCTCAGAATTGACACGCTTGCACAGGTCTACTACGTCTTCCACGTAGCTGGTGAACGTCTCACCTGGCTGCTGCGCCCGCTCACGCAAGCGCTGTTCAGCGCGAAGCTTGCGCACACCAGGACGGCCAAATACCTCAGCAAAGCTCGTTTTGAAAGCCGACCAGGTGGTTATGTCCGCTTCATGGTTGCGGAACCAGAGGTTGGCGACGTCAGCGAGGTAGAAAATTACGTTGTTAAGCTTCATGTTATCGTCCCAGCGGTTGTGTGCGCTTACCCGCTCGTAGGACGCCAGCCAATCTTCGACATCACTGTCACCTGTGCCGCTGAAGACAGCTGGGTCTCGCTGCCGAAGCATGCCAGCGCAGATAACAGGTGCTGGCGGTGCCGATGGCGGCGGCGTAGGCGCCGGGGCTGTGTCTCTCGGCATCGGGGTGGTAACGGTGCCGTTCCTCAGCTCCAGGACGGGATCAGAGTTCACCTCCACCACTTGTAATGGGTTTTCCGGGCACAGAACACAAAGAACACGGCACAGAGCACAAAGCGCTGAACGGCGTCCACCGGCAGTCAGTCGTTCCAAACGCACCAACAGGAAGCGCGCGCTCGCCGAGCGCAGTCCCGCTGCCGCGCGGGCACTTCTTCGTCATCACAGGATAAATTTTTTTAATATGGCGAAACTGTAAGGTACTGATATGGAAGTATTGAAGGTAATGTTCTTTTCTTCCTATGTGTAACAAAATCTTTCTTTTATAGCGCTTCCATCGCTTATATCGAGCAGTTGACTGCCATAGAAAACCAATGTGGAAACGTTTTTGAGGACAGCAAAAACGTCAATAGTAAAAAAAAAAAAATTCAATCCTGCCGATGGGAGATCTGCGAATACATTGATTGTTGTAGTGAAATCGTAGAATATGTGAAAAAACGGCGTTCACAAAATCGTTCCTGTTCAATAGTGACTTTGTTCAGATTTGTTGGATTTGAAGCCTAATCTTTCCGGCGATTCTTTTTTTCTGCCATGACATACACGTGCACCTACACCAATACGCAAATACACAGATACAACAAGCACAAAGACTGCACACAGAAAGGCCGGACAGAAAAAGGAACAAAAACGTATGCAGAGCGTCAGCCCTTTGCGCACACACACGACAAACGCACGCAAGCCAAGCCTTTTTCCCTGTTCCTAGGAAGTGCTGGGGGTCTTCTCCCACCGAAGCCGGCATTACCATTACCGGTGCGTGCCGTTCGAGCTACAGGGCAAACGGGCACTCGCGGCAGCCGCGGTTCAGACGAGTGCTATTCTCGTTTCCTTCTTGAAGTGCCCCAACCATCTAGATCTATATTTTCTCTTGCGTGCAATGCACGATCTCACACTCGGTCGCCTTATATACGTCGCCGTCGAAGGAATCCGTGCTGTGAGTCGGGAGCGTTCGCTGCCGTCAAGGCCGCATGCATGGCGGTGCGGAGGGCTTCGAAATCAGTTTACAGCCGTCTCCCGTGGGATAGGGCTCATTACGACTCAGCCGAAATGCAAATTGGATATGCGCTCCTGCACTCCTATACGGGCGGAAAGTTAGAAGGAAAAGGCGAATTCTGGAACAGCCGTGATGGTAATAGTGACAGGATGGTATGTGGGGCGCTCAATAGGCTTAGCCGCGTCACGAAGTTCTGACAGTCGCTGCCCAACGGTACGGAACTTCTAAGTCGATACCTGAATTCCCTACCCTTGAGAAGCAAAGCCGTGGGCGACTGTTCCTTACGTAGATCTATGAAATTCTTCACTGTTGTGAATTTTACAGTCGTCCTTCTTTAGATGAGCTTAGTAAAGTTCAATTTCATTTCGTGCTTTTTTCCCCAAGTCCTATGTGGACGGAAGTGGCAGCAAAACTGCCCATAAGATGCACGGCTCTTCATTGAAAACCCATGTTGTGATCTCTCTCATGCACCTCCCCCCCCCCCCCCCCCCTCTACCTTTATCTGTTGTCACTGTAGCACTTTTTTGCACCATTAAAAAAGAAAGACCAACTGCTCTGTGAGACGGCTTTAACTGTTCATGCTAGGCAGGGCCGCCAATGATTCGGAGTCCTCAAAGCTGGCCGGAGCAAGAAAGGCAGTTCCTAGAGCACCTTTTCAGATAAGAGAAAAAAAAACACAATATGTGGAGGCCTAAAATTTCAAATGATTGCCCGGGAATGTAAATCGACCAAGACATCTTCTGCCAGAAAAAGAAGTAGGACTTTTGTCAGCTTCTTTTCTTCATTTTGTCAGCTCACGGCATATGTGCGTGCGGCTTCGTAAAAAATTGTTGGGGACACTTAACCACCAAATTAAGCATATGAAGCTATATCGTAATGGGTTAATTCTCATATATGCAGATGGTCATTCTCTACTTTACATTCATAGATCCCTGACAGTCCTCATGCCCCTCCTGGCGCAGTGGTGCAGCGGCTAAGCGGTGCACAACTGCGCTGTGGTGGCAGGTGCGCCCAGAATCCCGAGAGTTTCAAACCTGAAGGGACTCTTAGATGTTCTCGAAACCGGAGGCTTTGCTGTGACGCTGAGCTTTTTGTGAGAGTTCGCCGTCGCAAGTGGTTCCGGCTTTGCTGGTTCCGTGGGTGGGCCACTTTCTGCTGCCGCGCTCGCAGTCGGCTGTTTGTGCTCCTTGCAAGCGTAGGCGGAAAGCATAAAGAAACAAGGCATCGTGGCGCCTTGTTTCTTCGCTGCGTTCGATGCGTTCGTCGCGAGAAAAATCCTGGCAATTCTACCAAAGCATCCGAATCAGTACAAGGGATCACCGCCAGATCCCACGGACGACCATATTTTCGGCAGAGGATCGACCGAAGGCTCTGTCCCTGCGACGGAGGGCTGCCATTAGTGTGGGTAAATAGGAAATATCCTGGTATGGTTGTTGTTCTCAATTTTTTGCAAACAAAATTTTTGGTTCATTCTTCTCTTCCTATTGGGACATTTTATTCGCTTGTTCGTAAAATATGCACATCTGCCGAATGTTTCACGGGTCTTTGTGCATCAAAATTTAAACCCAAAATACTGCTTCGGGACATGAAGAAAAATATGCCCTCATTTTGTTTGCTCCGGCTCTGAAGAACATTCGTAGTTTTAGCGCGATTACTCGAGGTGTTCGCAGTGCAGATGTTCTGCATCTTAACACCCAGCCAGTGTTTTTCAAACTCTAGCGCTTTGTCCCGCAAGAGCTTCAGCTTCAGACGCGGCGTTTTTGAGCAATGCATCTTTGCTTTTCTTTTTGCGAGCTTAGTATTTTTACTCTGCACGAAGGCTACCTTTGCACGCACCACGTACTCTCACTGCAATACTCAAGCCATGGAGAATACTTGCGAAGATTTGCTTGTTCACGCTGCTCACGTTGTACTTCTACCTCATTCTTTGTTTTGCTCAGCCGCCGCGGTGGCTGAGTGGTTATGGTGCTCGGCTGCTCGGCTGCTGACCCGAAAGACGCGGGTTTTATCCCGGCTGCGCCGGTTGAATTTCTTTGGAAGAGAAATTCTAGAGGCCCGTGTACTGTGCGATGTCAGTGCACGTTAAAGAACCCCAGGTGGTCGAAATTTCCGGAGCCCTCCACTACGGCGTCTCTCATAGCCTTAGTCGCTTTGGGACGTTAAACCCCATAAACCAAACCAAACCTATTTTGTTCAGGCGCTCTCCTTGGCGAGCCTTCCCCTGAAGCCGCCATTCCACGATGGTATTTTTCTTTCAACTGACTTTCACCACTTGTGTTTTTTTTTTTCGGAGACTGCTGGTTGATATGCCATTAGAATAACACCCTGTATTTTCTTCCACACTTCGCGGTCATTCGTAAAAATCATCGGAAAACTTCCATCGCCCGTCTGGTTTTGTTCGGCGGGGCTTTCATCTAACTGTTCTTGAGCTGCTATTTAGAGGAGGCAAAGGCGATTGTTGTACTTAACGTGAAAATCTTCGCACTTTCTCAGGGAAACAAACTAAAGATGAAAATTGGTTTGGTTTGGTTTATGGGGTTTAACGTCCCAAAGCGACTAAGGCTATGAGAGACGCCGTAGTGGAGGGCTCCGGAAATTTCGACCACCTGGGGTTCTTTAACGTGCACTGACATCGCACATTACACGGGCCTCAAGAATTTCTCCTCCAAAGAAATTCCAGCCGCCGCGACCGGGATCGAACCCGCGTCTTTCGGGACAGCAGCCGAGCACCATAACCGCTGAGCCACCGCGGCGGCTAAAGATGAAAATTATCACGTCAGAAACTGCGGTTCAGTACTGCCGACAGATATCTGCTCAGATCAGGTAATATATTTTTTGATTTTTTTTTCATGTTTATGCTCCAGTTTCTCTTTCCTTCTCTGGATATAAGCTGGTACGAGTAGTTGCTTATATTTTCTCTCTTTCTTATAATACTCTTAGTTTGGTCAAAAGCACTGGAATTGAAAACATGACCCTCAAAACGCTTTTAATATTTTAATTTCATCCTCATAGCTTCTCCACGCCGTCATTTTCTGAACATTTGGTTTATGTCTCAGTAAACTAGCTGAATCAACCTTAGTATTGCTAAACAGTTCATGATAAGAACATTTCTATAACGTGAGAAAAACGCTATATTTTTTTCATGTAGCTCTCTCCGTTGCTGTTAATGTCTCCGTCTGGAACGCGACCGCCTTCTGAGTTGGCGCTTTAGTTAAAAGAGAACACTGAAAGGCTGTGACTTTAACGAACAGTGACGTTTTAGAGTGACTTCAATTTTCTGTTGCTCTCCTTTCTCTTTCTTTTTTTTGTATCCCCTCACTCCTCCCCCCCCCCCCCCCCCGTGTGGGGTAGCAAACCGATTATTCTTTCGGTTAACCTCCCTGCCTTTCCTCTTCTACATTCTCCTCCTCCTCCTCCTGAAAGGCCGATCATGGGCGCTGCTCAACGAGAGACGTCAAAGGAGCACGCCTGCATAAATTCTAAGGCTTGGAGACTTTCCACCTATTCATACGGCACGATGCAGTCCCTCCATCTAATTTTTTTCTGCGCAAACGTTCGGACTATTTTTGTAACAAGATATTCACATATAAATTGTAGGAATTTGCTCGCAAGCTGAACAACATCAGCAAAAAACTATGGAGAACGCCATGTTCAATGATGACAGTTAGCTTCTGTCCTCATTTGTATGCTGGCGCATGCGCAGATATAATCGAACGAATTACTAAAACTGACGGAAGGTATGCGAATTTCGATTCTTCACCAGCAGAACATGCTGGAGCTCGAAAAGAGTAACGTTATCTAAAATTGGTTGCTAGGCTTCTGATTTCGCACGTCATTTTGAACAGATCGGTAACTCTGGCTTTCTCTTGTTCTCTTGCTTTTATTTCAAAAATAAATAAAATCAAATGGCAGCACTTAATTCAGGATGATGTTCAAGTCGCGGAATCAACAGCGGGTTTGCAACAAATTCCATATTTTTATTGAGAAAATTGAGACAACGCCGTATTTACGTGAAGACTGCAAAGGCGAACGTAAAGTGGGCCCTAACTGAGTCCTAAGCAGCACTCGAAGACAACAGCGAAGAGCACTTGCACACAAAAAGCATAATCCTTTTTATTACAACAATATGAATCCAACGCAAAACTTTCACAAGGCTAGCCGCTGTTGCTTACTTGCTAAAATTTCTTGGCGCAAAAATCATGGGAATCGGTTCAGTCAGTGGTGCAGCTGCACTAAACACTCATTTGGGGATTTTTTTGCGGTACAGTGGACCTGTGCTTGCAAGCAAGTGCAAGGAAAATTCGCGCACCCTCCAGAGCGTGCATGGGCAGACCCTTTGCACATGTTTGGGTCTCCCTCGGAATGCTTCAACAGTTGACATTTCACTCGCGAAGCACCTGCAGCTTTCGACTTATATTGCCTTTGAGGCTCTGCGAATGCACATATGGCATCTTAAAAGGATTCCTTAGTATCACCTAGTGTTCGTGCTCGTACAGAGACCACACTGCATTTTCAAAGGCTATATTGGCCTCCAGTCATGTACCCCATCACAGTTCACACCAGCGGCACGAGCTTTCTCTCCACGGTGGTGTATGCGTGAACCATGTGTGCGTGTTACAACTGCGGAGATAGCGAAGAAATTGGACTTATCAATGCTGGCCCTTAAACAGTTCGCACTTTCCTTACTCCACGCCGAGTAGAGTGACCATACGCACGTATATAAAGGTGACTTGGTCCCCTCTACTTGTGCCCTAGACGCTACTATTAGCCATCTTATTTCACATAGGACAACCTCACCGGGACCGAATTAGCCGTACTTCTTAAGGCTGTGCAATATACCATTCAACAGAATCTCCATAAATGGGCTATGTTCTGCGATTTCAAAGCTGCACTACGATGTCTCAAATCAGCGCTACACCATGGCGTCAAAGAGCTACTAGTAGCGCAGGTAAGACACCTACAACGCAGGGCACTGAGAGGGGGTCGCGACGTCATCTTTCAGCGGCTACCGGGTCAGAGTGGCGTTGTCGGAAATGACTTAGCTGACGGTGTAGTTCGATTGCAGTACAGTAGTTCTAACATTTTCCGGATACCCCTGACAGCAGCCGACGAAGCAAGACATCTGCGAATGCTTGTCCGAAATGTCAATTCAGCGTCATGGTCTACCCCTGGAGCCTCGGCTTGCCGTTTGCATCACCTCGATCGCTTACTTCAATTGCATGTGCCAATCAGCCTTGCCCGCTGCGATGATACGCTGTTGTATCGCCTGTGGCTGGGAGTCGCATTTACAGATGTCTATTCCCACCTCATCGCAATGGCAGAATCCTCAGCGTATGAGAACTGCGGGTGCGATTAGACGATTTGCCACCTACTTTGTGATGCCTTCGTTTTGAGCGTGAGCATGTCTTCCTGACTGCAACTCTCCACCACTTGGACCCTCGTCCCTTTACAGAAGCCAAGATTCTGGGCCCTTGGACTAACCCTTCTTTTTAAAGGAAGGTTCTTAAATTCTTATTTTTATTATTCTAAATTCTTGAAGGAAACATGGTTGAGTGTGCGCACTGTGTGCCTTGTGCGCCCTGTGCAACTGACCTCCCATTCCTCTCTTCCCTTCATTTGACTCCCGTGTAGGGAAGCATACTGTTCGCCTAGTTAAACTTTCTGCCTTTCAGTTTATCCGTTTCTGTCATTCTCTCTCTAGTTCTAGCTTGTGCAGATGTTTTTTTTTCGGCTTAATGTACTTCGTAGTTGCAGAAGCGCCTTAAAAACTAGAAAATTTTTATAAAAGAATGTTTTTTGTTTTAAAATATACCCCCCTTTAGGCACAGCTGCAGGTACTATAGGTAAATGTGTTGTACGGACTTGGCGAAGTACGGTGCCCAAAGAAGGATGAACAGCGTGAACAGTTCGAACAGTATCTATTTGGCTGTATTTGTACGGTATGTCTCCGGGGAAGAGATAAAAAAAGGCAGGAAAAGCCTGCCTCGTGAGGAAGCCTGCACACCCTACTACACATGAGGACACCGATCACAAAACGGCAAGACATGCACGACTGTTTGGTAGAAAAGAAAGTGTTTTGCAAAATTAATACGCACACTAGAGAGTCAAATTTAATGGCTCAGTGAAAATGCAATGACATTAGTAAAACCTATATAACGACACCAGAACTGAAAGTAATTAGCTCGAAGTTTGGAATTTTTTAGGTTGATGAAAATTTACAAAGCATGAAAAAAAAAAAAAACTTCAGTCTTTTCCCACTGAGAAAAACACTGGTACATACATCCTTGAGCAATGGCTACTAAAGATATGAGCGCTTTACCAAAACCTGCAACTTGGTTACAAATACTATGTGTTTCATAATCGCTTCCGTAACTTAGGGCACGGCCAAAGCAAAGCGAGAGAAACCGAACAGAAGGAACAAAATAGAGAAATACAGAAGTAAATAAAAGAAAGGCATATCGAGCAGCCGAACTGGAACCATCGACTTATATGACTGCGACTGTCCGCAAAACCACCGTTGCCGCCCTCGTATCCGGAGGAGCTCTCATCTCTCCCTTGCGTTTCGCTCTTCTTTCGTCCATTGCATTCTTCGATCACAGATAAAACACACCGCCAAATGGGAATCCTGCAGGGAGCGCGCGTAAAAGCTGGCATGCATCACATCATCGCCTCAGGCGCCGACGGAGTTAGAGGCATTGGGCAAAAAAAAGACAAAATATATTTGAAAGGAGCTCGGAGAGTGAGGCTGGGAATGAAGAGGGAGGGAGGGAAGGAGTGAGGGGGAGGTAGCGCTGATCGCATCTGAATACGAGGAAACGAACGAGTAAACCTAAAGTAGGCGGCCATAAAGACGATTTCCATCCCCGCAGGCGTTATGAGGGCACCGGCGCGGATTTTATATGCACGTTTCTCCTATTGTTGCACAGTTGTCGCGTGCACATCAACATCACACGTCATCTCTTGCGTCACATGTACTATAGGGGAAAGAAGTGACTAACCACACTTCAGAGTTACAAACCGTGCCGCACAGTTTGCAGGCGCCACCTGACGATGCGCTCCTGGTGTCGAGACAGGCGCACTGCGCCGATCTCGGCATCACGGGGGCCATGTTACTTCGGTCTCCGACAGCATATGCACTGCGTACACGCATTGCGGGTTTCGGAATGTTTCGTTCTGTACTGACCGCTGCGCAGGCTAGCCTCAGCTGGTCGACACAACATACAGACCCCCCAAATATGAAGGGATACAATGTTTTGGTAATAATTTCGTGATTACTTTGCGACAGACACACATTTTTTTTTGCATTATAATTTATAAAAGTCACTTTCAATTGTTGTTGAATCCTCGGCTCCTCAGAGGCGAGGATCGTCGTCGCTAAAAAAGTGCGTTCAGCCGAGCTGAGTTTACTAAAAAAAGTCATTCTCAGTGCTACCAGACCAGTCTCAGAGCGCCGCATTCCTCAGTACGATGGGGATTGGAAGGATTCGCAGTGGAAGAAAAAGAAAAATATCTTTTGCATTTAGAAGGTGCCACAGTGCGCACTGAGGTCGAGGTTAAGTTAAAGGTTAGGTGTTTGCGTAACAAAACCGAGCACCCATGCGATTCCATTGCTCAGGACTGCACTCCATATGCGCCATGTCAGAACAGATGCTGTTAGAGCAGAGCTAGAAGATCAGAATGAATGAATGGGAAACTTTATAGGCCTTATGCGAAATGCACTGCCATCTAGCGGTCGCCGTGCGCGATCCGCCATGTTGGAGGATAGCCGCCGGAATCACAGCACGCACTGGTACACGCTCGTCGCGCGCGCTCGAGTTTCACCGTCCTCAAGATGCCCACATACTGCTCAGTGCCTTGCTGTACGCAGAAGGGTCACAAAGACGCCCAGGGAAAAAAGGTAAGAGCGCTTTATTTGAGCGCATTTCTATTTTTGGACTGCAATCCTGATATCCGCAGCACAAATGTTGCAGAACCGTTGCTACATGTGGAGGCATCGCGCAACACATTTCGTTAACGCCATGTACCAAGTGAAATTAGAAATAAGCTTTGTAAGCACGAAGGAAATATCACACAAAAGCTGTTCTTCCTGCGATTGCCCGTGAAGTGCTCCGATTATCGGCCTCGCAAGAGAGTAATCGTGCTCAGCTGTTCAGTGGTGCGGGTCGCGCTTTTTGTGAACCGTCGCTTATCCGCCGCAGCGATTACACGCATTGGTTCTTAGTGCGAATATTTGTTTCGACGGACTCGCAAGGGTCAAGTGCTCGTCGCGCAGAACGTTCGCGCTCTGTAAGTCAGTCAATCTTTTCTGTTCGACCAGGGAAAGATGCCTATCTTGTGGAGCGACGGCTTGTATGCATGTAGCGATTTCATCTTGCAGCCACGCCTTCTAACTGGCCGGTTTCCACGAAGCCGTGTGTTGTGTAAAAAAAAAAGTGGACCGTGAGGGTAAAGCGGTACCATACTTCCAACTAGTAGCGGGAATGTATAACGCGCATAGAATCCTCCAAAAATTTCAGTGCACAACTGCTTGCTCGTCGTGGTAAAAACATAGGCAATGCTGCATTCACGGGCTACCTGTTTTTAACGGCGATAGTCAAAGAATGGTAAACACTTGTGCAGTGGGGTCGTGCGGTGTCCTAGGGGTCTAGTGCCTGGCAAATAATGATAAATTGTTTTCTCTCTCTGTCTCTGAGATAGGTGAGCTTAATGCAACATCTAAATAATTTCTTGGAGATGGCCATAGTTGCATGAAGTGAAATAAAAAGGAAAGAAGCAGTTCTAGGTTTTTATTGGAATGAACAAACAGGTACTGTAGTGACTTCAGAGGACTTACAGTTAATGTTATTCAAGAGGGGTGTACAAAAAGCATGCAAGACAGTGCATGTATGCAACACTCGGTCAGGGTCTAGTTAGTGCATGTTTTGAAACTAAAGATGAACCACAACAAACACAGCATAAGTGAAGATAAGATGAATTCATTTCCAGCAAATGCGTGTTGCACAACCATAGTTGCAAGTAGCACATTCTTTTCTACCCCTTCAAAAGTGCTCTGTACATTATGCTCCATTTTTTGTTTGCATGTATATGTCTAAACAAAAGCCCTGGACCAGAAATAAATACCTGAAAATATTTTTATGCAGGCTGCACTTCTTACTTTGCATTTTCTCTTTGCAGGTGTCTTTCCACTGCCTCCCACATGACCCAACAATGCGCAAGGCTTGGCTAATTGCCATAAAAAGGGACCCACCATTCAATATTCAGACAGCCCGTATTTGCTCACAGCACTTTGTGGAAGATGACTTCCTGAAAAACATAGTCAGTGGCCGCAACATTCTGAAAGATTCAGCAGTGCCGTCAGTATTCTCCTTCAAAAAGCAAAAAAAGACTAGAAAGCCTCCGAAGAATCGGCAAAGCATTGTTCAGGTGCCACTTCCCACTGTTCCTGCTCAGGAAGTTACGTCATCGCTGCCACTGCCAGAAACGGAAGGCAATCAACAGGGTTTTTATGATCATACATGCACTGAAGAGGAATGTGTCGAGAATTTTGCAGAAGCCGAGAAGGACAAGGAAATTGCTCGACTTGGCCAAGAGCTGTACAAACAGCAGGAGATAAATGCTCGACTAGAAGCGAGGGTCTCTGCATTGTTGAAGAGATGCGCCTACCTTGAAAACGCCTCGGCAGAGTTTTCAGTTGAGAAGTTCAGGAACAATGATGACGACATGCAGTTTTACACTGGTCTACCGTGCTATGCGGATTTGAAAAAACTGCTTCATTATTTGAAGCCTGGCACTTACTCCACAGCAGATGAGAACAGTGCAAGTTCTAGAAAAGAGCCTGGTCGGAGTCCGACTCTAAACGATGAGAACCAGCTGTTCCTGGTTCTGGTGAACTTGAGGCTGGGACTTTTTCAGCAAGACCTTGGTCACCGGTTCAGCATCCATCAAAGCACAGTGAGCCGAATCTTTAACGAGTGGATAAACTTGATGTATCACCGGTTTGGAGACGTGTCACTGTGGGCTTCCCGTGAGTTGGTGGACAAGTACATGCCTCAAGAGTTCAAAGAGAAGTACCCCAACACCAGGGTTATTATTGATGCAACTGAGATTAGGTGTGAGGTGCCTAGTTCATATGTGCTACAGTCAGAGACTTACTCCAACTACAAATCAGCCAACACATTTAAGGGCCTCATTGGAGTGGCTCCAGATGGAACACTGACTTTTGTGTCTGCACTTTTCACCGGGTGCATCTCAGACAAGGAACTTGTGAGAGCAAGTGGATTCCTTTCCCTTCATTTCGACGCAGGAGATGTAGTCATGGCGGACAAGGGCTTCACCATCAGGGACCTCTTGGAACCAATCGGTGTGCATCTCAACATGCCACCATTTCTGAGGAATGGCCAGCTTTCAGAGGAGGAAATTGCTCAGACAGAAGCTATTGCAAGCCTGCGTATTCACGTGGAGCGGCGGATGCAACGCATAAAATCCTTCCACATATTTGATCGCAGGATCCCAATCACAATGGCACACACTGTGAATCAAATATGGACTGTGTGCGCCATCCTAACAAACTTTCAGACCCCACTAATGAGGACATGGTAATTTGCACAGTGCTCTGGAAATTATTCTTTCTGGGAGGCAGAGACAACGTCCCAAAGCAACTCAAAGCTATGATGTGAGCAGGGCTCTGGAAATTTAGACCATCTGGGCAACGCGGTGGGACGCTCATGAGAAAATGGCATTACTATAATGCTGTACTGGTCAGTTATTTACTATAATCACTGATATAACTTGGAAGCCACCTCTGTCGCTCAGAGATGTCAATTTGAAAATACAATGTGCTCGGATGAAAGTGCTTGTCAGAGGTATCTTTATAACAGTGCTAACAAGCATGTCATTGACAAGCACAAGCTGCCTGCGCTATCCAAATATGTGTAGTGTGACTTCAATAAACTAGCAATTTTATTTTCTTGATGATAAACTGGAAATTTGTCGGTAATAAAAATATAAGTGACACTACATCAAACTGGTGTACAGCAAATGAAATGCAAAGAAAATGATACATAATTTAAAAGGAACTGTATCACAACAAAAGGCAGAACAGATTGCAGGGTCTGAAGAACTCGTGAAGATGGAAAGCAAATGAACAGTAACACCATGGCTAGCAAACAGGATCTTTTTTTATTGTATATTAATGGGACAAATTAATTGACCCAAGATGTTTGACCGTTAAAACTGCAAATTAAAAAACCTCCCCTTTGCTATTAATGGTATCAGACTGTTCATCACTTTCCTTTGATTGTATCACAACAAAGACTAGCAAGCAGACATGGTCAAGCACTTTTCTGTATCTGAATGGTTGTGCTGTCCTCAAGTATTAAAGCCAACATGCCCACACTTATTCTCTTCTAAAATTAAACAGCAGTGCAAAGGTTAAAGCTTTAGCAAGGTGACATTGCACGGTTTAAGCAAAAGCGTTGTGGTACTTGACTGTTGAGCTGGAGTTTCTGAGTTTGAACCCGGCCTCGTTTTAATAAAGGCGAAACAATGATGCGCCTCTGTGACATGAGCACAAGTTAAAGATGCCCAGGTGGTCGCAATTACCCCAGAGTTCTCCACTCCAGCTCTTCTCTCTCCTTTCTTTCATTCCCTTCTCTATTTCAATTCCCCTACAGTGCAGCTCAAGCCTTCTTTCAGACAGAATGACAGTTCCTGCACCTTTCTTATGTCTACGAGGGGGTACCCAAAAGAAACCGGACTAAATTTTTTGGTCGGCAAAGCTTCTGTGGTACCGCGTTTTGCCACTAGGAGCGCATAGAACGAACATTCCAGAGTCAGTAAGCCGAGTGCCGTCGCTGAAGGAGGTCAGACTAGTTTAGGCAGAGTTTTAGAGTGACGACTGTTTTGTGTGAATGTCGTTTTTGCAATGGCTGATTTTCGTGAACAGCGTGCTCAGGTGAAATTCTGATTTTTGCTCGGAAAAAGTTGAATGGAAACTCTTGAAATATTAAGAAAGACGTACAAGGACGATGCTATGGGGACAACTCAAGTGTTCCTGAATCGAATCCTGAATCAAAGCAACAATCATGCCAATGGAAAACTTCAAATTCACCTCGCCTCAAGAAAGCTCGTCAGGTGAAACCAAACCTCAAAACAATGCTGATTTGTTTTTTCGACGTGAGAGGAGTCGTCCATTGAGAATTTGTTCCGCAGGGTCAGAGAGTTAGCCAGGCTTTCTACTTGGATGTCTTGAAAAGATTGGGCAACAGTGTGCGGTGGAAGCGGCCAGATTTGTGGCGGTCGAGTGACTGGTTTTTCCATCATGGCAATGCCTCTGCTCACACAACCCTCTCTATACGACAATTTTGGACCAAAAATGGCGTGACCCCTATTCCTCAACCCTCATACTCTCCCGACCTTGCCCCGTGCTACTTTCTTTGTTTCCTACAATGAAAAAATAGGTGAATGGAAAGCGTTTCGCTGATGTTGCTGAGGTGAATAAAAAAACGACGGAGGCACTGCAAGCATCACAAAAGATGAATTTAAACAATGTTTTGAAAAATGGAATGAAAGATTCCACAAGCGTATCATTGCAAGTGGGGAATACTTTGAAGGAGATTGAAGGTCTGTGCTTAAAATGTGAACAAATAAGTTCGAACAAAAATAAGTCCGGTTTCTTTTGGGTACCCCCTCGTATAACAAAAACATGCGACATTAACCCATACAGGAAATAAACGCACAAATATTGGCACTCATGCATTCTGAACTATGCCAGTCCATGGTCTTTGTTTCATTCTTACAGCAGTGTTTACTGAAAGCGTTCTACACAGCCACGTCCTGCGCACATTTGAGTGCAGACAGGAACGGTACAGCACGTGTGAAATAAAAATTGTCCAGCTTTGTCCTCATGACACTCCAAGTGGACTCACAGTATTTTAACTTGCAAATTATTAACCACTTTTCAGAGTACACAACAAAGTGTGTCCACTTGAGGCCAGCACAGAACATCTGGCCCATAACTTGTGCGTAATGCTGGCTAGTCACTTTTAACTCTGGAATACCTCCAGAGACTTCAACAAAAAAGTCCGGTGAAGTCAGTGCTTCTTCCAGGGTCGCCGACTTCATGCTCCATGGGCACTTCACTTCTATTAAACCAAACGGTGGTTCTTCTGCGGCATCATATACGACACGGTCAGGTGTTGCACCCAACCACGGGCAACTGGGGCGCACCATAAGGCCACAGGTGTGGACAACAACAGGCCGGCCGAGATGCTCCATGACTTGAATGTACCGTTGAACAGCTCGTGGTTCATTTGTGCTCCCATATCTGCATATATTTGAAGGGCTAGAAATGTTATCTAATGCAATCAGCGCTAGGAAGCAAACCTAGAAAATGACCAAAATAGTGAAAATTTGTGTGTACCCGATTAATCTACGTGTTCCTATTCTTACTAAAGAGTAGACCTGCTGATTTAACAATATCAAACTGTCTCCAGCCAGTGGTCCTGATGATGTACTTACACTTGTTTAAAAATGATACATTAATATCATTTTTTTAGTTACCTTTCTGAGTTTGCCTTGACTCTGCATGTCTGCCAAAAGGCTGCAAAAAATAAAAATGCTGTCTCCATGCATAAGAATGGTCCAAAAAGCTCTGCTGAAATTACCAACTGATTTCTTCAACAAATAATGCAGTAAGATTTGTTTGTAACAAATCTTTTCTTTTAGTGTCACATTTCCTAAAGGCCATCTCGATAGGACATCATTAGCTAAGCGGCATAAACATTTCAGGCTTCAAATCATGTACAGGAGTAAGTTAAACATATGTCTGAGCTCATACACAGTAAGGTGTGTTGAAGCAATTAGCGCTTTTTTTTAGCATTGCACATCTTCAGTTATTTTGAGGGATGATAAAAAATTAGGGGAGTGATTCCAGGTAAATAGCATTCTATATGATGATACTTTTGACAGTTCACCTCACCTTACAATGTTGTTGGTGAAGCACTTTGGCCGCATGATGTTGCTAATGCCGCGCTCTGTCCAGGCTTGTTTCCGGCACAGCACAGTGTTGAACTTCGATGCAGTCAGCCGGTCAGCCCGTGCAGCATTCCATGTTGGGCTCCTTGCCTGCTGACGTGTGCTGAGCTCGAGTGTGCAGGCATCCTCTGGTGACAGCCTCAGACACTGGATGAATATTTATGAAAAAATATTTCACATGCAGCAAGTGACACTAAACATTATCACAAGTCCCTTCATTCTGTTAATCACAGCTCAAGTAAGCTTCACAGATGTATTATGGCAGCAGCTGTATACCTGCAACCAGTCGCAGCTTGCCAACTCTGAGGGAGGACACCAGTTTAGTTCTTCTGGAAGAAATTTGTAGGATGGTGCGGGCTCCAGCTTCTCTCTTGCTTGCAACCGTTCATGCCAGGGCACAAGACATTCAAACCCAGATGGCAGCAGAGGCATCTGAACAGCTTTTGCTGATCCTTCATAGGAGCGCCCACACTGAGTTTCCACACAGCGTGCGGAAGCAGCTTCAGCTAAGATGGCTGCCCAACAGCCGTTTGCTTCATTCTGGCTAGCTGAAAGCCTCATTACTGCTTCTCTTTGTTGTTCCTCAGAAATGGAAGGTGGTGCTGACTCTTTGATTGTGCACTGTAGTGGCTCCAATGGGCGCCCTTCCCCCACTTGACGCCAGTTGACATTCATGATGCCTTCTGGGGCCATTACTCGCCTGGGCCGCCTCCACTGCTGAGGCAGTTCAGTGGGCGACAACTCTTCAGGTGGCTCCTTGTAGCCAAGACGCTGCAGAGCTAAAATACAGGAAAGTACTGCCATCAAATGATTGCAGTAGCCGGATGCACCTGCCGGACAGCTGCATCGGGCCTGTTCAACATGGCAATCCATCCTGAAGCCAAAGTGCACAGTGTACGGGTCTGCTGTCTTCTTACGGCTTCGGTAGCACAAACAGCGCACAGCAACAGCAGACTCGGTGCCACTGGAACGAAGCAAGCGGTGCACATAGTTAAGTTCAGGATGATCTGCATGTAATTATCACTACTTCATTTTTGCTAATATTCTCTGTGGCATGGTTAGAGTAAATTCTTGGAGGTTGCAAGCGTGGCCCCGCAATTTCTGCCACGCGTTTCGCAAGCTACTGCGGGCCAGTTTACCAGTTGCAATAAAAGATTTTTCAAAATTCGTGAAAACTGCACGTTTTGCATAGAATAAAAGCGTGTGCTTTGGTTTTCACAAACTAAGTGGGAAAGCGAACACAGAACATGATGCAGGAGGTTGGCGAAAAACGGCAGACGCAAACAGGTACAGTGGTGAGAAGCCTTGTCTAGAACGCGCGAGCTGTGGAGTGCCGAACGAAAGAAAACGAAATGTGTACACCGGGACGAGGTTTTCATAGGCAATGCTCGCGCCCAAACGCGGTCGCATAGCTGCACGAATGATAAAAGCACAAGCGCAGTGCCCTCAACGAACCAGCTGCGATAAGGATTCACTTCATTTATCATGCAGCACACCACTCCGAGGCTCTTCGCAAGGCTGCTCACCACTACGAACTGGCCGCTCGCCGCACGAAGCAACTTTAAGCACTACTAGGGCAAACAAACAAATGCTGCATGAACTTTTCAAGGAAAATGAAAAGCGTCGCATGTTGAGAGGCCACATTTTTCGGCGCTACCAACATGAGCGCGAGGTTTACTATCGTTTGCTTCGGCGCCGACGCAACATACAAAAAACGCTACCACAACAGCCATCCAAGCGGCACGCCCGTTCGCAAAAAGTAATAATAACTGACTCAAACTAGACCTAAATGAGCACATTTTTAGCCGTAAACGAAAACTGTACTTGCCTCGTACATTGCTTGGTCCTCAGCGTCGGCAGACTGACGTAAGACTCCGTGAAAAACTTGTAGCTCCGTACCCGGTGGCGTTCGGAAAGTGTTTTGGACGCGTAATAAGTGTCAGCGAAGTCACTTGGAAACTTAGGCAGCAGAGACAGGTCGACTGACCATTCAGACATGTTTAAAGGCTTAAGTGACAGGAAATGAGACTTTCGAGCCAGCACAGCCGTAAGGAATCTACCGCAGGTCACGCCTAAATCCGGACAGCACAGGCAGCGGCAGAGGCGAAACGAGCTTCAGTCATCCTCCAACATGGCGGATTTTCACTGGTTCTTCTTTTCTCCGATAGATGGCAGCAATTTTGCATAAGGCCTATTGGGAGATTTCAGAGGGAGACTTGTGTGTATGTGTGTGAGTGGGGGGGGAGTCCCTAGTCCAAGACTACAGCGAATGGCTCTGAACGAGCATGCGACCCTTGCAAGCGCATTATTAATGATGCGTGCTGTAGCCCTATAGGCGGAGCAACCATACCCGGTCCCATTTTTAATGCAGGCTTTGCTTGCGCAATAAAGCCCCGCATGGGGAAACAGCAGTGCACGTCTCGTCCCGCTGCAGAGCGCGGGTACAGAATTACAATACCATGAATTCCCATGCCTAGGCCAACACGTGAACAACCAGGGCATTATGCGCTCCACTGTATTCTCCCTTCTCATCTAGAGCGAGGCTAGCTGCCTGTATTGGTTAGCGAGCGCTCATCTTCGCACAACTTTAGCCCAAAATGAACGAATTTTTTGGGGAGCGAAAAAAGAAAAGCATGGCGCTGGCAATTACGAAGCAAATATATTCAGAGAAGCATGGTGTTAAATGCACATGCTGGCCTCAAACACAAGAAATGAGCTGTTGTGTTGGGTTACATATGGTCGAGACTATTTCCTGTTTCATTACAGGAGTGACTATAACACACGCTAGCCAAGCTTCAACAGAATCGTTCTTTGATATTGTTTTTTTATAACCTCGGAGTTTTTGAGTTGCTGTTGCTTCGTAAGAGAGTCGTTATTACATGTACGGGTCCTGCTTTCTCTAGAGTAGCTCTACTGGTTTGCTCGAGTGTATATATGTGTATATCCCTGCACATAATTATTTTAACCTTAAGATTAATTTATATGCTTCTCTTTTCTTCTCTTCTCTTCTCTTCTGCAATGCAAAGATTTTTACAGATAAAAGAATGAACAGGGTTAAAATATGTATGCCTGTTCATTTGCATATTATTGATAGTTTTGAGAGAACATGCTTTCATACGTATTTTTTTATTGATTATGTTAGCGATGCCCGAATGCATCGCAATTTTTTCGTGTGCTGTAAAGCGCTTTTTCCTGTTTTCTCGCATTCACGAAATGCGTGTAAAACGCTCCTAACAAAGATGACAACAATCTTCATGAAGCTTCTTGCATATCATCTTGAATCTATTGTCCTGGCGTATTACTGCGTGTCGGAAAAAAAAATGCTGATAGCGAAGGTTCTCAAGGAGGCCCATTTTTGAGCACCACCCAGATCGGTGCACATCGAAAGGGGGAGAAGAAAATTTTAGGAAAAAAGTGTCTTGAATCCAAGCTTCTAAACCACTACGTTAGGAACGAGCCATGGTCAGGAACGTCATGGCGCAGTAGTACCCCTGAAAGGAGAGAGAAGGTGCGCAGAAGCAAAAAAAAAAAAAGAACTAGCAACTTTCATGGAACTGTTGTATAGATGCACTTGTTATAACTAATTTAGCGATGCAGGAGGTCCCATCGCAGTCCCTGACATAGGGACCTCCTTCTGCATTATATGCTGTACTTTCAGAATGTAAAAGCAAATAAAGATTGTTTCTGATTCTGATTGCAAAAGTCTAGCTCTGTCATCTTAACGAGAACATACGAGGTTTCTTATTTAGTTCTAATGGGTTTGCCGTTCAGCTCGTGGTTCTGCGTACGCGGGGTTGAACCCCCTGAAGTGGTACATGGACTACGATGAACGCCGTAGTGTAGGACCCGGGATCAATTTCAATCACCCGTGGCCCTTAAAAGTTCACTGAAATCCCGTTGCACACATGTGTCGTATTTCACCTCCATCGAAATGTGACCGCAACAGCCAGTATTCTAACCTACGTTCGTGGTCTGAGCAGCAGTACGCGATATTCAATGTCATTCACTGAGTGGAAGCACTGAAAGAGCGAATAAGCAGAGAACATACGTATTCTTTTCTGATGAGCTAAGCGGCATATGTATTCAGTTACTCAATGGTGCACCAGTCTTAATCCTTCACGCACTTCACTCGCAATTTCCTCCTTGCTCGTTTGAGAACGCATTCGTCCACTTCTGTCTGTCTGACTAGTATTAAAGTATTCTTCAAAAACGCTGTTTTACATGACAAAAGGGACCGCCGTACATCCCTGCAGAAAACCGATCGTAGGCTGGCCCGCGAACCGGAACGCATAGCATTTGGAGCGGATGCGACTCACTGACGCTGTTTGTTCCACCGAGTGACTTGAACACAGTATGAACACAGAACAGTGAAATAAGGCTGAAGCCATGTTCTACAACTGCCTCTGTGAGCACCTTACACAACGTCATGCGCGTGTTACTCAGGTGGGACCTTGAGTTATCTTGCCTAATGTTCCCTGTAGGGATTGCAGATCGCATAGTAATCGCCAAATAATTGATTTCCATAGGGAGTAGACTGGTAAATAAATGGTTAACTTCATTATCATGACGCAAAGGACCATAACTGCAAATTGTTCACGCGAGGCCGGAAAAAATTCAGTTAGCATTTCTTCTTTCTCTCTATTCTTTATTTGTGGCCTCTACTGCAGCTCTTCATTCAATAAAATTTACTTTTGCTACTACCAATTGCGCCTTTGTTGGAACCGAAAATACAGCTTCCACGGACGTTAGTTACACATTGTAAAGTGTATAGTTTAATGCCACGAAGCAGCAGGTGGGCTATGACAAACCTGACATACCGTTCCGGACTATAGTGAGCGAAAATGGGTCCTGGCAGCATAATGTTAGCCGTTTCTTGCAAAGCAAGTTCAACTCTCTTAAACTGGACGACCCTTTCCGGGTAAAGAACTCGCTAGATGTAGTTCATTGTTTTGAAACGCATCCAGATATTCGATCTGCCTTTTCTGTAGACATAGAGGATTGGTTTTATTCCATCCCGCATGCTGAGCTACTGGCGTCTGTTCTTTCGTGTATTGAAGGTTCAGGGGAAATGGCCTTCCGGGATACGGCTGGTATATCTGTGGAAAATTTTTTGAATTTATTGGAGCAATATCTTAAGGTCGCTTTTATCGTTTTTAATGAGCAACCCTACCTATAGAGAAAAGGCATATGTATAGGTTCCTGTGTCGGCCCTTTTTTATGTGAAATTTTTTTAGCTGCTTTGGACAAGGAACTTGCAGAATTATTGGTAGGAGGACCTATTTTTAAAGTTTTTAGATATGTTGACGATTTTCTTATCCTTTTATACACTGGTTCTGACAATTCTTTTGAAGCTAAGGTGTCCAGGATTTTGTGTTTTTAACTTCAAAGGGCGTGGCCTAGTTTTTACGCATGAGCTCCCAAGGGAGAGGAAACTACAATTTTTAGACCTAAGCTTGGCGTTCCGGGAGGTCCATTTATGTTGGGGTTATTTTCCTCGTACTAGCAAGAAACTGCTGCCCTTCAATACGGCGCATTCAAAAATTGTGAAGCGCGACATCGCCTCGTTGTGCTTTGAGTCCTCGCTTTCGAAGTCCTGTCCGTACCAAATGCACGATAGCCTAAGAAATCACATTGGACGCCTTTTGGCTGCTGGCTTCCCCTCGGTGGTGTTGACTGCTGTCGCTGAAACCCTCCTCCAAAAAACAAAACGCTGCACCAGTCCAAAGAATCTTGAAGAAAGGGGCTCTGCGGTAAAACCTGAAGTCATGCCTTATGTGCACAAAGTGTCACACAGTTTGAAGAAGGTGGCTAACAGGCACAAGGTACCGCTTGTATTTTCAGCCCCAAACAAGTTGAGCGAACTTATACCCCGGATTTGTGGCACTGAGCGCCCTGGGTGCAGCATAAATCATCAGCGCACCTTCATACGCTGCATGGAAGGAGTGGTGTAAGAGATACCCCTGACCTGTGGAATGTCCTATATAGGGCAAAAAGGGAAGTGTATCAACAAACGCCTTGGGGAACATGACAAAAAGGTAGCGAATAATAAAGATAAATACGCCACTTTGGTGAGCCACGTTAACACGTCCAAGTGTGCACCTCGACTGGAAAAGGCGAGGATTCTGGGCAAGAGCAAATTCAAGCAGGCGAGGCTTTTATTGGAAGCCTTTCACATAAAGAAAAAGGCAGCCTTGTGCATGAGTGACACTTCAGTTAAGTTGTATGCGGCGGAGTACGATTTTCTGAGCAATAATGTTCGTGCTAGACGATAAGTCACGGCTGCGATAAGGCACGTGTTGTGTAAATGTGGGCGTTGGCCGAGACTATAAATGTATGTGTTTTTTCGAGCAATAAACAGTTGGAAGTTGGCGCCTGTCCGTTGTCTCCTCGTCTCTTTTTGTGTCCTCGTGAAATTATTTGCGCCTAGGTGGGTTTTTTCCCAAGTTTCGAGGGGCTATGACCGACGTCGTCATGGAGGGCTCCGGTTAATTTAGACCACTTAGTAATTTTGCACTGGCATCGCGCAGCACACGGATGCCTTTTGCGTTTCGCCTCGATCAAAAAAGTGTCACCAAGGCTGGGATTGAGCCCGGCTCCTCCGACCCTATAGCCGGGCGCAAAAAGCACTGAGCCGTCGTGGTGGCTGTACGTTAGTCTGTTCGAGACTGAGTGCCGTAATGTGCAACGTGACAGCCTCGCCGGATTTCTGTCTCGGCATTTGTTTGAGTGGTGGAACATGGCGACCACGGTAATCGCCAATTCGTTTAAGATAAGTGAAGATGACATTCGCAGCCCGGTGGTTGTCACAAACGTTGTGCGCATTAGAGGAATAACCGTCAAAGAAGATGATTCAGCCTGCACAGGGAGCAATCTTGATTAAATTGGCGTGAATATAGACTAGACAGAAACCATTCTGATCCTCGCCCGCTGTCAGAAACGATGGCTCTGGGACGGTGGCCGCTGTGATCATCGTCACTGCAGGCCTGCCAGAATAGTTCCGTTTCTTAATAGCGTCGCGCATTTGAGCGGCTATGACTTTGCCGGACTTGCTTACTTCACATTCATTTTTGTTAGCTCAGTTCGCTTTTGTCCTTCATCTTTGCGCCTCCTTTTCTGTTTCCGCAGTGCGAGGTGTTGAAACCGGTACTTTCTTCTCGTTGTCCTGCCCACCTTTCCTTCTCCTCAGCCTCCCCCTTTTGCAGCGAAAGCTGTTAATCCGACCCCTGCGGATTCAAAGCGCACGCCGTCAACATTGTAGTGTTGTAGCGCTAACAGTCAACATCGCGATTTCCCCTTTCTTGCGAAAAAGAAGTATCCAGCATCGCCGTCAGGGACAAACCTCACCTTACATGTCTATGTAAATAAAAAATTACCGACAATTACGTTACTTCCTAATGCGAAATGTGAGCGCAGCAAATAAGCTGTTTCACCTTTTCGATAGATTGAGGCAAAGAAATCGAGCAACACATGTATGCGCTATCACAGAATTTTTTTTTTATTTTTCACACGTATTCCTTTAACAAAGACTCCACTAACAGTTCTTGACAGTCATGAAGGAAGCTTTGTGGTCGGAGAAATAGACTGATATATGTTCGACTTGGTACACCAATGCTTGATTCTCAAAGACGAGATCTATACAAGTGCCTCGCGAGGTTGTCACAGCCGTGGGAGGAGGAGGAGGAAAACTTTTATTCGTATTTACAGTGAGAGGTCGATGGGGCGAGCCGGAAGGGCCCGCCCCTTACAAACACTAGGAGGGATCCCTAGTCCGGGATCCCTGTAGCTTCCGCAGCGGCCCGGGCTCTAGCTACCAATGCCTGTTGGGCTTGGAGTTCGGAGCAGCCGCGCAGGGCAGCTTCCCAGTCCTCTCGAGTGGGGTGGAGGTGGGGTGGGTAGGCAGGATTGGAAGGGCATGCCCACACCATGTGGTAGGTGTCCGAAAACTCCTCCTCACAGTGTGGGCACGCGCCCGAGAAAGAAGAATTGAAGTGCTTAAGTACTGCCGGGCACAGTACAGTATTAGTATAGAGGCGGAGAAGCCAGCGCTCCTCCACCCTGGTGAGGCCTTTACAGGGAGGGGGATAGAGACCATGAAAATTTTGATAAAGAGAGGTGATCTCTTTAAAGGTGATGGCCGGATTGAAATTGAATTCCGGATCAGGCTGCGGATGAGGCGACGCCCGGTGAGTAAGCGCGCGGGCGGCAGCGTCTGCTGCCTCGTTCCCCTCAAGACCCGCATGAGCCGGAGCCCACACGATGGTACGATGGGTCGGAAACCCTGTGTATTCGCATGCGTGGAGAATTTTGAAAGCACGGTCTGGAATATACCCTTGCTCAATATTGCGGCAGGCGCCCCTGGAGTCCGTAATAATGACTCGGGACTCTGGATCTGCGGCGGCCAGTGCAATGGCGATCTCTTCCGCAAATGTAATGTTTGGGGCACGGAAAGTAAGGCCCTGAACTGTAGTGTTTTGGTGGATGACGGCCGCCGTGTACCAACCCCCATGGTGTGGGCCAGCCGCATCCACATAGAAGACACCTGGCTTATGGCCATATTGTTGAGAAATAGCCTCCGCCCGCGCGAGACGGCGACCATCATGGGTGTCTGCAGTCATGTTCTTCGGAAGGGGTCGCACATGGAGTGCAAAGCGCCAGGCTTCAGGGATGCGGACCCGTTCTTCTGTATGTGTTGCATAGGATATGTGTAAGCGGGTCAGAAGGCGGCTCCCCGCAGGTGTTTTGCTTAGGCGCAAGTATTGATTGTTAAGATGAGCTTCTCGTAACTCCCCAAAGGTGTTGGTCATCCCCAGACCGAGGAGACGCTTGTTGGACGTCGTTATGGGGAGGTCGAGCGCTCTCTTATAAATCTTGCGGAGAACTACTTCTAAGGCATTCTCATCGCATTTGCGTAGGTGGAGGTAGGGAGCCGAATATAAAATCCGGCTGGTCACGAATGCATTGGCCAGCCGCAGGGCATCTTTGCATCGTAGTCCCCCCCTTTTATTGGACACCCGGCGGAGCATCCGACCCACCTGGTCCCCCACCTTACGTAGCTTGTTTAGGGTAGTGTCTATCTTGCGCCTATGATGAATGAAAAGCCCCAGTACCCGGATCTCCTCGTGTTCAGGTATCGGTCCGCTAAGTAGGGAAAGGGCAATTTTGGTTGTGCACTTTGAGTTGGGGCGTATGTGCACAAATTCAGATTTGCTCGGGGAGCATTCAAGACCACAGCGACGAGCGTATTCGTCCACAATAGCTGCCGCTTGTTGCAGGTTGGTCTCGATGTCTCCAACCGATTGTTGTGTTGCCCAGAGGGTGATGTCGTCCGCATACAGAGCGTGCTGCACACCGGCGACCTCTGCCAGCTGGGTAGGGAGCTTCATCATGGCCAGATTAAATAGTAATGGCGAGAGGACAGCTCCCTGTGGGGTCCCTCGTGTGCCAAGTTGATATGGGCCATATTCTGTGTCTTGCAGCCGGATATAGGATTGGCGATCTGTAAGGAATTCTTTGATATAATTGAAAGTATTGCGCCCACAGTCTGTTTGCGACAAGTGGGATAGGATGATCTCGTGGGTCACATTGTCGAAAGCCCCCCGCAGGTCAAGTGCGACGACTACTTTATCATTGCTGGGGTGCTCGACGGGGTCGAGAATCTCCTTGTGAAGTTGCAACAGGACATCTTGTGCGGATCGGTGTGGGCGGAAACCGTACATGGTGTCTGCGAAAATGTTTTGCTGTTCCAGGAAAGCCGACAATCTGTCGCGTACCATAGTCTCCATCAGCTTCCCCACACACGAAGTGAGGGAGATAGGCCGGAGGTTGTCGGTGTTAATGGCTTTACCTGGCTTGGGAATGAAAGTTACTAGTGCCGTTTTCCAATCTATGGGGAGTGGTGTGCCTCCAATCCAGATAGTGTTGAAGTAATCGAGGAGAGTTTCGTAGGCGGGATCTGGGAGGTTGGCAATAAGCTTTACCGTCACCTTGTCCCGGCCTGGTGCTGTACCTCGCTTCATTTTAGCCAGGGCCGCTTTTAGGTCATGGAGCTGGAACGGTTGATCCAAATCCGCGTTCTCGGAACCTGCATACGAGTACGCCTGACCACGGGGATCCTGGTGTATACTCAAATATTTGTCGCGGAGCGCATCGGCCAGTTTGGCCGTGTCTCCAGTGAAGTTATGTATAGCCCTTTGAAGCTGTTTTTGTGTCTCAGTACGGGTTTGTGCCGGATCAATAAGGGCGCGGAAGAGGCGCCACGTACTCCGACTCGACATTTGCCGAGCTGCAGTGTTGCATCGGTGCACCCAATTGGAGTCGGCGAGTTGGGCCGCGTATTGTGCCGCCTGTTGGGTGATATCCGCGATGCGAATTTTGAGTTTTCGATTGTGTTTTTGACGACGCCAGCGGCGGACTAGGCTGTGTCGTGCCTCCCAGAGGTGGAGGAGATGGTTATCCACCGCCGGGCTCGCCTCTGAGAGTTGAACATTTTGCTCGACTGATTTCAAGTGGGATACTAGGTGTTGGGACCACGTTGAGTATCCTTGGTCCATTATTGATTGAGGATTGGTGTAGCTGTTCCTAAATTTGGTCCAGTCGGGTAGTTTTGCATTGGCCTGTGGTCTTGTGAGTAGTTTGGTATGGATTGTAGTGGTAATTATGCAGTGGTCGCTACCGAGGGATTCCTCGGTGTTCCTCCAATCTGCATAGCGAATATTTTTCGTAAAGGTGAGGTCCGGACACGTATCGCGTGTAACGGAGTTACCTATACGAGTGGGTTGCGCGGGATCCGTGTGAAGAGTAAGGCCCAGTGTGGAAACAAGCTCCGCCAACTTGCGTCCGCGTTTCTCTTCACGTGTGTACCCCCATAAGGTGCTGGGAGCATTAAAGTCCCCAACGATTATGAGGGGATCCCGATTCGCGACCTTCAAAGCCCGGCTGAAGATGTCTGCGAATGTAACATTTGGTAGCTTTGGGGGACAGTAAATGTTGAGTATGTGCAATGGGGGGTCCTGTTTGCGTAGCGGAAGGATCGTCACCATTACATAGGAGAAATTAGCGCTAAGATCCAGGTCAACCTGGGAGGCCGTGTAATTTTTATGTACGCAGAGGCAGCTCTGCGCATCCTGCTGGTACACCGTGTAACTGGCAAGGGTGGCGCCATTTCCTGGCTCCTGAAGGGCCACCACAGCAGGTAATTCTGGGAAAGTTGTAAAGAAGAGGCGTAGATCGGCTCGCTTTGTGCGTGCCTTGAATCCGCGACAGTTCCACTGTACAATTTGAATAGGGATCGAATTGCTTCGCGGATGCTTCCTATTTCTAGGGGCGCCCGCCATGATCAAGGGTAGAGTTGTGAGTTTGGAGAGAGGAGGCTTGAGAGCCAGTGGCTCCAAAGACAGGAGCGTTCTCTATACTGGGGATGGCACAGGGGACCTCTTCTTCTTCTCCGGCGATTCGACGCCTAGACGCTTTGAGCTGCCGGCCTGCGAAGGTTTTGAGCGGGCCAGCGCGCTTGGGAGCGCGGGTGAGTTGAGCGAACTGAGCGGTTATGAGGTTTGGGATAGATGCCGCAAGGTGGCTAATTTTGTTGAGTGCCGCCGTAAGTGTGGCATTGATTTGCGTTTCCAATGCGGATATTCTGTTGTTAACTTGAGTTTCGAGCGCGCTCACTCTCGCCTCGAGTGCCGTGAGGGCATGCGCAGCCTGTCCTGAAGGGGCTGCGTCGCTTTCCATTGCCTCTGCTGCGGGTGAGGCAGAGGTGTGGTTGGGAGAATTTTGGCGGGCCTCCGCTATTGCGAGGCGCTTTTGAAAATTTGCAACCTGCTCGCGGAGAGCAGATATTTCTTTTTGTTCGGCAGAGATTGGCCGTGGTTGGGATTGGGAAGGGGGAGGGAAGGGAGAAGCTGCCCTGCCCGCGCCGCTCACCTGGGAGTGTTGCTTGACAACGTTTGCCCACGTCTTGGAGCCGCCGTTCTGGGGAGGTCCGAGGGGCTTCGCTGCACCGGCTTGAGGCGGCGGTGGCGCAGCTGGAGGTTTCCCCTGGCTCCCGGTAGAGGAATTCACAGGCTGGTCCATGGCTTGGTCGGCAGCCTTGGCCTTCAGCTTGTCCGGGCGACACTTGCCACGCTTGCGTCGATTCCGCTTCGATTTACGGCCGCGCTCGGCATGCGGGGGCTGGATAGCGCGATATTTAGCCGTACACGCAGGGCCCCCCGTGGCATGGGCCCCGCCGCACAATGAACACTTTGGGTTGCACTGGTGAGGGGCCCGCACCCCCTCAACGAGTAGAGCCTGCTGTCCGCACAGGCCACACCTGTCCAGCCTCTGGCCGGGGCAGGCGTCCACGCGGTGGCCGACCACACCGCAATGTCGGCAGGCTGGAATGGTTCGCTGGTAAGGCCTAACTTGTACAAGCTCTGAATCGTAGTGCACGAAACGTGGCTTCTCTGTTCCGGCAAAAGTCAGTCTCGCTTTGTTGGATGTCCCAAATTTTCGCACTTCCACGATGGTGCCGTAGCGCCATTGGAGCCTAGTACGGAGCGAGTCCGTAGTTTCAGAGTTACGGACGGTAATGACGCCGTAGCAGACGTCCTTGCCGTCTTGGCGCAGGTGCCCCACAAGGGGGACCCTCCCGTCGGGTCCATTAAGTTCAAATTCGCCGATGATCCGGTCGGCTAGCTCAGGTTTCGCAGTCTGAACAATAATGAGGTTTTGTTCTCTTACCGGTATTATGGTAAGGTCAGTTGCGGGTTGCGTGCCCAGGAGAGCCGTGAACGCCCGGCCGTAGCCGGTCTCCTGGAAAGTCTCGTACAACGAGACGCGGGTCCGGGGCTTGATGACGACGACGTAGTCGTCTGGAGCAGGCTTGGGTATAACAGGCGGTTTCCACTTCGTGAGCAGTCGCCGACTGCGGCCCGACGCGTGCGGGGCGGGTGACTGCTGGTTTCCGGCGTGAACGCCGGCCGCGTCTACGGACGCCGGCTTTAAGGCTTGGTTTTGCGCTCGGCGCAGCACTGCGGCGTTCAACGCGGCGCTGCGAAATCTTGCCGAATCTGGGCCTCCGGTTGCCGCTGGGTTAACCGTTGTCCAGTGCATGTTTTCGGGGTCGTAGCCTCGGCAGGAGATTTGCGGAGCAGCCATACTGGCGTCAGTGGCCAGAGGCCCCGATGTGCCGGGTACCGGTTCGGCCGTTAGGCCTAGCCGCGCCACCGGCCCGATCGGGCCATGTGTTGCCCGAAAAAGGGGTTTAACCGGGCCCACCTTGGAAAAAACTGGTGTCCAGATGTTCCCGACAGCTTTCGGTGCACGTTGGGGATGAGCTTGCTAGGGTCAGGCGGAAACTTCCGCTGCTCCGGCTGAAAATCAGCGGAGCCGACGAAGAGCACGTCTGACTCCCCGTGCGAACGCGCGCGTCCTCCCAGCCGTGGGACGCGTTACGAGCGAGAGGAACGGGATGTTCTCCCGCATAAGTGTTAGGAAATTGCTGTTTGTCTTTATGTCAACATTAAAGTCCCCCACTACTAACATCGGTGTGGATCGATGGACGGTTAATGCGAGTTGCAGGAAGTGCACGACGTCTTTCGTGAGTGCGGTAGGGGCGAAGTAGGCAGCTACTACCAGCAAGCCGTTGGGCAACTTTGCGGCGCACAGTTCGCCAACTTCATGTGACGTGCCAAACATTTCGACTGGTATTGCAGAGAGACCTGTGCGCAAGTAGATAGCGACTCCCGCCGCTCTGTTGTGGTCTCTGCGAGCACCACAGCAGTATAGGATAGTGAGTAAACCCCAGCTGCGGAGTTGGTTTCAGGGACAACGCCGCCGATGCCGACACAAACAATATGATACCCTCGCTTCCGCAGCGCTAAGAACCAGGTCTAGCCGTGGGAAGGTGGTCACGTATTCGTCGACGTGCCGGGGCCTACGTGAAATAACCGGCGCGTTGGCAACTGAAGAGCACCCTATCCGCCACACAAGAACAGGGGGGGGGGGGGGGGGACCCTTTCCTCCTCTTTCTGCATGGCGGCGACGGTGTTCTATGCAGTCACGTTATCTTGACTCTCTAGCGGCGTCAGCGGCATCCAGCGGTATCAGTCGGTCGCTGCTAGCGCTGGGGGGATGAAAGGGGGGCGGAGCTGGTTACGAGGCCGACGACAACGCCGACGACGACGCGAAACCCAGGAACGGACGCCAAAGAGCTGCGCTCTAAAACAAGACTGCACACCGTGAAAACCGCTCACGTGACATGACGTGGCCAGCGCTAGGCCCGTGCTCCCGTAGCAACCTTGCGGAAGCCCAAGTTGTCTCAAGCTCGGTAGGTTTTACGCGTTACTGCAGTCTTTAGCGAGACAAAGGCGGCAGCACGGGGACACCTTCAGCTGAATTTAATGTGCTACACAGCATAGAGTAAACACTTGGCACATTGCGCTAGGCGGTGTTATCATCTGCTTCATCATTTTTTGGCCTGGAGTTGACCTATATCCGCCCAAACGAAAGCCCATGCTGTCGGACGGCCCTCGTTCTGACAACTGCAATAAATTTATTTCGGTTCTTTTTATGCCGGGCCGCCCGCGGTGAGCCGGATAACTTGTCATCCAACTAGTGGGGTGTTTTCATGTCATTTTGGTTCTTACTGCCACGTGTCGTTGCCCCGACGAAAAGGAAACAAAGTTTGAAGGCTATTTTGAACCCTGAAGGAAACCAGAGAAATGAGCAGCGGATGACCACTAGGAAGGTACGAAAGAAAAAGGTATTAGAAACGAAAAAAAAAACGGAGCAGTAAGCAGGTAAGGCCGCTCCCAGAGCGACCAATCGGTTAAGCTGAAAATCGTTGCCAGGCAGTTTTTCTCCAACTAGTGCAGCGAAAGGAAGAGGGCGGTTCAACCCTCTATAGTCGAGATTAGTTACGAGAAAAAGACACCAAGCAAAAATTGGACAACTCATCGAGAGACACGAGGCCGACAAAATAAAAAAAAACAGCAAAAAATTTTTCCGCTTCAGGGATGTTACCGTGTCTCTGAAAACGATTCAGTTTTCCCCCTCTATCAAAGCGTACAAAAACAAACGCAGAAAAAAAATAACCGTTCCAGTGAGAGATAGGAATGCTATCCTGCAAGATGACTGAAAAAGAAGAGCGCTTTTTCATCTTTTTTTTTCTATCCTGTTCCTTTTTCCATCTTCTGTCCTTGCTCGATCAAAATATTGACTCGGAGCAATTATCCCTTGCACGAAACACGGAAGCCAACAAGAAATCGTGGGTGGACCGAGGCAACCAAGTTTTGCAAGACGGAACAAAAAAAAAAAACTGGTGGAAAGCACGCCATGTGTAATCGAGGCTCGGAAGCGAGGGTAGCAAGGAAGGAGTGGTGGTAAAATTGAAATCGAACGAGGCCTGGGAATAAACAAAAAAGGAAAAATATGTGGAAAGAGGCTAGAGTCGAGAAGCAGTGGAAATGCAGTCTCTGAAAATAAAGTAACATGGGGCCAAGAAACCTTCGGTAGGAGCGTGCAGAAAGAGAAAATGAGCATTAGAGAAATCGAAGAAAGGTGGTTGGCAACCACGCGGTAATACAGAATAATGGCAAACTTTTCTGGTGCTTGCAGACCATTTTCTAGCTTCTTTCACGGTCCGCGAATTTTCTCCTCAGGACGATTATTTCTCTTCCCGGCTGGCCATTTCACTCCGTGAACCCGTACGCCTCCCCCTGGGCTGGCCATCGGAAAGTTTAACTCCCTCGCGTTATCGTGCATGCGTGAGGTAGAATATGAGAACGAGGGCCGACTGTGCCCCACTTGTAACGGCACCGTGAGGGGAGCTGCAAACAGGCGATCTTCTTGTTCCAATAATGGGAGACAAAGAAAAAATGAAACGCGCGAAGCGCGGCCCCAAACGAGGTTCCTCGAAATCGATACGGTCGTGGAAATTTTAGCACGACACGAGTTCCGTCGCACGATCTATGGTAAACGCAGGAAATAAGGTGAAAGAAAGAAAAGTGAGGAAGTATGAACTGCACAGCGAAAAAAAAAGCACAAAAGTGCGTAAATCAATGAGAAGAGGTCAGTGCGTCAACTTCAACGTTTTTCCGCTTCTGAGATCCTTCCTTGTTTTCCTTTGCGACCTGGCTTGGAGTCTGCCTTCTCCCTGTCGCCTTGGATTAGTCGTGAGATGATTCTACTAGATCGGTTGCCGACGATGTAACCGTTACACGTTTTGATGCTTGTAGTTCATGGTAGATATACAGTCTAGCATGATGTGAAGGTTACCATACTCGTTCCGGCTAAAACGGACACAGAATTTTTTGCTGGCGTGGCTGTCACTTCGTCTGCAAAAACAGATGACGTGCAAAAAAGATGAAGCCTACGGCTACCCAAGCTCATGCATTCATTGTGTCGTTCCTGCGAAAATAAATCGTGTGAGAGCACTTTATTCCATCTAGGCTAGGCCTAAAGTGACCATCTATAAATCGCGTTAGGTTGTGCATGCTAGCTCATTTTTGCCGCTAAGAGAGCCCTTATCGCGTCGTGGAAGATATGGACACAACTGCTGAAATGTAACGGGAAGGCTACTATTTCCAGGCGCTGCAGTTGTCTGCTTAAATGCTCCCGCGATATGAATACGACCGAGAAGACGCCACGCGGCTGAACCTGAGCCCATATGAAGGCATAATATGATTCACAATGGCTTGGTATCAACATTTGCATGGAACTTAGTGTCGTGTTGGCACACTGTGCCCTGTGTTGATGTCACCCGTCCAGCCTGTAGCAGGGGGTGATCAAGAAAATTACATTTAGCCAAACCAGAGAACATATGCGCGGAGCAAAATGAATAGTTCAGCAACAGGGAAGCTCACACAGAAATGGATGTATTACCGCGTTGCGACTCGAAATGTGCTTTAGCGGACCGTGAAAAAAATTGGTGCTGGCGTTGTAGGCGTCGGCGTTGTGAGTGGAGTGAAAAATCACGAACATGGCTCTGGAAGGTGGTCCCCAGAGAGGATGCAGGTGGGCTACCCAGGTCACGTGACCTTGCGGCGTCCTCACCACCTGCACACTGGAGTGTGAGCAAAGTGCCAACCGTGGCAGGTGCCAGTTGAATTATTGGTTGGTCGCTCGGGGAGAGCAACCTGGGTAGCACAAGGCCCACACCAGGGTGCACCTGCCATCGCAGGGCGGGGCGCATCGCTCAACCACTGCACAACTGCGTCAGGATGGCTGTGATGTCTCGAAGGCATCTATGAATGTAGAGAATGATCTTCACCATATATGGTCGCTATCGCATCATACCCTTAAGGCGGAGCTTAAGTGTTCCCTCCAATATTATTTTTTGTGGATCACTGTCCGGTAGGTTTCTGCAATGAAACTTCGTGAAAGCATAGAAAATGTGTCATATGAGTAGATACTCCAACTTTTGAAAAACATAAAGTTGCATCCGCGCTAAGGGAGACGGTACAACACAGAAACATTAGTCCTGGCCATGTCTGGCCGAAGTTACGTAAAGTACAGCCCTGGTTCCTTCAGGAGTAATAAATGAGGTGGTTATTTTGAATGCTTTCTTTTTAGTATTTTTTGTATCGCTTGTTGGGAGCAGTGTTGGAAGAAAATCAATGCACCTTCCGGTAGTTATCTCTTGGTAATGTTGCCTTTTTAGGAAAAAAAAACTTGCACTTTTGCCACTTTTGGCGAATAAGTAGCAGCCTTAAGCTCGAAAGTGGCGGTGGTAGTTGAGCAGAAAGCTTTCGCAGTTTGCGAAAGGTGCATAGTTTGCCTGCACCGCGCAACAGATTATATTTGTGGAGTGTGCGCCAATTTTGGCAATCTGTAGTTTCCTGCCAGGCTCTCCACCAGCTTCGGTTCTTTCCGAACAGGAGCTGATAAAGAACGCTCCTGTGCACGGGCGCTTTTGAATTTCCTCTCCGTTCAAAAGTGGCCGTCATGATCGGGAATAGGACTCACGAGCTCTGGCGCCGTGAGCAGCCGGAGAGCACCAGAGAGCAGCGGAGAGCACCGTTTTAGCTGTCTAACCAGGTGTTACTACGGCGGGTTCTCTTGCCTTCTTAAAGTTTAAAGTTGAGTGACATTCTAGCCCACGCTCGTACTAGTTGAGAGCCTCGTTTCAGCCTGCGCGAAAGGTCGTTCATTCCTGGTGCCTTGTCAGCTTGCCAAAATAGTCAAAGGTCATTTCTTCGCCCGGGTAGCTTCCAAGGAGTAGGAGCGTGTCTCTCACCACAAGGAGAGACAGTTCTGCACGAATATACACATACTTGCGCAGGCGTCTACGGTGCAGAAAACTGCCACGTGTCTGCCATGGCTTTCATATTGGCCTTCGCAACCGTGCTTCCGAAGCAGCGGTACTCTTTACAGACACTTGCGTGCTGTGTGGGGCCTACCACAGATGAGAGAGAGAGCGCCGATTGTGGGCTTCGCTCGGCGGCCGTGTAGACGTCTCATTAACAGCATACGGAACTGTGGGCGTTCGCGCAATTCTGTCGATGCAGCTCTTTTAAGGCGAAAGCCTTTAATGGCTAATACTGTCGTCCGTTAACAAAGCGTGTACACACGCGTTTATCTGGGGAACTAAAAAAGATAGCAGAAAACCAATGGTTGCTTCAGATAGAAGAGGAAAAAAATGAACCTAGAAGCCAAGTTTGATGACTGCAGGATAATTAGTTAATTAATTACAGGCAAAAATGTCGAAATTGCGTCGAAATAGCGCGGACGTCGATATAGCCACGAGAACGGTGTGACGTCACATCCACCGGAAGTCGTCACGGCATAGTGAAAATTGTCACATAATGATCGGAAAAACGCCGGATTTGTGCCAAATTAGATAGAGAAATGTGTAATTAAGCGTAATTAACACTTAAGATCCTCGAAAGATGCACAATTTGGGTATCGATATAGCCACAGGGACGGTGTGACGTCACATCCACCGGAAGTCGCCACGGCAAAGTTTCCTCGGCTGATGCCTCTCAAAACTTTATTTGCCATAGTGTCCACGAAATTCTGCGATGTAGTTATAGCTGTGCAAAAGTCGCGACTCGCGGGTTCGAACGGCGACCCCGAAGGCAAAGAGTATAACAGCTAAGCATGGTGTTCCATTATGTTCTCTCTTTATGATGAGGTTTCCAAATGTAAACACCTGAACAGTTACGCGCGTGCTTTGGGATGCACGGAGCAAATGACCTCTAAAATGACGAAAAGTGTATTTCTCAAAATAATTAAGACAGCAATAACTATCGCAGTGGAGTGCTATAATTAGGTGACTCATTTTATTTCGTCGAATTCGGCGCGCGACAATGTTCGTAGCGCGAAGAGAGATGGCTAATCCTGGAGCGCGAGGACGTAGGAGCTAAAAGAAAAGAAAAAAAAGTTTCTGTGGTGAGCTGCTGGCAATGGGATTTCGCGTCTCTCTCAGTGGTTTCGTCACAGAAGGTACTGGATGCGAATGTCTTAAAGCATTGCGCCAGACACGTCTGCTATCGTTCCGCGAATACATGAGCGCACGATCCTAATTATTCTTACTTGCTGCGACCAGTCTTCTTAAATGGCTACGCAGTGTCAAGCCTTCTTTGTTGTTTATGTGTCGCATAAATATTTTAGAGACCAGGAACAGTTTTCCGCAAGAATTTATCTATTTTCCATTTCATTTAGTCCTCAGTCATTGGTCATTGCCGTAGTGCGTTAGAACAGACGTCACGCCGGTCGGGACAGAGACGTGCCTACGATGTCACCAGCTTCGTGCACGTGGCGGCTCGAGCCCATGTCGGACTGGCTGACCGGCGTCGACGCCCGTGATTGAAGGAGCACGACGACTCGTGTGACACGGCTGATGAGTTTCATTTCCGCTGAGTCAGTATCGCCAAAGAAACTAGGAGGCGCATTGGCGCAGCGAGGTCCGTGTCACAGAGTCGGACTGGATGCATTGGAAAGAGGCTGTCTAGTGGCGGCGCCGAGACCAGACCAGCCAAATAAATGTAGAATGGAATGGAACGTTGCAGCATAGAGTCCCAGAAATTTGTGTCGCTTAATAAGGTGATTTTGCTGGTTCTACTTTCTAATATGCAGTGATCTGAGAAGAATAGCTTGGTGTGGTGACTCCAAAATAATTAAACTGTTGTCACCCTAGTTTTCTCGTGCTTGCAGTCAAGCGTCAATAAGGCGTGGAAGTTGTGCAAATTTTGTTTTTTTCGTATCATCTATGATATTTAGCTTTTTTGTTCGCTTTGACACTTGACATAGGAAACCACGAGGCAGAAATTTTGTACGTGCGACGTCATCACGAGTACTATTTAGGAAAAATGCTTTCTTTTGCATGTGAAAAAGAACTTATTCGAAGATATGTCGGCTACCGTTACCTCATCCTAGGAATTAGCGAAAATCATACATGTAGAAAAACTCATGGAGGTGAGCATGACAAAAACATATCTACACTGAAGAAGTTCACTGGTCACTGACCATGGTCAAATTACCATGGGCAGTGAACTACTTCTTCGGCCGTGATTCCTGACCAGGCGGTTTGCGTCAAACCATCGACTACATCAAAACATATATACGATTTAGGTGAATAAGCTGTCCTCTCTATTAAAACTAGTACAATAAAAGCTTCCAGAGTTTACAAACACAGAAAACACATCATTGCCCCAGCAAATGCGATTTTTAAGAGTCTTTTATGCTTAGCTCTGCTCTTGATGACGGATAGGATGGTCGGGCAGATATACAGTACCTTATTTCGTATTATGCGGAAACACGGAAGGTTTTCTGTTCTGCCGACAAACTAGTTCATATTTCTCGAGGGAGTTTTTAAATTCTTGCTCACTGCAAATTCAAAAAGGAATATGCTATTTTTGATGCCAAAAGCGGCTGATATAAAGGTCCATATAAATATAGACACTTACAGTGCGAAGCTTGCGTCATGCACAGAGTAATAAACGAAAGCAAGGACTGTCCTCAGCAGGCGCAAGAACACGTCTTTCGAACCACTGCGAAGCAAGAGCGGAGGGCCGCGGGTGGTAAAAAGGCGGCCAAATAAGCACAGGCTGAATTAATGCCGCACGTCTGAAAGGGCGCTCCGGGGATTATTATGCAAAGCAGATGCAAATCCGGACTCGAGGTTTATTCGGGCGCCTTGCCTTTTTTTCCTCATTTTTTCCACCTTTTGTTCGTGGCATGCTTACACTGAAAAATTTGTAGACCCATTGTTTCCACTTTGCCGCATTTGATGTTTTTTTTCTTCGTTTTCGTTTTTTGTAATGCAATTTTCAGATTCGCTACTTCTGCAAACGCTTCAATTCGGCTCCCTTTCTACAGGGGCTGCTCTTTACTTCTTAACAAAAAAAAAACAATAAACAAATGATGATGAGGCTTCTTTTCGTTTTGTAATTCATGCGCGGTCACCAAAAAGCGACCCTTGGTAGATCGTGATAGCCGGAACCGAGGCTGGCAATCGTGCTTTTGCTTTTTTTTATTTTATACCATCTCCATGGCCTTTTGGCGTCCCCACCGGTATTCAACTCAGCGGCAGGGAATGGCAAAAGGGGGCCATTCTTTCGGTAAAGATGCTAGAAGGAAAAGACACCATGGAGCGAGAACTTGCGATTTTCTTCGGTTTATATATTACAGCTCCGCTTATATTGTGACTTTGAAAACAGCTGCCGGCTTGTTTTACAGCGCAGCTTTTTCTTATAGGTATGTTCTCCCGCATTCGCGTCAATAGTTGCGCCCTTCACACAGCAGAGGTGTTGGGAGAGAGAACCCTCCCCTCTTCCCCCGTCCCACGCACCCTATGAATCGTAGCTGCATCGGGCTACTTAGTAAGATTGTTGCAAGGGAATGAAGTGTATTCTGCTGCACCCCTTCTGTGTCCCGGCTGCTTGTGAATGCATGCAACATACATTCTTAGAGGCTTCACTTAGACTTAATCAGAAGTACAATGGGCCGCCGCGGTGTCTCAGTGGTTAGAGTGCTCGGCTGCTGATCAGAAAGACGCGGGTTCGATCCCTGCCGCGGCGGTTGAATTTCGATGGAGGCGAAATTCTAGGGGCCTGTGTACTGTGCGATGTCAGTGCACGTTAAAGAACACCAGGTGCCCTTCACTACGGCTTCTCTCATAGCCTGAGTCGCTTTGGGACGTTAAACCCGATAAACCAGAACCAGAACCGGAGTATATAAATTGGTGCCTAACAGTTACTCCCCGCCCTGACAAACACAGAGTGATAAGCAGATGGCAAAGAATGAATGGTGAGAGAGAGAGAAAGGAATTTTAATGAGGGAAAGGTGGAGAGGTCGGCCGGTGGTAGCATGGCCCTGGCCTGCTACTCCACAAATGAATGGTAGTTCATTAGTAATGCAGGTAATACAGCCCAAGTAAAGAACAAGAGCTCACAGACATCCCTCAGACGGAAAATATATAACCAGTGGGGGTTTCCAGTGCTTATATTCCGAAGAAGCTGAAAGGCAACGAAAAAGCTCTTTAATTGTGAGCCTTAGATTCCGGAATAAAGTTGCATCTCATATCATAGCTGCTCATAACTTATATCGTACGTTTGCCGCATGAACGACTTTCAATCAGCTTTGCGTATTTTCTCGCTGATGGTAATCAGCTCATGACTGCAGCTGTAGCTAGCTGGCCGAAGAAAACTGTAAAGAACTGGAACGCTTGGGTTTGTTTCTTTAATCCAATCTATCAAGTTGCAGAAGCAGGCAAGAAAAAGAAGAAAACGCTGGACACAACACAGCTCAGAGCAGCAGTTATTTGGAGCCAAGCTTCAGATATAATGCACCGAAAGAGTCGCCAACCGATTTCCTTCTCTGTGCGTTTTAATAAACAAACGCTGCAAGTAGTTTAGTTTAACTCACTATGTGTGCCTGTCCTTTCACGTTCATTCAATCTTCATAATAGAGGCGCTAATTTTAGACGGCGTGTGCGCTTTTCCGGCATTGAAGGGAAGCCGGGGAACCCGCTGGTCTCCACCTCGCGTCCAGCTCGTCGAGCGCACTGAAGCAGCGAAGCGTGCTCACCGGAACGGACAGGGGACAGCGCGTCACGTCAGCCGTTCGCGTGAGGGCGCGTGCAAGCCAGGAAGCAGGGGCCTTCAGAGGCAGCGGTGGCTAAGAAAAGGGTTCCTGGAATGCCGCCGACCCTTTCGCGTTCCTGTCGCACTTAATCGAAGTAAATTAATGCTTGGCGAGACACGCCGGATAGGGGCTAATCGCCTCGCGCTCTACCGACCGGCAGTACGCAATGACCCACTCGCAACATTGCTGCCACGAGAGGGCGAGAGAAGTGAGGAGGCCTTTACACCCCCTTCGTGCAACGCCAGTCGGATACTGTTTGTTCGTCGCTAACCCCTGATTGAATCCCTGTCCTCGCCACTCCCCGTTTCTTGCGCTCGAGGAAATAATTGACTTAGTTCGCTTCTTCGACTGCCCGCGTGTGCCGATGGACGTGGGATCCGGGGAGACTGATTGGCGCCGTACTGTCTTCCGGCAGGGCCATCGAGCGCAGGGTTTCTGTCCCTGCGTGTCACAGTGTAGCGAGGCCGTAAGACGCTGAAAAGCCCACAACCTTGCTCCACTGACGAGGCACCAACGGGAATGCTTGCGCGCAGAAAGGATATGTGTTCGTTAGGATGCGTATTGTCGAGAGCCCGGAAGCAATTATGGAGTGTGAACGTGCAGATCAGTTGCGATTGCTCGTTCTTGATAGCTCTTTCGTCTGCCATCTCGGCCGATTCGGCGCCACTAGCACACGGTTTCTCTCTTCGATAACCTTACTGGCATACTATTTTACTGCCATCCCCTTTGTGTCTTGATTAACTGCAGCGTTTTTAAGTCTATGCCTAGGGTTGAATACCTCCAGGCACTACGTGGTTGGGACCGAGGCAGTTATGTTGCCACTGTTATTGAAAAAAAATCAAGGCACCTCTGGCAGAGTGCGCATTTGTGTTTCAGTCTTTTCTATTCTTACTTTCAGCGCATAAGCTCCAAAGTTATTGTTGTCCAGCGTCCTTCTAAATAATCTTAGTGCGATTTTCGTCAGTGGGGCATTCTTGCGCCAAAAGTTTGGTAATGGAGTCATAGCGCACCGGATAGAAGCAATGAAATCTAAAGCCAACCAAAACTGCCGTGAATGCCAACGAAATGATTTAAGTGAACTAATCTTCTATCATCGCACCTCTGACTTCTCTTCTTCGTGGCAGTAGCGACCTATCAAGCTGGAGTCCTGCCTGTGACGAAGCGTTCACCACGTTGCGCCGTCTACTTACTTCTCCACCCGTTCTGCGCCACTTTGACCCTGCTTCTCCAACTGAAATCCACACAGATGCCAGTGGCGTTGGTATCGGTGCTGTTCTTGCTCAACGGAAACCGGGGTGTGCGGAGTATGTTGTTGCATACGTGAGCCGCACCCTGACGTAGCCAGAGCAAAACTACTCAGTCACTGAAAAAGAGTGCTTGGCAATCGTTTGGGCAATCAGGAAATTTTGACCTTACGTATACGGCCGGCCTTTCGAGGTCGTCACGGACCATCATTCTCGATGTTGGCTGTCCTCCCTAAAGGACCCAAATGGCCGCCTCGCCCGATGGGCCTTGCGCCTTCAAGAGTACGATATTCGTCTGATCTATCGCTCTGGCAGGAAGCATAACGACGCTGACGCTTTGTTTCGTTCACCTCTAGGCAATGAATGCGCCTCTCCTCCCGCCATCGACTGCGCCCCATTGTCATTGGACGATATGCCCAACGAGCAGTCCAAGGACCCGTGGATCACTTATCTTGTACGCTATCTTTCAGACCGTTCTGTCGTGTCGGTACAGCGTGCAATCCGCCGTCAGGCTGCCCACTTCACTAATCATGATGGGATTTTGGACCGCCGAAATTATCTCCCTGATGGCCGCAAATGGCTCCTAGTGATCCCTGGACATTTACGCTCCGAAATATGCGCAGCCTTTCATAGCGACCCGCAAGATGGTCACGGCGGTGCTTTCAAGACCTACAACCGGCTTTGCCTCCGTTATTACTGGCGCGGCATGTACAACTGCGTTCGAAAATTCGTCCGTTCCTGCTCCGATTGCCAGCGCCGCAAGCTCGGTCATCATCATTCGACCGGCCCTCTGCAGCCTTTGCCTTGCCCATCCAGGCCATTTGACCGAGTTGGCATTCACCTGTATGGACCCCTTCCCTACACTGCTGCAGGAAACCGCTGGGTTATCGTCGCTGTAGACCACCTGACACGGTACGCCGAAAGAGCCGCACTCCCAGCTGCTACAGCGCGGGATGTTGCCGCCTTCCTCTTGCACCATTTCATACTTCGGCACGGAGCACCGCGTGAACTGTTGAGCGACCGTGGGCGGGTGTTTCTGTCAGACGTCGTTTCATCTCTCCTGCAGCAATGCAACATTACTCGCCGCACCACTACTGCCTATCATCCCCAGACGAACGGCTTGACTGAACGTTTCAATCGAACATTAGGTGACATGTTGTCAATGTACGTGGCAGCCGACCATACTAACTGGGACGTCGTCCTCCCCTTCGTCACATATGCCTACAACACCGCTACGCAGAGCACTACTGGTTTCTCACCATTCTTCCTTCTGTACGGCCGTGAACCATCCTCGCCGCTCGACACTATTCTTCCTTATCATCCTGATTCGTCGGAAACCACAACCGTATCTGAAGCCTCTAGACACGCTGAAGAGTGCCGCCAGCTCGCCCGGTCATTCACGTCCGACGACCAAGGGCGCCAGAAATACCGCTTCGACCACTCCCATGGCACCGACACTTTTCAGCCGCAATCCCTTGTTTGGCTCCGTGTGCCTTCTGCTGCACCAGGTATCTCTAGCAAGTTGCTGCCAAACTACCACGGACCCTACGCGTCTTTGAGCGCACTTCTCCCGTCACTTACGTAGTTGAGCCCGTGACGCCATCCCCCGATCTCCGACGACGTGGGCGCGAAACCGTCCACGTTTCGCGTTTGAAGCCGCACTACGACCCCTGCGTCGTGTTGACCCCCTAAATCGCCTGGATGGCTCTTTTTCCCCCCCGAGGCCAGATGTAAAGAGGAAGATGATCAGCGGTCAGAGCAGCAAAACCGAGGCGAGGCGCGAGTCGAGAAGACGACGATCGGCAGCTGAAGCTGCAGAGCCGACGCGCGGCGCGAGACGAGAGCGTGAACTGTTCCGGGACCGGACCTGTCCTTGCCCGCTCTAACCGGCCTTCACAACTGTCAATAAAGGCCGTTACATCTGGAACTCTTTTTCATGTAGCAAAAGAAATGAATAAAGAAGCATTAACTAAATTGATAAAAACGTCGGCACTTCCTGCCACCCATGACTTGTGTTCCGTTAATGACCTGCGTCTGACTGCAGTAGTTGTTAGAAGCACGAGAGATGGTCTTCAGCTAAGGTCCCGATCGAAATAGCAGAACGCCTTTCTTTAATCATAACGTACCGTGCCGCAGTGCGGGATGCGCTCCGAATATTCCATGATGTGTTGAGAAATGTGAAGCTATGTGGTTCGTTAATTAATAAAACTTTGTTTGAGACGTGTTGGTTTATTTTTTAATAAACATTGGTAAACAGCTCGGAAGAAATACGGTGCAAAAGACAGACTCCGTCCTTGTCTTTCCCTCGTGTCCCCTTTCTTCATCGCTGTTTATCGTTATATCGCGTCAAGTGGCCAAATCCACCACTTTAATGCATTCTTGATATTTGAAAACACACCGCAAGGAAAACAGCAGCAGTGCATATATGTATCTTTTTTTTATTTGTTTGCCTGTTATTTTGCTGCTTTTAAGGATCGTTCTCTTTGAAGCGCGATCATGAGGCACGAGGAATATTACACTGCCTTGCAGAGCTCTGCACCTGCTGTCCTTTGAGCACATTTCGTTCCCGATTTTTTACAGGATCTGCGAAACCAACGCTTCGAGCAAACAAGAAAGCTGCATGTGGGAATTGCATTAGTGTGATCTTTCTCCTGTACATCGCCGGAGCAGTGTACTCCGAGCTTACTCCCCTAGTGCAAGAGCCCGCATGGCCCCAATCGATCACGTGACGCGGGTCAGTGAGCTGCGGCTAGGTGGAGGACACGTGCGTCGGTCGGTGGTCGCGCTGTGGGTTTTTCGTCAGAGGATCCTTGTTTTGGTCTGCGATGGAAGACTAATCTTCCTCATGGCCTTCCCCTACGCACCCTGCGCAACTACTCCACCCCCCTCCCCCTGCCCTCACTTCCCCCAGGGGAACAGTAAAGGCCGCCTTAATAACGCGCATACCTCTAAGCGTGGACCGAGAGGGGAGAAACGACTCTACCGGGAAGTTCAGTAAGTTATAAATAAGAAGATTTGCAATCACCACGACACCCGGGCTTCCACTCAGCTCACTCCTGCTGCTGTGCCTGCCTGCCTGCCTGCTGCTGTGCCATGGGCAGAGAGAAGATGGCGGACACTGGCTGCTTGGTCCTGCAGCCTTTCCTGGCCTCATAGTGCAGGTGAGTGAAGGCCGGTGGTCTAGATAAGAGAGAAAAAGAACCCCGGGTTCTTTGCAACGACGTCCACTGCATGGCCGATGAAGAAAGTAGAAACGACTATTTGAGGGCATAATGAAGAGAGTGTTGAAGTTCGCGATATGAAGGCTGAGGCAACTGCAGTGGAGATTATCGAATAATGAGTAACGGATATGAAGTTACCGATAAGTCCAAGCGAAGAGAGATGGTCAGCACACAAACCTATTTTTTGTCTCTATGAGTTTCGGGGGGATTGGTGGAAACTAATGTGCAGTGCAATGAAAGGAATGCGAGAGCAGAGCGGGCTGGAACCGAGTGATGTGATTCTTTCTTTTTCAGTTTTTAGCCAGACACGTAGCGATCTGTCACTTGTAAGAGTGAAACTAAGGTTGTCCCTAGACCAAAAGTTACGGCCTCAAAGTAGGGGCAGCTGTGTCGGCCAGTAGAGCAAAGAAATCCGTACGAGGCGGCCGATGAGCCCGCGAGTTGGCGAGGGAGTTTTGGCATGCAGAAGCAGCACGCGAATAAAGTACCCGCGAGGGTGAAGTGCTGGCCGGTGCCGCCTAGGATGAAGGCAATGCGTACCGGGGCTCACTCGAGCTGGGATCGAAAAGGAAGGGGTGGTAAAAGACTATAACGCTAAGGTATGGAAGGAAAGACGTCCGGTGCTACGAAACGAGAGTACAAAAAAAAAAAATAATGTTGTCGTTCATGGATGAAATATTGTTATCGCAGCGTGCACTGCATGCAAGCATGTTCTTGTTCTTGTGCGCAGTTATGTCGTAGGCCCAAGTAGCAGGCGGCTCCCCGTATTGTTGTGTTAAGCCTGCGCACGCTGCTGTCTTCGCTGGCACCGCTGTCTGCACAAAGGAAAGCACAGCTCGTTGAGGGCTCGCCATTGTTCGCGCTTTTTAAGTGCTGCAGTGCTGAGAAGCTCTCGGCACATGGAATATTATTATAAAAGACGGCGCGCTACGCTGGACCCAGAGGAAGAAAAAAAAAACAAGACAAGGCTTTATGGAATGCGTCTCTTTTACTTCTAAATGTGCGCTCGGCTCAGGGATCCGTGCTGGGCGCAGCGACGTCAGCGTTGCACAACGCTTGTTCGACAGCGCTGCTGATCCAGATAAGCCGAGGAAGCGGCTCACTTACGCGGGCAAGGTTTTGGGCGCAGGAAAGCAGACTTTTCTTAGAAGTTTGTTTGCTTTCATGCTTTGACGTCTTTTGCTTGGTGACGGCAAGCTTTCCGCTTTTAGCCGCGTCACGCATGCTGCGAGTATACGCGATCGGTATAAGGTGGGCGCAAGTTATCGCCCTTTTAGAGGACCGTGTTTTAATTTTCTCCTGGGTTCGTCTTAAGGCTTTGCGAGTGATGGATGCAACCTCTGAAGCTAGGTTCGTTTCTTCGTCGTTCAGCGCGTTAAGACACATGATGGAGCCACAGAGTAGATGATCTTTACTTAAACTTTCTCTTCTCCGGCAGCTTACTTTATAAAGTTTTATTCTGGGCGGGTTGGTGCATAACGCGGAAAAACGAAAAATGATGACACGACCAATAGAACAGGCTGCCAGAAGAGGCGGTATGCAGCTCGAATCTGCTACCAGGATGAAATACTTTTTAACGTCCCTTTCTTCCGAACCAGCGTGTATACAGTCTCCAGTGGTTGTACACGAACCTCGAGCTTCGTCCGCGTGGCCATCCTTGCTCTTGCCGCCATCTGTCGGAACTGATGGTTTCATGTTCCCACGTATTGTAGAGACGAGTGAATCAATAATACCGGCGGTAAAGATATTCTGCACAATCTGCGTCCGAGAAACAGTAGACGTTGTTGAATCACTTATAATAAACTGCACTGAGGAGAAAGAGCCGGACGATCCCGGAGGTTCAGAATAAGAAGCATCAGAATTATATTAATCATTGAGTTCATGTATTCAGTGATCATCTATGTGGGCACGAGCGAGTATCAGTGAACCCCAAAGGAAATTAGCGTGCATCAGATTGAATTAGTGGCATCATCATTTTTTGTGACACAGGCAACCATGTCATGCCCATGCATGAATGGTGTATGTAGGTAAAGCTGCAGGTGCTTCTCATTTAGGAGTCTGTCCTCGGTACTCGCACTGATTCAAGCAGTGCACTGAGCTCACTCGCGAGCCCCTCGTTATTTTCGGTCGCATATCTCAGATGGACTTCAGGCTGCCCGATATCTGCCCATGACATCGCGGTAATAACTGCGTTTAATTGTGTATATGATGACGGTAATGCTGATTGGCGAATACCTCATCTCATCGTTTGCCTGAAAATCCTGCAGACTGCTGAGCAGTTTCGCTGTAAATGAGGAGAGAAAGTATGGCGGCGAAGAAGCTTTTTTAGTCATCTGATAGCGTTGGTGAAGAAGCAGGGGCTACTAAACTCGTGGTGCAGGAAGGGGATACTGGACCTTTTTTTTTCTTTCTTTTATTGACATGAGAGAAGACGTTGGTAGGTAACAACAGCGCAGGCTATTCTGTAACACATAAGTTTGGTTGGTTTATGGGGTTTAACGTCCCAAAGCGACTAAGGCTATGAGAGACGCCGTAGTGGAGGGCTCCGGAAATTTCGACCACCTGGGGTTCTTTAACGTGCACTAACATCGCACAGTACACGGGCCTCTAGAATTTCTCCTCCAAAGAAATTCTAGCCGCCGCGGCCGGGATCGAACCCGCGTCTTTTGGGCCAGCAGTTGAGCACCATAACCACTGAGCCGCCGCGGCGGCTTGTAACACATAAAGGAATAAACGACAGTTCTAATGGTGACGAAATATGCCAAAATACAGAGCTTCAACACAGAATACTCAATACAAATGATGCAGTGCACACGCCCGACATGTTAGCACGGACAGGATAATGAACCGTATGCAATAATGAGTCATAATCAGCGCCAGTGATAAATACTCCAAAATAATATAATTGAACAAAACCAATGGTCAACAGCACTCGACATTGGGCCTTTTTAAGATGCTTGCTTTTCTCGTCGGCAGTACGGATGTCGACCCATTACATTAACAATCCTCTTTTCCAACCCTGCTTCAAACTTAATATTTTGCTCATTCCCTTCGTATTTATTAACTTTTTTAAAGCGCCCCGGTGTTTAGATTTAACGCTCCTTTGTTATTCCGAGTGTTTAGCAATGAACTGGAATTCAGTACTCAGCAGTGGATTTGTTCTTCATGCTCACGGCATGAACGACGCTTCGCAAGAGCGAATCACAGCTGCACTTTCTTGATTGCCCAAATGTTTTCTGTTTTATTTTGTGCTTTACGTTAATCGAAAAACGAAAATGAATTGTGGCAACAAGTGGCTTCCGCGATGGAGCAGTGGAGGGCAGCAAGTAGTGTCCCGTTTGCGACCGCAGCGTAAGAAGCAGGAGTAGGTTGGTTGGTTTGTTTATGGGGTTTAACGTCCCAAAGCGACTATGAGAGACGCCGTGGTCGAGGGCTCCGGAAATTTCGACCACCTGGGGTTCTTTAACGTGTACTGGCATCGCACAGTACACGGGCCTGTAGAATTTCTCCCCCAAAGAAATTCAACCGCCGCGGCCGGGATCGAACCCGCGTCTTTCGGGTCAGCAGCCGAGCACCATAACCACTGAGCCACCGCGGCGGCGCAGGAGTAGGAGGCGAATCGATTCGTAGGATGCAATGAAGAAAACACAAGGACGAGTAAGCTCCCAGGTTGATACTGGCTTCCAACCGTTGCAATCATTTATTATTTCCATTAGCAGCTGATTTCTCATCTCGCGTCTATATGAAATATGCTTGTGTGATTAAGGAATATACGTTTGTTAACGCGTAAGCCGTAAGCACTAATCCGATGGGTACCAATCCCGAGCAAATCCGTCCGTTGTATGTTCCGTTGTTTCTTCGCAGCTGGCCTAGTGCGACCGCTCCGTTCCGTGGCACTGCCCGCTCGTCGTCGTCTTCTACTTACCAGAAATCCGCGCTTTCGCACTGATTCGAATGTAACATTCTTCTTTAGATGAGGTTGCAAAACAATATCTCACACATAATCGTCTCGGAGCTCTATTTCCTGTCCACCGAACTCTGAAATAGATGCTGCGTATTACTTCGATGTCTATGGTTTTCCTATTCTCGCTTGTGGTTAAAGTGGGCCTGGCGGGGCATCACATTCGAAACGCCCTCACGTACCGGTCAGCGATTGACCTCCGGTGGGTGTTAATGTTTTGTTTATATGTTTTCTCGCCAACCTGAGGTCAGTTTGTCTTTTTTTATTGCTTTGACATTTATAAACTGAGGCGAAGAAACCTATAGGGCAAGTATACCAAAACCATGGGCCACCTGGCTTCTTTTTTCGTTATCATTCCTCTCTTTGCTTTTTCGTCTAGGCGCAGGCCTCATTCTCACGAATGCACACCTCGCAGAAACATGAGATGAATGTATACGTGAGAGTACCGACGAAGGCCAGTAAGAGTGAAAAAAAGAAATAAATAAATGACTCTCCAAATGCTGCTATTGTTTCATGTGCATAGTGTCCATTTTGGGCAACGGAGGACTTTGTCTTTGGGGAAAAAAGTTCAGCAAACGACTGTGCGAGCTTCGGTTTCCAGTCGGCTGTATCTCAGCTGTAGTTGGCTGCAGGCATCCTCAGGAAATGCGCCCATGCTCCTCGCTTTTGCTCAGCGGCTGTTTTCTTTCTGTTGCCTGATTTTTAAAGGACACACGGCTCTCCATCTAGGTTTCTGCTTGAGCGACCCATGAGGCCCAGAAATCGTAGATTTAGGAGTCTGGCGCAAGCAAAAAGTACGTGCATATTTTGTGAATGCATAAACTGGCAGCGGGAGTGAAGATTGTGCAAGTTTTGCAACTCGACTGAAGTAATGGTAGACGGTCACTCGGCAAAGCGAAATGGAGAAGCATATATGGGGATGGGTGTCCATGCGAATTTGAAATAGGTGCTTCTTTCCGGTTGTGCGTGCACTTCTTCTTTAGAATTTCTATTTTTTGCAGAACGCGCTCGGCGACCCGTTATCGGGAATTTTTGGGCAGCGTCGGCTTGGCCCATCTTCGCCATCTTTAGCATTGGTGACTGTATTATTATTTCTTTTATGCCCACGGTTTGTCTAGTGGCGTTCCTGGGGTCTCCGTTGGCGGCGGAGCACTTTTTTATGCATTTGAGACGGCCCTGTCTAAAGTACCATTTCTCTGAAAGAACAGTCTTGCGGGCGACTGGTGTTGACCCAGGAGCCGAGCAGGCTCCCTTCGCTGAAGCTTGAATGGCGGCTCAGGCTGACAAACAGTGCTCTATGCTCTTCATTTATTGGCGTGCTCCACGTCTGTTCGTTCTTCGCGCCAAGGTAGGCGCGCACATATAGAAAGTATCAGCTGTGCAGCTTCCTTCTCCGTATCGCTCCGGGCGTGCGTCCCCATTGGTCAGGCGCCGAGACCGGCTTCGAGAACCTTCCAGATCCTTCAGGCGTTGGACTGCCACAGGCTGGGGAGAGGGCATCACTTAGCAGACTCAAGGCAACGCTCTCTCCGTCGACAATGAGCAGAACCCATTCAAACATACTGGAACAATCGACGATGTGCGCTGACGTAATTCCTTTAGCGCCGCGCCGAGTAGCGAGGTGGAGATGGCAGAGAGAGAGAGAAAAGAATTTTAATGAGAGGAAAAGGTGGAGAGGTCGGCCGGTGGTAGCGCGGCCCTGGCGAGCTACTCAACATAGAGGAAAGAGAAGTGGAGGAAAAGGAAAGTGCGAATGATGGTTGATGATGGCATAATACAATGAGTTTTATGAGTGATGCCTACACACACACACACACACTAGCTGGCACTCGCATCGCGGTGAGTAGACGCACGTAAAGCTCGTGTTTTCAACACACACACCGACACATGCCATTAACACATACTGAAGTAGCGTTTCCATGAAAACACACATGTAAACCATGTAAATGGTGCAAACCATGTAGGCAGTGCACAGGCGGTAACAGACTGGTATCCAGGCCTGTTTCACACAAAAACTTGAGGACGGCCTTTTTCTCACACCACCAATCAGAACTTAAACACAAGGTTAGGCGCTCTGCGGGGTTTCCTTCTCCCCTGTTCTAGCGGCGCGCGCTGGCGAGATTGTTACCGCGTGGCGCCGGTTTTCTCGAATGTGCGCAGAATTTTTTGACAATCATATTGGTTCATGTTGACTGGTTTAGTAAAATTTTGCAATATCTAAAAAAATGCTTCATAAACAATTTATGGGTTTATGGTTTATATAAAATGGTCGCCGTAATGTTGAATTAATCTTTGCGCAGTGTACATGCCATGCAGTTTGGCAAAGACATGGAAACGCTGTGCACGAATTGATAATGCACGCGGTGATAAAATTCAATAAAATCAAAACAGAGGAAATTTCTGATTTGCTCTGTAAACAGGTTCTAGTACGACCTGCGATATTCTTCTAGTCATTTGAATAGTTAGCCCCAAAAAGACCATGTTATGCCCCGCAAAATAGCGTGCGCTTAACGTAAAGTGAATTTTGCTGCAAATTACCCTCGATGAAACCCGATTTATCAAACTTGTTGCTCAGTAGCCCGACTGCTACCGGTATTTCATCTAAAATATAATTCTCTTATGTGCTGCTCGAAATCTCAAAGCAACTCCTGAACATGAAGGGTGCTTTAAAAAAAAGAAAGAAAAGATAACATTCTCCATGCAGCGGCTTTACAGAATCTGGGAGTAAAGAAAAAAAAAATCGTTGAAAAGTACGCTAAGCTACTGAAAACGTACGAAATCAGCGCAAATAAAACCAGTCTTGAGTAGTTAGGCGAAGGAATTACGATTCCGGGAATCGTAGAACTTCACGAATGATCTGCAAAAAAGTGGTCGTCTTTATCAAAGAAGTAATACTAGTCACCACTGTGATCGCTTGACGTCGCAGCTGTAGAGTTATGCTCGAGTCAGCGGCCAGCGGCCATAAATCTGTGAGGAGAATATTAAAAAGCTTTAGATGAATGGGGCTCTGTTGTCCAGCGGGAAACTATGGATAGGAAATGGAAGAATTGGGGAAGACACTGAACGAAGATTGAGACGAAGACGGCGGCCCTTTTGGAATTTAGGCGCTAGTCATGAGTACCAACCCTCTCAATCTTCCTTGAATTCTCACCCTCGTTCTTCTAGAACGAATTCCTTATCCAGGCCTACTGGAGTTTTTTCGTTCTTTTGATTTCTTTTCTACTTTTTTGAGAGTATATGAACGCTGCGCTCTTTGAGTTCACTCGGGAAGTAATAAAAAAACGGTGCATTTTCATAACACGATTTTCAGGCAACGATACACTTCCATGCACATCCCATCCGTCAGTTTCGCTATATTGCATTTTTGGCCGTTACATTTCATTACGCAGAGCAGGCTTTCAGTAGGTAGTAAACTCTTCAAAGCCATTCTTCTTCCGGTGTTCGCTGACAAAAATGTTTAAAACAAATTACACGATTTGTTCATAGTTAAAAAAAAATTTGGCTGTTTAGAGCGTAGAAGAAGCCTTCCGACTGAAAAATTGAAAGCTGGTGTCCGCCTATAAATCAGCTAACAAACAGTCAACAAGGAACTACCGCGTGTTTCTACTCTAATACCTGGCTGCACGCTAACGTTAACGCTCTTTTTCTTTCAAAAGAAAACAACAGTTTTTTTTTTCTTTTTCACGGTATTTCCTTGAACTGGACGTACTGTGAAAAATCCTGTCGATAAGCAAATACAAGCGCAGATTCCAACGGATAAAAGCAAATTTCACTTCTGCATAGCGCTTCACCGTGTACTGCGGCGTAGGCAGCCCTGCTTTTGACTGCACTGTTGGGAAAAGTACGCACGAAGAGGTGCTGAGAAAAATGGCAGGAAGAGAAAAACGAATGTATTTACTGTCATGTTTGCTATTTCATTCGCTGCACTCGGGCTGCCTCCGTTAACAACAAGAAAAAAATTCTTAAGCAAACATATTGGCATGGATATTTGTCTCGTGTCGCCGGACCAAAGATGAATGCCGGAAAGAGACCTAGACCTCGTTGCCTTTTCATTTCTTCACCAAGTTTATTGTTCGTTTCATCATGTCAGAACACAGAAAACTATGTTACTTCATCTTCTCACTTTGTTGAGCATTTCGATTAAGTATATGGCTATGTGTTTTCTTGCGCGTTCTCTATCTGCTGTCATCTTTTTGTTCTCCACCAACCAGAAAGAGAAGTCCACATCGAGGAGCACTGTGGTGCCCCCTATCTCGTCGGATCTCATTCGTTTTAACCGGTAAGCGCTGAGGCTCTTGAGGCCGTCGACCTGCCCCGATAGAACGCGGACTGTGGAGGATGCGGGCGGATAGGACATTTATCTAGGAGAAAGATAATTACGCTGCGCTGTAAGCAGACGCGGAAAATTCTGGCTAAAGCTAGAGCATTAAAAAAGCTCCTAGATTAATTTTGTCGTCGATGGTAGAGAGTCGGTGTCGGATTTTTAATGTTCCGGTGTCGCCCTCTAGTCGCAAGAGTAAAGACTTTTGGCCGACTTCGCTAAATATACAGGGTGACATTTATGTGCGCATGCGTTCATCTTCTAAAGAGCAGGCACTGAGCTTGTTTCAGAAACTTCAGGAACGGTTGGTTAAGGACATTAACTAGCCTGCTCGCAATCAGCTGAGATTTTGGTGTGTCTGCTTCACTGTTTTGGGGGGGGGGCAGTTTCAGGGCTCAGAGGTATCAACGAAATAAGCTGCTTTGTTATTTGAATAGTTGATTTTTTACATCAACAATCGTTATTCACTATGACACTTCGTCCATGGTATGAAATTACAGACAAAAGAGCAATACACTGATGGTGTAAGGAGGCAAACCGGAGATAAGCAAGACGGCGTCGCAAACTTATATCAAAGCTCTCCTTATTCTAGTTCTTCTTTACCGGGGCGAATATAAACAGGTGCACAAGCAGGGGTATTACAAGTGAGCTCCTGAAAATGAGTGATATGCCCACAACTGTCTGCTGATACTTCTTGCACAAAAAAAATTACGAGGAACTTTAGCGGCTAAAGTGGTGAAAGGCGAAAGCCTGAGTCCTGCATTCTGCTACCCGATTGTTCACTTCCCATTTTGTTGGTGCATTAATTAACTGCTCATTAATGACGCTTAAGCTTCGCCTTTAGGAGTGGAACGCGACAGCGTGTTGCAGCGCTGCTATAAACGTTGGCGCTGCCAGGGAGTCCACGGAACGCCACCATCCGTTCGGCGCGATGCCTTGCCCTTTGAACGCAACGCTTTTTGAGGAAAGGAAATGGCGCTGTAATTCCCTGTCATCTCGGTGGACACCTGAGCCGCACTGTACAGGAAGGGAGGAAGTGTGAGTGAAAGAAGAAAGAGGGGCCGTAGTGAAGAAAATGAAAATTGTATTTGAGGAAAGGAAATTACGCATTCACTGTCTCACATATCTCAGTAGACACTAGACGAAAATTGTATTTGAGGAAAGGAAGTTGCGGAGTAACTGTCTCACATATTTCGGTGGACACCCGTCAAAATTCGCGCATGGTGACGTCACGACAATTTGGACCAATCAGAAACGCGGACAAATACGACTTGCTCGTCGGTAAATTGGTTTTTGAGGAAAGGAAATGTGTCTCGCATATCTCGGTGGACACCTAAACCTCGCCGTAACGGGAAGGGAGGAAGATGGGAAGTGAACGAAGATACCGTATTCACTAGAGCACCTTTGTTCATTCCAAACCATCGAGTTGGCATGGCGGAGTGGTAGCGTGCTCGACTCGCACTGCGGAGACCGGGGTTCGATTCCCAAGCTCGCCCAATTTCTTACTCAGTTTTATTTATTTATCTGGTCTGACTAGAAAGGTTAATTGGACTAATTGGTTAAGTAAGCAATTAACTAAACTCAGTCAAAGTTACTTGGAGCATCACTATACGATCCCTTTAATTGGTTGCATGGTTAGTAGCCGAAGTACAATTGGCCCCGTTTGAAATTCGCGCACTGTGTCGTCACGACCGTTTCGACCAACTGAAAAGCGTGACATTTTCTGTCGACAGCTCCTGCTTACAACGATGAGGCATTAAAGGCTGCCGCCTTAAAATATGTGTTGGTGAAGACAGAAATTAATAGCGACGTCGACGACAGTCGCATACTGTGCGTGAGATTCTGCACGAGAATGCAAGTGTCTAAAGGAACCGTGACAGGCAGTTACGATGTTGTCAAAAGGAAGGAGGCTCTCAAAGCAGTTGTCCCGATATTTAATATTTCCTATATTTAAACATGAGTCAAGAGACGGGGAGAAGGTAGCTTTACTAGGCTGCAACTTAGAGCAGAGACGCAATGACTTGGCTGCATCAGATCCTTAACAGGTTTAATGGTGCGATGTCCACCAATGAAATGACACTGATGTGCACAAGTAAAAACGAGCAGTGCTCGCAGAGAAATGTCGCAGTGCTGACATCATCAACAGGTCTCTCTTGGCAGGATTTTAGAGACGAGGAATAGGAGATTTGTTTGAAAAACAGGAGTGTTGGTTGGCCTAGGACAGAGTGGGTGTTGCATCAGGCGTTTAGCGAAGCTGAATCAAAATTTTTTAAAATAGACTCTCTGAGGTATGATGACAGCTTCTGTGGCGCAATAATACCCGGGTTTTTTGGACGTCAGCCGCTTAACTTTTATTAGTTTCGTAGTTGTAAGAACTTCTAATTTCTGCTAATTTAGTTTTTAACTGTAAAAGTTAGGCTGCTGGTTGCAATTCGAGACTTGTAGCCGGTCGTTGGTAATAGCCATATCAGTTTTTTAGAATTTCGAAAACGCGATTATCCTCGCCGCTGTGGCTCGACAAAATTTGGTCGCATAGCGCGTAGTGCATGCGCTTTCTAAAGCAAGCAGGCAAAGTTACACCTCCAGTGCACGTAACTAGTAAGAAAGCGAAATTTTGTCGGGACACAGCGGCGAGGGTAATCGCGTTTTCGGAATTTGACCTGGTGATTGCTGCTTGACGCCTAATTAAGTGTATGCACCTTATGTAGCGATATGTATAAGATCCTCTGGCTGCTAGCACCTTAAGTATCCCTTACAGTAATAAGAAGTGCCAAAGAACTTGCTTTTTTTGTATCACTTTTCCTTGTCGGTCTACAGCAGTGCGCCTTGCATCTCATGCATATCCATGCCCACGTTAAATAATCAACGTAAGGCTCATGAGTTCGAAAGCCGTCTACAATAGTCGACAATTGCATGCGATGTGAGCTGTATTCTTAGAATGTATTCATAAATTCAGAAGCTGCTCATAAATTTTATCTCGATCATCCAACATTTCTTGAAAGGTTTGTTTTTTCGTCCCCATAGTGCAGTGCCGAGTGCAAAACGTTCACTTTTGTTGAAGGAGCAGCGACGAGATTTCGATGTATGAGAACCTTGTGAAACGATGAGCTACTATATGCAGAAACAAATAAGGCCGCAGAAACGGGGAAAATGCATAGTGAATTCCCGTTTGATAATTCTAAATTAAATTTCCGCTGCGGTTAAGGTAAGCGCGCCTACCACTTGTCCCCATAGTCCTACCGTAGTCTCGGGTCCATTCGTGCATGTCCTGGTAGTGTCTGCGCGGCCGTTGCTTTGCGCAGGCGCACAGGGCCGGGGAAAAAGAACAGGTGCAGTCGGTTTCGGAACGCGAGCATCGCAGGTCTAATCCGACCGGCCGAGGGCACCCCACTCGAAAAGTGCCGCCTGGGGAACGGCTCCTCACTCGCAGTGTATTGGGCGCGGCACGAACGACATTCCTACCTCCAGAAAAAGGCGCCGCCTCCATAACATTCCCCCACTGCAGTGCAATAATAGAATTCGTATCGATCGAACAACGTCTTCCACCCTCTTGGCTTCTTAATACCCATTCCTGTCTCGTTTATTTCGTTCCGAACAGGTCTGCGCGGAAGAGGGAGGAAGGGAGGAAAGGAGTAAGTGAGAAGGGAAAGGCAGTTGGAGCACGGAAAGCTAGTTGTCCTGGAGTTCCGGCCGAGCGAAAGTGCCTCTTTAGTAAACCGTATAGGCGGAACAGCTGAGTTTCAATTAAGTTCCTGCAGATGCTCACGGTGGCCTCCTCCACAAACACGTCCGTTATCGGGCAAAAGAAAGTCATGCAGGATTGCTTTAAACGGAAGTCCAAAATGTGACTTTTCTCTGCAGGGAAAATGAAGTGAAGTTGATACTTCTAGTCGAACTGGTCTATGTAGACGGACGTATATAGTGTTGAAACCTGTCAGCGGAAAGGAGGACAATTTTGCATGAGCGCATGTTGATGACAAGCAAACAGACGCCGAACCAGCTCTAATTTTCCGGCATTTCACCCCTAGTTCTACCTCCCATTGCAGGAGGAACTTTAAATTATTTATAACCCATTCTATCTTTTCAGTTGTATATTGACCTTTCTGTCGTTAAAATGCTTGCGCACTGCACAGCACAGCATAGTTTGGATTAGGATTGAATTATTGGGGTTTAACGTCCCAAAGCGAATCAGGCTATGAGGGACGCCGTAGTGAAGGGCTCTGGAAATTTCGACCACCTGGGTATCTTTAACTTGCACTGACATCGCACAGCACACGGGCCTCTAGAATTTCGCCTTCATCGAAATTCAGTCGCCGCAGCCGGGATCGAACCCGCGTCTTTCGGGTCAGCAGCCCAGTGCCGTAACCACTGAGCCACCGCGGCGGGCCAGCACAGCATAGGTGTCACAGCCATTTTAATTAGCAATAATACTTGTTAAGCTAGCTTGGCCGGTGCTAAGCATCATCGTTGTTCTAGTATTTCCAATGTAGAGGCTCTTGCGTTAGCCAACTGGTCATTAAATAAATGCTATTCAGGACACTCTCATAACTGTGCCCTTGTTTTCATACGACCCACGCGTTCATATCCTTAAGGTTGACGTCTCCCGTTCGACCTTCGTAATGCAGACAAAAGGCGACACGAAGAAAGAAATCCGTGTCAGTTATTAACCCTATAGATGTGTGAGAAGCCTATCATGTATTCCGTGCTAGCTGAGCATGGTGTGGCACAAGAGGATGATCCCTTTGGTGCACTCCACTGCGCTCCAGCATGTTTTCCGCTGGTGGCATAGAGCCGTTACTATTAAACGCCCATCCTCGCTAGAGTAGTGTCCATTTCTTCGCTTTGCCAGCGGGAATTTGAGTGGCTGACCTCGTCCTCTAAACTCCCTGTGATGAACTATATGCTCGATTAACATAGAACAAAAATGAGGAAAGTAGACTATCTTACGCCCTTCAGCCAATGGTGGAGCAAAATGGAGAATTCCCTCTTTTAAAACAGCCACTTTAAAATGAAGTTACTTCTCCAAATATCTTGAATGGTGTAATAATGAAGTCCATTCTGCGCAGTCTGCACTGCCATGCATCATATCGCGTGATCCTGCTGTGCGGTGCTTGTGACGCGGTGCGGTGCTTGTGCGGTGCTTGTAACGCTGTACGGTGCTTGTGAGTTTCGCTGCGTACAAATTGTCGGAAACGTGCGGTGAGCCCGGCAAGACGAACATCAACACCTTCGGTGAGCACGTCAGCGACTGTCCAAATTCTGCCACAAAGCCTGTCAACTGCATAAGCCGCTCATTTACTAATCACAAAGCCATGATCGTAACTTTTCACAAAAGGCCACCTCCAAAGCCGAATGTCGATGGTGCCCTTAGGCACTGACTTAATTCGAAGCGTCTAGAACAATTCAACCTTCTTCGTGCTCTTCCAAACAAAAGTGATAGAAGGAGATATGGGGCCAGCTACAACATTTTAAGACCCTCTTTGCGCAGTTATGCGTTCTCGGGCTGTACTTCATTGTAACCAGGAAGTGTCAGCACCTAAAGCTGCAATGGCAGTCCAGATTAGCGTGAACAGGTCTGAAGATAAAGACAGCACTGGGCCTGAGGTTAGTCGATTACTTACAGGGAGCTAGCTTCCCTGACTGAGGGCTTTCTCAATACAAAGTGTTTTAGGGAAGCTATTGGACACCACTCTGCGGCCATGACAAGCTCTTGCTGTAGCAAAGATGGCTGTTCACGCGTTAATAAAGGCTGGAGGCCTGAAAGCGATGGAGGTGCGCGATAACGCACGGTGAAGATCTCCCATCGGAGATATCTACTCTGCTGTCTTCGTAACCAAAAGCATCTTGTCGTGTCGGCGTAAAAAGGAGAAACCTTCCTTTTGTATTTAGATGCTTAATAGAGCCTGTATGTTCCAGTATCTAGTGTGTAAAAGTATATTTCACGCATCTTTCGCTGATCGCTATTGCATGCGCCGACTATTGTCATTCCCTTTCTAAACCCAAACTGTGATTCTAAAGAAGAGTAGCCTGGTGCATGTTATCGCGGCATCTGCGTAATCAAAGCACGAATTATTTTTTAGGTGTCTGAAACCTCTCTTTTCTGTCTCAAGCAGTACACGCATTATAACTGAAGCTGTCCTCTGCCACTGCTGTTATTTAATACCGAGTTGCTTAAACCGTTTTTCGTTATGATAGTTTTCCCGACGCACTGGGGTCCTGAGAATTTACTCCATTATTGATCTTGAAAGTTAGGTGTAGTAATGTTGAATGTATGACGTCTATAAGCGAGCAGGAGGCTACTCTCATACTACGTGCCGCCGAGCAGGTTCAGTGGTTATGGTGTTCGTTTGCTGACCTGAAAGACGCCGGTTCGATTCCGGCTGTGGTGGTCCCATTTCGATGGAGGCGAAATGCTAAAGGCTCGTATACTGAGCGATGTCAGTCATGGTAAAAAACCCAAGGTGGCGAAAATTATCCGGAGCCCTCCGTTACGGTTTCCGCCGTAGCCTGAGTCATTTTGCGACGTGAAACCTCATACAACGAAAGAACCAACTCTGATAGTACGCAGTTGCATAGTCATCTTTCTGTGTGGACTAAAATAATTTAAGATACCTCACCGAAGAAGCCGAATAGACAGCAGAAATACACGCCTCAATCTGGAGGAGTTATACTTTTTCATGAAAAGAAAAAACGAAGCGCGAATAAAAAAAAGAGAGCAAGCAGGAAACCAAAGAAACCAATGCACCCATATGCGTCATCTTTCAAGAAAAATTCCAATTCTCGTTCTCTTATCAACAAGGGGGGCACCGGGGGGGGGGGGGGGGGGGGGGTGCTACTGTCGAAGCCGGCGTTATCGCTTCGGCGTACTCGGTTGTTGCGACGCGCGTCTGTTCTTTCAATCTTTGCTCTCACATCTTTCAACTCTCCTCTGTCTGCATGTGACTGCGATTGTGGCTCAGCCCGAACCAGTGGGCAGGCCCGTGCACTTTTCTGTTCATCCTTCCTACAGTCGTAACAACAACATCAACAAGCTCTCTTCAGTGTAAAATAATGTTCCTGTATTACCTATTAATTAAACAACTGTCCACACTTGTCCTCGCCGCGTTGACTCAGTGGCTATGACGACCGGTTGCTGTGTCGAAGGACGCGGGATGGAATCCCGACCCCGGGTGACCGCATTTCAATGGAGGCATAATCTGAAACCGTCCGTCCACTGTGCCATGTCAGAGCACGTTAGAGAACCTTATGTAGTCGAAATTTATGCAGAATTCTTTTGCAGAATTCGCGTCTTTTGGGTCAGCAGCCGAGCACCATAGCCACTGAGCCACCGCGGCGGCAAAAAAATTATTACTCCGAAGAAGCGACGATTCAGGACGCGGACGGAGCGGAAACGAGCGTCAAAATGAGCTTACAGGCTCTCGTGTGCCCGGAACAAGACGCTTCGGCCGCCTTCTCTGCATTTTATTTTATTTTTTTACTTTGGGAATAGCGTACCTGAAGAAGGCGGACCAGTAGCGAGCGGTAAATTGAAAGTGAGAGTGGCATTCGCGACGAGACGTGCAACCGTGCAGAGGGAGTCCGGGGAGGACTGAAAGAACGTGCGAGGTCAAAATGAGATCCAGAATTAGAATGCAGGAACTAGGCTTTGAGAGTGAAGTGAAAACATAATTGAAGCGATGCCTGTAAGCACAAATGCGAGGAGAGCAGAGTTAATCACATAGTCAGCGATGAATAAAAAAGCTGGATAACAGCAGTCAGTTGAGTCGATGGGAACAAAAGTAAAAGAACTGAATGAAAAATGGCTGCGTGCAGGGGCTGTTCATAAATGTACAGGAAGAAATTTTGCTCATGTAGCGTTCGGGATACTCTTTTCTAGTTCCGGAACGAATGAAAAGTGGTAACTGAAAATAAGCAATTATGAATGTAGAATTCCTGTCGAAATAAGTAGTAGTAGGGTATACAAGTAAGAAAATGAAGAGGGAGCACAGCGTCTGATAAAAAAAATTAAAAATAATACTATTGGTTTGGTTTGGTTTATGGGGTTTAACGTCCCAAAGCGACTAAGGCTATGAGAGACGCCGTAGTGGAAGGCTCCGGAAATTTCCACCACCTGGGGTTTATGACATCGCACAGTAACGGGGCTCTAGAATTTCTCCTCCAAGGAAATTCAACCGCCGCGGCCGGGATCGAACCCGCGTCTTTCGGGTCAGCAGCCGAGCACCATAACCACTGAGCCACCACGGTGGCGCCAAAAAAACAACAACAATACTATTGCCTAAATAGAGGAAGTAGAATGGGACTAAGGTGGCCAAATTGGTAAACGTTTACTTGAAAATGACGCTAATATCTTTCAAATAAAAACGTAACACATCGCCAGCCGCCGCTGTTTCCTTTTCGTTGTTTCGCACATGCACTGTTTTTGTTTGATCATTCGCTGTTTAAGAAAATAAGGAACTCGTAAAGAATAGCGATTACGCTGTTTATTTTTTTATTGGGTTTTAACGTCCCAAGCAACTCAGGCTATGAGGGACGCCGTAGTGAATGTGCCTGGCAATTTCGACCACCTGGGATTCTTTCACGTCGCACAGTACTAGAGCCTCTAGAATTTCGCCTCCATCGAAATTGAAACGGTCGTTAGGGCTCGGTGGTTGAAAATACCAAAGGTTGCAAATAAAGATACCATAGCAGGTCAGTCTGGAGGCGAAAAATGAGGCGCAAGGAAGTTTTTCTCAAGTATCAAAGAAACAGAACGGGGGGGGGGGGGGGGGGGGGTGACTTTCATATTTCAAAAAGGGAAAAAACAATTGTCCAAGCTGGGTCGACACAACACACACGCTTATGGTGTCCGTGCCTTCTCTACAGTGTTTGTATTCCGCATTTCTTCAAAGATTAACGCTCTGGTTAGACATACCAAGCCGAAATAGGGGCCAGTAGAGGGGATCCTGCTCAAGTATGGGTCATTTCCCGAGGTTTCCCGCTAAAGTATCTAGTTTGTGATCCAGTTTGAAAGATCTGTTTTGTGTGCGCCCTTTCGCACCGGTGGCTGTCTATTGCAATTCCTCTCAGATAAGCGGCCCACTGTCTACACAATAGGTCGCGACTGAAAACTGGCGCGTTCTTCTGCTGGTAATGGGAGTATAACGAAGGTGACCTAATGAGAGAGCGCTCTTTAGAGCATGCTTTGCGTAATCACGTGACCAATATGTGCCTCATAGTATACACTCTCGTGTCAGGGTGAAGTGGAAGCGAATAGCGCGGGTTTCACAACACCTATCAGAGTCACTTCGTACCGATAGAAGGCAGCGAGCTGCAAAATATTTTTGCAGCACAGCTCTTAATGGTTTATTTCCTTGATGAGCGGCGTGGGCAGTATATGAATTAGCACGTGATACATCACGTTACTACAGACCGATCTTGTGGCCTACACCACTTATCTGATTGGCCATCAGAGTGGGGACGTCACTGGTCGCGTGACTAACGAAACTCCCCTGATTAGGTATCAGAAACATGGTCGTCACTCACGTGACCCAACTAACTATCATGGTTCGCTGTCAGAAAAATCTTGATGAAATTACAAGATTGAAGAACGGGGTGCCCAGTCTCGGGTTTAAATGTCTTTAATACTTCAGTTGGAGTAAAATATGCGTAATCGTTCAAACGCAGAAATCACGTGTAATAACACGAATATCGTAATCAAGATGCGAGTTTTTGTTATTATATTTATGCTTCTGTTCCTGGTTGTCGAATTTCCAACACAATTTGCTGGGATGAACAGCGGACAACATTTCCAGTTATTTTTCTCGATAACTTCGTTTCCATGTGATAGAATCTTTTTGGTACTGTAGCAAGTGAAGCGAAACGTCATTTGCACATTATTACTGCTCTCGGACTACGTAGTTGTCTAGTCGAAAGAGTTTACTCGTTGCGTATCTGTCATTCAAAAAAGAAGAAAAAAAAGAAAAAAAGAGACGTTCAGGAGTGGCCCAAAGGCACATGTCTTGTCCCACCTCGACTCCACTGTAACCATGACGTAAGCCTTAAGGCTTGCCGAGCGAACAACCTGGCGAAGGAACTCGCGAAGAAGGAGGAGGAGGAGGTAGAAGAGGAAAGGCAGGGAGATTAACCGAAATAATAATCGGTTTGCTACCCTACACGGGGGGAAGGGGGTGAGGGGATAATGAAATGAAAGAGAAAGGGGAGTAACAGAAAACTGAAGTCACTCTAAGAAGTCAGTGTTCTGTGAAGTGACAACCTGTCGTGTAGGCCAGAAGTCCGCAAGAAGCGGAGCAGTGCCTTGGAGGCCTTCACCGCCGACGATCGCCGCAGCCAGTGGCCGAGAATCTTCATTTCCGTCAGTGGGCGTGTATCTAGGCGCTCCAGCGCATGGCTGAGGGATTGCCTTTCGGCGCTGTAGGCAGGGCAATCACAAAGAATGTGGGTTATAGTTTCATCATACCCGCAGATGGCACATGCAGGGCTATCAGCCATACCAATTAAGAAAGAGTAATGGTTGGTGAAAGCTACACGAAGCCAGAGGCGACACAGCAAAATTTCTTCACGTCGTGGTAGGCCTGATGGAAGCCGGAGCTTCAGATCTCGGTCCAAAAATTTTAGACGTGAATTGTATAACTAAACCAATAACTGTGAATCAGAACAGAGGCAGAAAAATCTCCGGCGGTGCTTGATTGGTTTGGTTTGGTTTATGGGGTTTAACGTCCCAAAGCGACTAAAGCTATGAGAGACGCCGTAGTGGAGGGCTCCGGAAATTTCCACCACCTGGGGTTCTTTAACGTGCACTGACATCGCCCAGTACACGGGCCTCTAGAATTTCTCCTCCAAAGAAATTCAACCGCCGCGGCCGGGATCGAACCCGCGTCTTTCGGGTCAGCAGCCGAGCACCATAACCGCTGAGCCACCGCGGCGGCCCGGCGGTGCTTGAAAGATTGCTGGGAGAGAGGACACGGACTAACGCTTCACCTAGCTGCGGTCGATGTTATGAACGGATGGGGCGTTCCCGCGCTCCCACGGCTAACACGGCCGACGTGATTTCACAGCGCAAACTAAAAGCAACCCAAAGCTCGATACAGCAACAAACAGAAGTGTGGAGCAGCGTAAGGAAACAAGGCACGCGGGAAGAAGCCATTCTTCGCGCGAGACGCGAGTAGGATCTTCTAGCCGGCGAGTAATCGATCACGTTGGCATGGCACGTCCCTGGTAGGAAAACAGAGCCTCAGGCCGCGGCCGCACCTCCGCGGGGAAAAAAAGCTTCCTCTGTACGGGAGTGTACGAGTCTCAGCATAATGGCACGCAAATGGACATCCTACTTTGTTCCGTCCGATTATGAATTCTCGAGTTTTTTTATCATACTCGTCGTCGAGACGTCAGATCACTATTTTGGGCCATATCGTTGATTTCCAGGGGGTTCACCCTGATCCCGATAAGATCCGGGCCGTGAAAGACTTTCCCCTTCCCCGATCTTGCCACGACGTCCGAAGCTTCTTGGGGCTCTGCTCGTACTTCCGTCGATTCATTCAGGGCTTCGCCGACCTCGCCCGTCCCCTTACCGACCTATTGACGAAGGACGCCACCTTCGTCTGGGGACCTGACCAAGAACGAGCCTTCTCCACTTTGATCGCCAAGCTGACCACCACACCAGTTTTGGCGCACTTTGATGTTGCGGCCCCCACCGAAGTCCGTACTTACGCCAGTGGCTACGGCATCGGCGCTGTGCTCTCTCAGCGACAATCCGGTCAGGACCGTGTCATCGCCTACGCCAGCCGCCTTCTTTCTGCGCCCGAGCGCAATTACTCCATAACAGAACGTGAGTGCTTAGCCCTTGTCTGGGCAGTTGGCAAATTCCGTCCTTATTTATACGGCCGCCCTTTTACGGTTAAAACCGACCACCATGCGCTATGCTGGCTCTCCTCTCTGAAGGACCCTACAGGGCGGCTTGGGAGATGGGCATTGCGTCTGCAAGAGTATGATTACACCGTGACTTACAAGTCTGGCAGGTTACACCAAGATGCCGACTGCCTCTCACGTTACCCCATTGGCCAGTGTGACTTGTTTGGCACTGCCACCGAAGCCGACCTGTTTTCTATCTCTGTCCTTGCCAACATGGGCGAAGAACAGCGCCGCGATGACGATTTGAGATCAATTATCGACCGCCTCAATTCCACCCCGTCTGATCCCTCGATGCGGCGCTTTGTGCTCTCTGACGGAATCTTGTATCGCCGCAGCCTCAATCCGGATGGCCCCAACCTTCTACTCGTTGTCCCCAAGCACCTTCGTCCTGCTATCCTTCATGAACTCCATGATCTCCCCACTGCTGGCCACTTGGGTGTATCGCGTACATACGACCGTGCGCGACGTCGCTTCTTTTGGCCCGGCCTGTTCCGCTCCGTACGCCGCTATGTTGCAGCCTGCGATGAGTGTCAGCGCCGGAAACGCCCTGCTACTCTCCCAGCTGGCACACTTCAACCTATTGATGTGCCCCCAGAACCTTTTCATCGCGTCGGCTTGGATCTTCTGGGTCCGTTTCCACCTCCGGCAACAGATGGGTTGCAGTTGCCACGGACTACGCCACCCGTTATGCGATCACGCGGGCACTGCCAACCAGTACAGCTACCGATGTTGCGGACTTTTTGCTATACGACCTCATATTGCACCATGGTGCTCCCCGCCAGCTTCTTACCGACCGCGGCCGCTGCTTTCTGTCCAAGGTTGTCTACGACATTCTTCAATCTTGCTCTACTAAGCACAAGCTCACCACCGCCTATCACCCGCAGACAAACGGACTTACTGAGCGTCTCAACCGCACTCTGACCGATATGCTCGCTATGTACGTTTCCCCCGACCACCGCGACTGGGACCTCGCTCTCCCGTATGTTACCTTCGCATACAACTCCTCCCGCCATGATACAGCCGGTTACTCCCCTTTTTACCTTTTATACGGCCGCGAGCCCCAATTGCCTTTGGACACGCTGCTGCCTACTCCTGCTGCTCCGTCCTCTGAATACGCCCAAGACGCCATTGCCCGTGCTGACTACGCCCGTCAACTTGCACGCTCCCGACTTCTCGCCTCGCAGGCCTCCCAGCAGGAGTTCTACAACCGCCGTCACCGCACAGTCTCTTTCTCTCCTGGCTCCCTCGTCTTGCTTTGGTCCCCATCTCGCCGCGTCGGCCTCTCCGAAAAACTTCTGTCCCGTTATGTTGGCCCGTACCGTGTCCTGCGCCAGGTAACTGCTGTCACTTACGAGATCTCTCCAGCCTTCCAGCCCGCTTCCTCCCGCCACCTTCAACGTGATATCGTCCACGTCTCTCGCCTGAAACCCTACCTCTCGCCCTGCCGCTCGACGTCATCCAGTACACCGTGACGGTGTTTTTCCGGACGGGGGGCCATGCAACGGATATTCACAGAAGACGATGAGAAGGAAGTGCCTGACTGGTGTGCGCGCGCTATTGTTCGGTGCCTCCTGTGTTGTTCGCTCTGCGCTCCGGTCGCCCTTGCTTGTGACTAGCCTTTCGGGCAACGTAACAATACCTATTCATCAATTACTTTTTTACTATATTTTCTTGGGCTCCCTTCAACCTTAGCGTAACGAATTTTGTTGCGAAAGCAACACTATGCTAGCCGCCGAGCCATTTCGGTTGGCTTATGGGGTTTAACGTCCCAAAGCGACTAAGGCTATGAGAGACGCCGTAGTGAAGGGCTCCGGAAATTTCGACCACCTGGGGTTCTTTAACGTGCACTGACATCGCACAGTACACGGGCCTCTAGAATTTCTCCTCCAAAGAAATTCTAGCCGCCGCGGCCGGGATCGAACCCGCGTCTTTTGGGTCAGCAGCCGAGCACCATAGCCGCTGAGCCACCGCGGCGGCTCCCGAGCCATTTCGCGGAGCCGAGGAAAGGCCATACTGCGCTTGCGCGAGGAGCAATGACGTCACCCAGCGCACAATTGGCGCGCCGCCGCCGTCGCCTGACTCAGAGGTGCCAACGCCGCGCTCGCCAGTTGCGCATGCACAGTAGCGGCGCAGAGCTAGCGTACCGGGGCTGCCGCCGCTGCCGCGCGCTCTCCATCGCCACCATCTCTCTCCTCTCCGATGCGCAGTAGTGGCGCACAGCTAGCGTGTCAAGGCCGCCGGCACACCAGCTGTGCGTAGTGACGTTACTTGCTCCTTGCGCATACTCAGTATTGTCGTGCAAGAGCACGCGAAATGGCGACACTGTGGGCAATGTAATTCAAGCAACAATATATGGCTACGCGCAGATGTGGCTTTCGCAATCATCCAGGTTTAACCAGAGCTAAACCGCAGCCAAGTTTTTAAAAATATGAAATTCTTACAATATTCATGTTGTATTCTGACAAGAACCTATTTGGTTAAAAAATTCACTTATAACACGCAATAATTTGTTCGTTTTACCTGTACAACAACAAAAAAAAAACACTGTCATGATATCTGACGGATAAATTTATTTTATTCCGACACCAAGAGTTTACTTTATATGTGTCAACTCTTTTATTATAACCTTATCACTTTGCTAAACAGAATAAACCACGAAAATATTCCTATTACTTGTAAATGAAAGCACGCACTTCCGAAATACTGTGGAAAGACTTCGGTCCTTGAGAATTCTTATTTTTGGGCGTGTGATATACATGCAATTTTTTGTTCATTGCTTTTGGTTTTTCTGTGCGCTTCACATTCGCAATGATTATTTGTCACTTTTAGTCATCGTAGGCAATTTTTAGTCTTATTACTTCAGGGTGTGCAAATGATACCTTTCGATGGCTTCAACTGATACCATTGCCAGGAATTATAATGGTATTTCTCTTAACTTATGTATTCCTGAGTAGGTAAAATAAATAGGCTTTCTTCTTAGCGTTTGTAATTTTATGTGATGCTGTGTAACCCTAAGTACTAAGTAGGCATAAGTACTAATGTAGACCTTAATACGCCTGTTGACGCTCTCTTCATTGACTTCGAGAAGGTTTTCGACAAAGTCCGTCACAAACGCCTACTACTAAAGCTTTCACAACTAAATCTTGACCCGCTCGTCTTCAACTGGATACAGGATTTCCTCACCAACCGTCAGCAATTTGTTGAAGCCAACAACAAATCTTCTTCACTCTCTAACGTACTCTCTGGTGTGCCGCAAGGAACAGTTCTTGGCCCTCTCCTTTTCTTAATTTACATCAATGACTTTCCTAATCATATTTCATCAAACATCCGTTTATTTGCCGACAATTGTGTCATTTACCGTCCTATTAATAGTGCAGCAGATAATAATGTTCTTCAATTTGATCTATTAAAACTGAAGGAGTGGTGTCGCAGATGGCTGATGGTCTTAAACACTAACAAAACTGCCACAGACGACAAAATTACCCTACACCAAATCATCTTCTGAACAGTTCTAGTGTCTTACCGCGCAATAGCATTAAGTATCCTGGTGCTGAAATGTCGGGTACCCTTAACTGGTCTACCCATATAAAGCAGATAATTAACAATATTCACAAAACTCTTGGCTACCATCGTCGTAATTTACGTCTAGCTTCGCCAGAAGTTAAATTACTAGCTTATAAAACATTAATTCGGCCAAAATTAGAGTACGCATCTGCCATCTGGGACCCCGCTCAACTTAACCTAACCAACTGTATTGAACTGGCCCAAAATCGCGCCGTTCGATTCATCTACTCAATCTGCTCATTCTTCACCAGTGTTACTTCCCTCAAAAATAATTCATGCCTACCTAACCCCAAGCAACGCCGTACAGTTGCAAGGCTATTCTTGTATCACAAAATGTATCATAACTTTTATTACAACTGTCCTGTCCAGCCTGCTCATCGTTCTTCAGCCCACACAAGCCACCAAAAGGCCGTTTACCCACCCCCTGCTCGCACCGTGGCCCATCTTCATTCCTTCTTCGTCCAAACAGCGCGTGACTGGAACAGACTTCCCACAATCGCCATCCTTCATACAAACCCGGACCATTTCAAGAAAGCCGTCGAAACAGTTTGTTATTAACACCAGGTTGCTAGCCCACCCATCATGTAAACCCCTCACCCGAGGGCCCTTGAGGTATTTGTAACAAACAAACAAACAAACAAACAAACAAACAAACAAACAAACAAACAAACAAACAAACAAACAAACAAACAAACAAACAAACAAACAAACAAACAAACAAACAAACAATTAAAAAAAACAAAGCCAGGTCTTACTTCTGTACTATCAACCTCTGCGTTAGTCGCGAGCTTTTGTCAAGCTGTTCCCGCAACATTTTGCCCCGGCTGCTCCTCTGTAAAAAGAAAAATTTTGAACTTAAACATTTCTGAATTTTTGTAAAGTTTATCTTTAAGATAGAGCTTTCTATATTTAAGGCTTCGAGCGGGTGTATTGTATGCAGCTCGAGTCTTTCATAAGAGCTTTTAAGAAAGTGAAATCTTGAAGGTGAATGCTTTAAGCACATTAGAATCTTTTTGTAGCTTTGTATAGTCTAAACGACGACATTCTTGAATTTTAAGCTTCTTACCACGGTGCCTTCTTTGGTGGTTCAAAAATTATGCGCTTATAAACAAAGTGTTCAATGAAGATTAGCGTTGGGATTCTAGGTAGTGCCTCTATAGACACCTCAATATTGTTTTTTCAGCCGTTGTTGTTTACAACCTTAGACTTTCTTTATCCACAAACCATTACCATTCATCCATCGTCATTCTTTGTATGGACTTTTCCCATGGTCTTCTCTACCACCTTGCAATATTTTCGTTCTTGTGTTTCTATTCTCCATGGCAGACAAGCCGGCCAAACTTAGGCCTAAGTTCCCAGCACCTCTTTTCACTTTTCGTCAGTACCAGAGATTTCCTCCTCCTACAATATTCTATGTGTAGCGGAACTGTTCGAGTCGCATTCCTTCGGTGGCGTCTGCTCAATTTCGCGCCCTTCGTCTAAAGCTTGAACGTCATCTACAGGTTAAAAAGAGCTACGGTGGTCGTTGCGTCACATTATCTTTGTTGACAGACTGAACAAAATATTAGGGGCAGAAGTTTTTTTCTTTTTTTTGACCACACAAAAAAAAAATAATAATACCGCGTCAGCAGAGGTCTGGGGTATAAATTTGAGACAGCGTACTCGGGAAGACCAAACAACATTGTCGTTTGCAGGATTTTGTTTTTTCAGTACTGTGTATTGTTTTTTCACTACGGTGCATCGTGTTTACGAACCACCAGGAGCATCTCTGCTTCCGGTGAAACTATATATATAAGCTCTGGGAGCCCTGCGCCGAGCGCCCAGACAAACAAAGCAAGGTTTCTCGACTAAGCGCATTCGCTCCGGGGCACGAAAGGACGTCGAAAGAAAGTGCGATCAAACAACCGGGAACGTTGCGAAGGGAGTTAAGCGGATATCGCAGAACGTTTCATGGCCGCCTGAGGACTCATCGCGACTCCGTACTGCAGAACTACGAAGCGCCAGATTAGGTTGCTCTTTCTTTTCTTATTCTGCTTAATACTGGGCGTAAAGACGAAGCGAGGAAGTGGAAACGAAAAAAAAAATACATTGAAAAGGAGCGAAATTCCGCGCTAAAAGAATGATAAAATGGTAACGGTTTCGACAGCTGCTAGGAGCGCCATAAAACTACATACATAGCTAGGCACAGCTGTGCTTGCCCAGCTCTTTATATTAGACAGCTCGAAAGCTCTATGTGCTTCACGTCACTTTGTTTCTCGGTGCTGCAGACCCTCGGATGTCGCAAAGTGGGATTCTCCGTATTGCCCGAAGGCTAATGCGTTTTATGCCGTTCACACAGACAAGCACTGTCGTCTCTTCGAAATGGGGCGAGAAAACTTCATGGTGGCTATGGTTGTTGCGACACGTTGAGAGATAGCGATAAAAAAGACCTTGCGAACTTTGAAACTTGTTCTTTACTTTGTTTTCACGCCCTGAAAAACACATTCGTTCCGGATATTGCCCCCGAGATCAGGAAATTAGTGTATTTTAGCACGTATTCCGAACTTGCTCGTACAGGGAGCGACTAAATTAAGTGAGAACTCCTGCGTCTGTTTCTACTTTGTGAGTTAAGCTGGGCTGGAGGTTAGAGGTTAGTAGGCGTAAACACAAGCCGCGGAAAGAAGAAAAGACGGAAGGCTACACGAAGAATTAAAACTATGACGTGAAAGTACACCTAAAAATAAAAAAACGGGTCCCTGTGGGGCCGCGTGGTTAGGTATTAATGCCCTGTCAAAATAAACTCACTCTGGGATCATTTGTATTCTCAAACCTGCTGCGCGTTGCACTCTCTCTCTAGTGCCGTTCTTTTTTTCCTTCTGACGACTATGGCGCCTTCCATGTTTTCTCAACTATGCTAACCTGCTCTTGGCTTTATTTAGCTGGGGCGCTGTTCTCGCTAAGCCGTCTGTCGTTAAGAAATTGTCGTCTCTAAGCGGAACGCACTCCAGGCGATGCTGACGCTGCTGATGTGTCTAAGCACGAGCGCTTTGTTTCTGCTATATTTAACAAGAGCTATATAAAACTGGCAGAAAGCCGTAAGGTGCCCCTGCGAGCATATGAGCTCAAAAAACGCGAGTTGCTCCGGGGCTTGAAACCCATGCTGCTCTTTCGTGAAAAAAGAAAGCGTTTTCTCGAAACTCAAAGCTAGTTCGTATTTTCTCGTAAAATTTTCGTGATTGCAAAGGTCAGAAGCTTCGTACCTGCATTCAATTCCGAATACGATAGGGATCACAGGTGCGACATCAATGATCTCTACTAGCTTACTTATTGTTGTATCGCCTCGGAGATCAACTTCAAATATTGTTACGGTGTGTAGTCGAATTGCGAAGACGACGTTGTTTGGACGCTCGGCAGTTGACGACGACGAGGACGTGGCAGTTTGTGCTGGAGTGATTTGGTTCGGTGTGCCTTCTGACTGTTGGTTGGTTGGTTTATGGGGTTTAACGTCCCAAAGCGACTTAGGCTATGAGAGACTCCGTAGTGGAGGGCTCCGGAAATTTCGACCACCTGGGGTTCTTGAACGTGCACTGACATCGCACAGTACACGGGTCTCTAGAATTTCTCCTCCAATGAAATTCAACCGCCGCGGGCCGGGATCGAACCCGCGTCTTTCGGGTCAGCAGCCGAGCACCATAACCACTGAGCCATCGCGGCGGTGTCTTTCTGACTGTGGCCTGTCCCGTCTGCTGCTGGGCTAACCCCCCCCCCCTTCCCCCCCCCCCCCCCCCCCCCCCAGTAATATTTGTTGGATGTGCTGGGTATCACACCGGGACCCTGCTGTGGACCTCCGCAGCGGTCGTCAGCTTCGAGCCATCACTATGCCGTCCAACCCACCTCCGGCCGCAGCATCACCACCAGCGCCGACTGTTGTCCTGGCGCAGCCTCGCGACCCGGGCACCTTTTGTGGCACCGATGACGTCGTTGTCGAGGATTGGCTCGCCATGTACGAGCGTGTCAGTAAGCACAACCGCTGGGACGCGACGCTCATACTTGATAACGTTATTTTCTACCTGCCGGGCACAGCGCGCGTCTGGTTTGAGACGCGTGAGGAAGACCTCACCTTTTGAGACAACTGCGAACAAAAGCTCTGGGACTTATTTGGCAAACCGATTGGACGCAAGCTGGGCGCTAAAAAAAGACCTTGCTTCTCGAGCACAGTCGTCTACGGAGTCATACCTCTCGTATATACAGGACGTCCTCGCTGTGTGCCGAAAAGTAGACAGCGCCATGTCAGAGACCGACAAGGTGGGCCACATCCTGAAAGGGATCGCTGATGATGGATTCAATCTTCTTTTGTGTAAAGATTGTGCAGCGGTCGACTCCGTTCTCCAGGTATACCGGCAATTCGAGCAGGCAAAACACCGCCGTATTGCTTCTCGTTTCGATCGCCTTCCGAACACAGCGGCGACATCCTCCTGCGAAGACCTGCCAACACTGCAACACTGCCAACATAACCTTACCCCGTACTTTGCACGCACAAATACGTTCAAAAACTCATTTTTTCCCCGAACAATCACAACATGGAACTCACTGCCAGCAAATGTCTTTTCGGCTCAGGATGCCGCTGCTTTTGAAAAGAGTATCTTATTGTATGTGTAAACTTAACAACATCATTGCCCTCTGTTTGGTTTTCTTTTTTTATTGTTGCCGGAACGCTGGATTTGCGTAGTGTTTGATATTATTTTTGCTTTTTGAATGTTGCCGCTCTGCTTGGTCTCTATGACTGCAGTATGTGTAAATAAAAAAATAAAAAAGCCGTCCCATCCTGCCAATTTAATTAGAATTGTACGCAGAGAACTGGAAGCTATGACTCCCGTCACTTTCGCCCCTCTACCGGCCGACTCTACGATTGCGCTGATCCAGCCGTCGTTCGCCAGGAGTTTGCGAACGTGGGCCTCAATTCTGGCCTGCCGTCTGCGTCGCCCTGTTTTCCAAACACCGCTCCACTGGTTGCTGCTCCTTCACCAACTGCGACCATACTACCACGTTACCGCTACCGGAATCCTGCGGATTGGCGCACCTCGGACGACCGCCCAATCTGCTTCACCTGTTCGCGTGTCGGTTACATTTCCCGCCACTGCCGTAGCCATTAGTTTTCACCACCTCACATTCGTTCCACTTACGATCGTCGTGCCGGCTACGGACGTAGTTCCAATTATGATCGCCGTGCCGACTTCGAACCGCGCCAGACGTCTTCTCGTGCTGAGTCTCTACACGCTTTCGACACTTCGACCCCGCGAAGGTCCAGCCGCTCAGATCCGCCGCTCTCGTCGTCTGAAGAAGGTTGTGACACCTGCCGTTTCCTCAGCCGTTCGTGTAGCCGACGGAAGTGCTGCTGCCGTTGCTGGACTGTGCACTGCGCGTGTTTGCATTGCCGGTCGTGCAACACCTGTCGCGTTCACTATCAGCGACCATTGCCCCCACGATGTGATCCTCGGCATCGACTTTTTAACGACGCACACGACTCTAATTCGTTGCCGTGAGAAGGGCAATGAAAGTTTGGTGCAATGGGTCCATAATGGCTTAGAGGCACCACTACTCAAGAACCGTCTTGTTGCACTTTTCCAAGGGAGGGTCCGTTTCTCTTATGAAACCCTTGTTCAGATTTTTGCTTTTCGAAAAACAAACTAAAATGCTATTTTCAGCAAGTAACCTACTCTTGGCCTTGTTATAGTGATCCATCCTAACTAGGTGTTATTCCGTCGAACGTAAGATTATGCTACCACCTAACTTTTCGCCCCTTCTTTCACCCGATGCCACCCCTATTTTCATTTTCCTGCACGCGTCAATGAAACTCCTGTTAACTACGGTGGAGCGGCGTCATCACCTTCAACTTTTTTTTTTCATCGTGAAGAGCTGATCGAACGCCGTTCCCCAGCGTTAGGGCCCAGCAATAGGCGCCAAGGTCTGAAACTGAGAAAGGGTACTGCGAGAAAGGGGGGGAGAGGGGATAGCAGGGTCGCGTCCCCGGGGTCTGCTAAAAGCTAGGATGGGGGGTGGGGGATATGTCTGAAAGACCAAAATAACCAGCGAAATAAAGAGTTGCAGTTTTCACGCAACTCAGTGGCAGCGCGTTAACGACATGCATTAGTGAGTGGCTGCAGCGCGATAACCGTACCCGATAAAAGGAGAAAGCGTGATTAATTGGGGGAAAGCGTTAATTAAACGAACGGAGCCCTAGTTCCGGAACGCTTTCTTATAAAGTCAAAACAAAGGGCCCGTAAAGGGCAAAAAAGAGAATTTGTGCGGTTATCTCGTGAAGCGACTGATGAACCTGAAAAAGTGAGAAAAACCAAGTTGCAAAGAGCGAGTAAGAAGAGCTCGAGTGAAAGAGAAGAAAAAGAAATGTAAAAACCAAGGCCATTTTTAGTGGATGGGTCGTTAATGGGTTGCACCCTGCTGCCACAGGTCAAGTGGTCAGTCCGTGATCTGGTTTATCCGGCTCTCACTTGCACAGCGCTGTGAATGCCTGCGGTGATGTTACGGTGGTGGCGGGCTCTCGCTTTACGGCTAATGGCACTATCCCCTGACTCCCTCCAGCAGTATTCTTTACTACTGCCCGGTGGAGAGCGCTGGTGTCAAACAGGAAAGCGCAACTTCCTGCGACGTTGTTCTCTTCTAGTTTTAACTGGTTCAAGCAAAGATAGAGATTAAAAAAAATTCAGTAGGCTATTATACATTGTCATGCCATAAATCTAGGTTACCAGTATTGGTTGTACATTTCGCGTTTACATGGATCGCCTCCCCATTGAGTCTTCGAATTTCGTTTCGGCATTGCTACTTAATTTTGTTGCTGTGTATGCTTCTGGCGGGTAAAGCCTTCTGAAGGGTGAAAGTGGTAGATGTAGCTTGATGGTGGGAAGGTGCCTCACTTCCTGGACGACTTACCGCACCGGCCATATACCGGTTGGTGATTCATAGCAGCGAAACGAGGAAAATAGAGCGACTTCTAGACAAATAAAGGTCAGAGAAAGAACAAGCACTGTGTTTTCAAACTTGCGCTCTTTCCAGATTTTTGCTGCCACTCCTTATTGTCAGCCACCCGTCCCGACATACCGCCCGTGATGATTCTGCAGAGTCCCTCCGCAGCATCCTCCTCCGCACTCATAGCGACCAGGTCCTTCAACGTCGCCTTTTCGCCGCTACATTTCGCAGCCGCTAGAAAACAACTGGCGCAGCCGAGAGATAAGGTCAATGGATGGAAAACTCCATCCATACCTCTTCCAACCATTGTGTTAAAAAACAAAGGGTCTGTTTTTGTGAACAGTGCTACTGCAGTTTATTTGGTGGACATTTGTTCCGCTGTGTCTGTGACGAGCCTCTCGTTTATGATAGGTCCTGGACAGAAAGTGATGTTTGCGTGTGACCGAAACGGTTCTTTTTACTGAGCTGGAGGCTAAACTTTAATTCCTGGCAAAAGCGCTCGCGGGGTAACAGGACGCAGACAAGAAGACACGGACACAGCGCTGATTAACAACTGAGAAATTAATTACTTTGCTCGCAGTAATTTTAATCCTCGCAAAAAAACTAATACCCGTTAGCCTGCGCTGAGCCTAAGTTGCACTAAATGGAGAGTCTTTAAGGACCGAATTCGTCGTGTGAGGGCGCCCTGCGCTTTACCTTATCCAGGGGACTGACTTTCTGTGTGAGTGTGGCGCTACATTGGACTTTGACGACGGCGAAATATCAGTGCGGAGACTTGAGAAAGCGGTCAGTACGCAGCCATGAAACGCTTTGGCGCGTCTCCAGCGTCTTCCTCATAAAACATAGCCGCTGCGTGGCATGGCAATATCTGTAATTCAGTGCGACTGTTCTATAATTTATTGTTTACATAGTGCCCGAGTAATGTGACGACAAACCACCTGGACAATGGCGGGGACAAAAGAAGGGTAGGCTGGTGTGACACTCAAGCTCTTCAATGGGCGAACTCGTGCCCACAAAGTAGTGAACGGCTCGGAAGCGGTAATAGCAGCATTTTAAGCTCGGCAGCGTTAAAGATCAGGATGCTCCCCGCACTCTCGACCGCACTCACTTTAACGATGCCGAGGAATTTTCGGGATCAGACGCGGAAAGTACTAAAGCAATCTCGAACTTCGTACAAACTGTTCCGCAAGGATACTGTCTTTGCTTAGGTACCTCAGTGTTCTCCGTTCTATTTAGCGTCTCTCTTACTTTTTCGCCTATCCATTTCTCATTCCTTTCCTGTTCTGCTCTTTTTAAGGCGAAAGCCTTTACAAGATCATGACTCGCCGGCGTGTCCGTCCGCAGAAGTCCCACCCTAGCTGTCAATAAAACTGATGACGTGATTAACATGGCGTGGTATGTCATAACACAAAATTAATTAAAATTCATATTTGAAAATCAATCAAAATAACCAATAAAAAATAATGAATAAACATGATGGCGTCACCCACATTGCGTAGTATGTCGTAACATGAAATTACTTAAGATTAATTTTAGAAATTAAAAATGAATAAAAATAATTGACAAACACTGATGTCATCAAATGACGTAGTACGTCGAAATTGGAAATGTACTACGCATGCGCTTGACCTCAACTGTGACGTCATCACCACAGTCTATATATGGAGCGCTGACCATCGCTCCGACTCGACCCTGGCAGCTGCCGGCGCATGCGCGTGACGTAACCTATTACGTCATTACCACAGTAACAGGGGCAGCAACAGAGATATTCACACACACAGGACAAGAGAAGGCGACAGAACACACGCCAGTACGAGAAATAGTAACTGCTAATGCTTTAAGTTGGTCTAGTTGGTAGTCGGTATCACACTTATTGACGAGCGAAATTCACACACACAGGACAAGAGAAGGCGACAGAACACACACTAGTACGTGAAATAGTAACTGCTAATGCTTTAAGTTAGGCTACTTGGTAGTCGGTATCACACATATTGACTAGCGAAATTCACACACACAAAGGACAAGATAAGGCGACAGAACACACGCTAGTACGAGCAACAGAGGCGGAAATGGCTTTCGCCTCATCGCACTTTAATAGGAGCAAAGTTCCCCCCAGAATTTTTTGTTTCTTTCCATCTACCGCGAGTACGTGCGAACAAGTTCGGTAGTTTGTACTTTGTAAATGAAAGTTTGTAAAGGAAACGTACATCAATCACTAGGAGTGTGTAAAACTTTTAGCTGTGAAGCTTTTCCTTTAGTCTGACTCTTTTACGTCTTGAAGAAACTTGTAACGCGAAACTCTTTAGAACTGATTATGATTTTAGTCTGAGTGCGTTAAACTAACTAAGTTGTTTACTGCTGAAAGTAGCACGAAAAACTCCTGTTTCCGCTCGGAGCAAAAAGAGCGCGAAACAGCAATCTCATTCTGGCTCCCTACCTCACCGGCCGCATAGTTAAAAAAACAAACAAATCGCAAGCCTTCTTGGTTTTCTTACGCACTCTCTGCCTTTCCCCATATTCCGGTCAATGTGACAGTCCTGCGAGAGCGACCTTAGTTCGTGACTCTCGTCTTACTTGCGGAAAAGGGTTCACGCAAAAGTGAAAGGAATGAAAAAGAGCGTGGAAGCAACCCCAAATTCTTCCGCGCTATGTGCGTCTGCGGTTAAACCCCTCTTTTAACAGGCCCTCTATGGCAAAGAAATTGCTTTGAAAGACATTAGAATGCGTGGCAGCCGTCTACACCTAGTAACTTCCACAACTATGGGACACTGGCGCATGACTCTAGGTCTTAACTTTCCAACCAACTCGTCATTTGTAATGCACAGAACTGTGCCGCTTGTGAATTTTGTGTGTCGTTGGTGGGAGAGATTCACCACGTTCTAATGCGTCTAAGTGCAGCAGCTTAATTAACGCGAATCGCCAGCTCGGAACGAACCAGACGCACCCCATTCTCTAGGAGGAAATGCCGCGTGGTAGCTACGCTTTAATTTATGTGAATATGCTGTAACTTTGTTTCCATGCCTCGCTACACTGCGAAACTTAGTTCATGTAATAAATAGCTTGTTGCTGGCTCATATATAACGTTGTTTCGTCGTCATGTGCCACTCCCATAGCGCACTATGCACAAAATAAGCACCATCTCATTTCGCTACTAAGTAAGCAAACCTCTTTTTTCTTTTTTTGCCTAACAGCTACTAACAAATTTTGACTGAAAGGAAGGCTTGGACGTCCATGTCCATGTATATTAAAAACTTATGTTGCTCAGTGGAAACATGACTTTCGTAAGATATCGATACAAATGTATATATTTTATCGATTACAGTTGCTGTTGTGATGTTTGGCAATGTGCCGGGATGATAGATTTTGTCAAGCATGGGAACGGAAGTTCGTATCTTCTATATATGTCCTTATTCATATCCTCTATCCATATAGCTCATATATCTGCGGTGATTGGTTTGCATAGGGCAGCATGAATGCCTGTTTCGTTTGTCAATTGCGAGTGGGTTGCTTTAGAAAAGGAATGTATGGCGGGTACGTACATTAGTGCGTACGCAATCCTTCTTCTCTAAAAAAACAGAAAACATAATCAGTTAAAAGTCAACTTTTTGTTCACACCTTCCAGGATATGCGAAATGCCGCCGCACACTACAGATTTTATTCCAACTTCACATCAAGTCGTCAGATTTAAAGCAGAAAACAAGAAACGACAGATTTTGTGAACACTTTCGAACACGCCAAAATTGTGCTGTAGAGATCGCGGCGTTCTAAAATCCCCACCGTCTGCTAGCAACTATTCCTGCTGCGCCTTTCAGCCGCTAGCCTACCGATATCAGTGAAATGTCGTAAAGACGCTGGTACAACTTCTGTTTTTATATTGAGTTAACAGTGTCCTAGAGACCTTAGCAACAACAGCCTGTATTTTTCATACGCGCCTACTTTCTATAAAATTTACTTTTCAAGAGCAAAGTTGGAACATTTTGTGGTACCAATACATTATCTGATAAAAGCGCCATCTATGAAGCCGCTTGTATTTCACGTGGTCCCGAAGGAACATGGCGAGGACGAAGAAAGGAAAACACGTAACGCAGCTTTTCCTTCCTTCGCCGTTGTGCCGTTGCGCTGCTTCACCATCATGTCTGGCCAACTCGCCCATCAGTTTGTTTTGCTCCGAAGAGACTTATTGTCTGGGACGCTCCTTTAACCACAATGTAGCGGTTACGCTCTTGATGTTTGTTGATCAGGGCAGGCAGCAGTACAGTAGGAATGCATGGTAGGTATCGTCAGGGTACCTTGAATTGAAAATTAGGGAAGAGGTAAGAAAATAGCTGAAGTGACCTATACTTGCGAACTTTTTTTTTTGACAACGCAGTAGAGGCTAGGCAGGAAAGGGAAGGAGACGGGGTTATACCAACGCTGTATTGTTCATTATTCAAATACGTAGCTTTCCTCATTTCACCCTTCCATCCCCCTAACCCGAACAATGAACACCCCCCGCCATTTGAACAAAAGCCCGTCTTTGTTTTCCTGACTAGCCTCTGCCGCAATGCAAAGAAAAGTTGTCCCCGAGTATAGCTACAAAGCGCGGACGAGTCGGCAACCACTCCAAGCGTTACTGACTCTTTCGTAGACGTCGCCAAAAAGAAGCACAGTCCTGCAGTGAGTAGTGATAGCGATGCACCGAGGGCGGATTGGAATAAACAAAGACCCGATAATGCATTCCGAAATGCAAACATAAAAGGCACACGTTTGCAATAATTTCCCCAAGAAGTTCAAATTTGAACTGCACCTGCGGATAAGGTGCAGCCACTAAGCGTGAACGGTAGGAGCGTAGCCTGGAACAGAACCGGAACCGCTCGTGGAGAGGACAGTTACAGCGGGAAAGGCATCGAGCAGCCGAAGCGCACATCTGTGATGGAAAAGGGGAAGAGAGGAGTGGATCACGGAAGAAGGCGCAATCGAAGGGAACGGAGCGCCTAGTGGAAGCTCTTGTCTCCGTAAGGAGAAAAGCCGGGAGAGAGGGGAAGTCGAGGAGCGGAGTAAGTCGTCCTTGGGGTCTCAAGCGCAGCAGTGCGTTGGTGGCCGAATAGAGACCGACTGGCGAGTCAGCCGGGCGTCTTAAGAGCAACCAACTGGACCCGATCCATAATGCAGGCGGCTACGTCAAGCCGCCGCTAAATAAACGATGCGGCAGCGCAGATGGGGTCAAACAAAAGAAGACCCACTCTTCGTCGCTCCATTCCAGACGGGCGCTTTTCGCGACTGCTGCAGCGACAGTGGTGCTTTATTTGTTTTAGCCTTGTGCGGTTGCTCCCGCCTGCGCGTCGTGGCGACGCGGACGTCCGAGTGGCTGGCCAAGCCACGAGCGAAGGGAACAAAGCAGGACGGAACCAGCGCACAATAGGCAGAGAGACCCACGGCGGATTCGGTGTGTACGAACTATTTACTGAAGTGCAGTTGCCTCTTTCTGTGGAATGTTGCGTTTCTTGCTCAAAAGATCAGTGAGTGATGGTTTGGTTTATGGGAGTTTAACGTCCCAAAGCGGCTAAGGCTATGAGGGACGCCTTAGTGAAGGGCTTCGGAATTTTCGACCACCTCGGGTTTTTTAGCGTGCACTGACACCTCACAGTACACGGTCCTCTAGATTTCACCTCCATCGAAATTGGGCCGCCGCGGAGTGAGTGAGTGAGTGAGTGAGTGAGTGAGTGAGTGAGTGAGTGAGTGAGTGAGTGAGTGAGTGAGTGAGTGAGTGAGTGAGTGAGTGAGTGAGTGAGTGAGTGAGTGAGTGAGTGAGTGAGTGAGTGAGTGAGTGAGTGAGTGAGTGAGTGAGTGAGTGAGTGAGTGAGTGAGTGAGTGAGTGAGTGAGTGAGTGAGTGAGTGAGTGAGTGAGTGAGTGAGTGAGTGAGTGAGTGAGTGAGTGAGTGAGTGAGTGAGTGAGTGAGAAAGCTGGCATCTCATTTAGGACAGCAAGGCTTTGAATGCGTTCACGCAGGCCTTGTAAGAACACACGCCAAGTCAACTCCTCTTGGCTTTTCGAGCTAATATCTAGAGCTTGTTATTTTCAGTAAAATGGGGAGAAGAACGCATTTGACCGCTAAATATGCAAGAAAGAATAAATTCACAAAATTCAACTAGATGGAACTGCGCACAACGAAAACCTGAAACGCGCGATGCTAAGCAAGCACTTCACCCAAGGAAATTCGGATGACAGCGGAAAATCTGCAGAGACTGCCAGCACGAAAATAATCACCTCCACTACAGCAGAAGCCTTGCGGATGACAGTTGGCGCCCAGCTTCCACTCTGAAAATACTGATGTATTTCTTTTTTCATAAGCGCATTACTGTCTTGAGAAAAAAGAGCAGCGTGGGTTGAAAAGTAGCTGAAAGTTAGCAAAAGCTCTAACCCTACCACCCCCCCCCCCCCCCCCCCCCCCGTTTCACAAAAAAAAATCTCAACCACAAAAATGCAAGCTCTTGCAATGGCCAGTGTTGTAGAAGAGCAATTGCATTGTAACTCTCAAACAAGAAAACTAAGTAACGTTTTGTGCTCTGGACTGGCTTGTGTTTATTTACATATTAATTATATATATATATATATATTTATATAATCTTCAAGCGACGATAGGCTAAATGTCGCCAGCACCAAAAGCAATTAAGGAAGACCAATGAACGCTCTCCTAAAAATAAAATGCAATTTGCGCTGTGAAGAGAAACACAAAAGGGCGAAACCACGGTCATGCGCAAAGTGTTCTAGTGATATACCTTCAAAAAGGAAAACGTTGCGAAGAACAGGAATATGCAACTGCTCCGTGGGATCCCTACACGGATTATCTAGTTTGGCTTGATTCTTGATGCGAGCATCAAACGCACTATGGCGCAGAAATTGAATTGAGGGCTAGTGCAAGAATGGAATAAAACATCGAAAAGTCTAGCTTCGTTTCTAGCTCAGTCAAGTGCTCACGCACGTGCGTATAGGGAGTTTTTCTTTCCCAATTTTGTCATCTGCTCGAGTGTGAACTTTAATTAGGCGAATGACCTTGGAGGCTTTACATCTATCCTGAGCATTAGTTGAAGTTTTACCGAACATGAAATGTTGCAAAACGACACCTCGTAATTGTTGTGCTCAGTGGGGAAACGTTTGGTTGAGATTAGTGCACGCACCTTTTCATGAATTAAAATACTACAGTGACAGAAACTGGAACTTCCTAACTTTCTTCAAAGCTTGTTCTGGCCGGCGATCAGATGTTCGTTTTCCTGCATGATGGATTGCGTGTACACCATATGCGCACGCACACGCATATCCGCCATTCCAAATGACAAACCGCGTCATCTTTCTGTTAGCACAGGGGCCAACCAGTGTGTGACCACGGACGTATCCAGCACAGTGAGAGTGTACAAAAAAAAAAACAGCGAACCTGCCTGGTCACCCAATGTGCGAAGCGTGCCCGCCTTTTTGTGCACCAGTATATAGCTGACACTTACTCACAGCGTGCGCGCTAGGACAAACAGCAAAGAAAGAGTATGCACACATCATACTGTGGAGCGGAACAGACCCCATAGCGAAAGCCAAGCATCATCGCTTCCACTTGCAAAAAATACATGACGCCCCACTTATTGCCACGCATGTTTTATCCACTCTTTATGAACAGCGGGTGAAGGCGCGTGGGCGTGCGCGCCGTCAGCAGGACATAGACGAATTAAAACGCAATCGCGGCAGAGCAAAGCTCAGATTGTGCCGGGAATGCAAATTGCGTGGTCCGGGCCACGCGGAGAAAACTGAAGACAGATGAAAGTGGTGGTCACGTATGTACCACAGTGAGCATTGCTCGCTCCGCTTTGCTTCCTGCGCTCAGTAAATAATGAGCGACTGTCTCCTGTCTGCCCCGCGAAGCATGCTGGAAGATTAGCACGGCCAAGGTAAAAAATAAAGACGCCCATATAACTGGACGCTGACGAATAGCGACAGTGCACGCTTCGCTGAACTGTTCCAACCTCCGTCGCTCTCTCAGCTCGCCTTGATTATTCTGGTTTCTTTCTTGTTGTTTTCTGCGTTCGCATTGTAAAATGTGAACTGCAGGCCCTGTGCATTCTCGATTACCTTTTCCGCCGGCGGGCGCGCGCTGTTATACTGCCGCTAACGCAGGCGCGTGGCGTGTCTTGCTTAATTAATGACACCACAGTACTGCCAAAGCGAACTTCATAGGGCACAATAGAGGCGCCGTTGAGGGTAGACCCCGAGCTGTCGCTGCCAATCCAAACTGCTGGATGTGAGATAACGAAGCTTCCGACCACAGACGCGCTCGGATTGGCTGCAAGCTTATACTGAACGAAGGCAGACACACGAATGAATCCGAATCAAAAGACAAAAAGAACATTAGCTTACGTGCGGAATTACAGTGCATGCCTCCATTTTCTTCATGGGCGCACTATGTTTATTGTTTCTGTTGTGAGAGCCAAAACAAAACTTTAATATTGACCGCTTCCTGTGTACCTGAAGACACCTGAGCACATTCAGTAGCGTGGTAACTGCAAATGAATTAAAAGCGCGTCACATTGATTAGGTCACAGGACTTTGCCGCGCAGCACAAGCTAACATAGCTTCAGTGGCGAAATAAACGCTGTGAGATGAAAGCGAAATTCATAAAGGGAAGATTTGCACAGTGAACAAAGACGGTTTGAATGTATCGAACTAAATTTGTAATAGCTCCAACCCCCACTTCCTTTAATCATTCTGATATTTTGCTAACACTGGTTACTAAGCTACGGCGTCAATATTAACCACCAGCTAGCCAGCAATCCGTAGAGCTCATGTATGCATCGAAGGATGCTCACGAAATGTCAGAAAGTTAACGAACGAATCGTATGACTAACCTCCACATAAATCGACATTGGACGTTTTGACTTCTACATTAAGCCTTAATTACGCTCCTTATCGCACTACCGTACTGAAGCTCTCAAGTTCGTCTATACTATGTATATGGCTCCGTGTCTGTTAAACTCGGCAAACAGAGAATAATCATGAGGTCCTCAGGTTTCCTCACAGCGAATTCTATCATTCCCAAAGCCCTTCTCTCCCACTGCTCCCCGCTAAAATGGCGGAAGTGGCTATCGTAGACCTGCATGAGCTGCTCTTCATCTCCCCAAGCCAGCACTGTAAAAGGGTTAAACCGCCTACTTCATGCCTCAGTAAGAATGGGCTGTCAAGTTCGGCTTTCTGCAGGAAATTCACTACGGAGCCGACCTTTCCAATCAGTAGCGTGAAAAACCCCATGTAATCTAAACGTTTTGACATACGTCAGGCTGTCCTCTTCGTGCATGTGGGCGGATGACTTAAGCACGGCGCAGATTAAGGAACCTCTTTATCGTTAGCGCAGATGTTGAAGAGTATCTTCAATAAATTTTCATCGTTGGAAATGATCAACTGCAATACAATGCCATAAAAATCAATGAATCAATCGGTCGGTCGGTCGGTCGGTCGGTCGGTCGGTCGGTCGTACTAAGCATAACAGTGACTGTACAATTCATTTGCTTTGGAAAATATTCTGCACCGTGATTTAAACCCTGCCGAAGTCATACCATACGTGAGTGCTCACACTTGCCCATTTTGGCAGTGCGTGCTGGGAACTTTATTTTTATTCACTTTTTCTGCCCAAACTAATCTCTGTTCCGCTCTACCAACGTTCTGCCGTACTGTTCAGAACTCTTGCTCATGATGGCAGAAACTCGATTAATAAAAACCGATTTAAAGCAGCGTGTGCGCAGACCTGAATGCGAGCATACTGTAGAAGATTAGGAAAACCATCCGTGGACTTGAAGAGATTCGCGAACCAAAATTGTTTCTCTCCAGACAAAAAATAAAAAGCATACTCACAATGCAGCTCAGATAAGTTTTGAGCCTCTTGCTGCTAAGCAACCTGATAAAAGGCCACGTAAGAATTCAGAAATAAAATTTCAAAGCCCGTAAGTTTTGTTACGCCGGGTGTTTCTGGCACGTGTTCGCAGTTTCCAATTTCAGCGCCGTCTCCATGCTTCCATTGTCGTTAGCTCAGAGCGGTGTGAGCCCTGCCAATCGACTCTTGTTTTTTTTTTCGCTTGCGATGAGATTGGAACGCGCTCCGAACAAATTAATTTTCGGCTTGTGACAACACGTCTTCGACGCCCCTTTGTTTCACGCGGCTATGTCAAACACTAACCTGTCTGTATTTCTCTCCATAATTACGCCTCTCAGAATACTTTCTTTCCACTTTTTTCTAGCCAAGGAAAAACAGATAGCATAGAGGTGTCAGTCTTACAATAAGGTGTGCAAGGAACCTAGCTCCATGTTTCGAGAAAGATTTATAGGCAAAAAATGTTCCGCAAGAAAAATAACCCTCGCATTTGTTCTGGTCTTGATAAGTAATCATGAAAACAATGGAACTCAATTAATTTCGATATTTGCGCGAGCAAGACCGAAAATACTAAAGAGAACTGGGCTATTGTCTTTGGCTCCCGAAAAAGTTACTACACTAGTTGAAGAAAAGCCGCATAAGTCTTCAGAGGGGCATTGTAAGCCTGAACTCTTTTGACTCTCTCTTCGTAGTTTGAACCCAAACGTAGTTTTATGCACATACCGCTCTAGCAGCATTTGCGAAGACTTAGCATTAAAGTCACGCGCAAAGGGGAAAAACTGCCCATAAGCACAAGGAAAAAAAGCTCAAAGCCAATCTTGGAGGAGTGTACTCGAAACAGAGGATACTTCCTTGCTGACGAGAACTTGCTAGATAGATCGGGTAAGAGGGTAATCCTATGCTCACACTGCAACTAATTTCGTTCTTCATTACCATAAGGAGGGTGACTCTTTCCTAACCAGTCACACGCTACCTGTATTATCTCACTAGGTAGCCAGATCTTTCTGTACCATTGTTGTAGGTACGAATTGCGCACAAAAGACACACACAGGAAAAAACACGAGAGAGACTGGAAGAGCGCAATTTGGCGCTCTTCCAGTCTCCCTCGTGTTTTTTCGTGTGTGTCTTTTGTGCGCAATTCGTACCTACAACAGTATGCACCAACTCGCCCAACAAGAAGTTCTTCTTAACTTCTGTACCATTGCCGCCTACAAGAAGGAATGTCGGTGCTGATTTATCACACTGCAGTGCTATCGACATACGCACATTTTCTCAAGGCACTGCAACAGATTGTGCGCTCAATGTAACCGAGCATATGCGATGAAGCGAAGACAGCGCAGACAGTTGGCTGTCGCATCATAGGAATTGACAGCCACCTGCACATTTCAGCAGCACCACTGCCATGTTTCTTTTCTTGTTTTCCTGACAGAAAGATGTTCAAAAAACATTCTAATTCCTAATCACGAATTAGTTGAGTCGCGATGTCATGACTGGTACCGCGCGCACCTGTGGCCAGGAAAAATGTCAGCTCTATGACACTTTACGGATTGGGGAAAGAAAGTCATTCCCAGACTGCACTCTGTGCCATTTAAGTATCAAGAGGATGGTCATACGCCTTTCCGGATTCTTAAGGACACCGCGACATCATGACCTCCTCCGTATTAATGACTTAAGGCAGACTTTCAAAACGAGTACTGCGTTCATGAAAAGCTTGAGATCTGCTTAGGACTGCATACCACTTTATTTTATTTTTATTTAACTCATCCTCTCTCACGTACTGCCTAATAATTCTGCAAACACATTGAGCAGCGAAATTCAAAGGCTGTTCTCAGAAATTGCAACTAGCATTAGAAGCGCAACGCTTTCAGGTGGTGTTAGCCGGGGTTCAGACCAGCTCTCGTACTAAAGTCTAGAAACTGGTTCTCTTTCACCGGTCATCAGGTACCAAAGAAAAACAGCCAAAAAAAAGTGTATCACACCTCAACCACCTCGAGATCAAGACCGTCTCCAAACTGAACGAGCCCACCAGTGTCAGCGTGCAGCGGCTGAAGCTATCAATAGCCTCATTTACATGAATGCGACAGCAAGCTTGCTTATCGTATTGAGCTAAACGAGTAAAATGAGCCAGAAGTGCATGTCGCGCTAATGAGCCGGGGAGCGGTAGATCGAGAAGGGAAAGTCAGTTCCCACTCTGAATGGAAACCGATTACGCTAAGGAAATTAGATTATTTGAAGATGTGCCTCTCTTGCAGCCTGACCTAGCCACAATTTATTGACATCCGGGCAACAATTCAGGCTGCGCACAAAAGGACAGCGGCTTAGCGGCGTGCAGTGGAAGTGGCGTCGCCACCTCTCCAGACCTGATGCGATACATGCTGACGTTGGCCCACCGGCTCAACGAGATACGCTATGAAATACCACGGGCTACTGCTGTATCAAGTAAATGCGGCAGTTGAAGGTCATGCCCACAATACTGGTTGGCGACAACGCAAAAGCTGCTACTTCGCTGAGAGGAAAATGACAATACAGGCGCTTCCATCGAAGGAGCGCAGATGATTACAGTATGTATGAGTACCGTCCTGCGAGTTAGTATCATCATCGTGCACAGCCTCGCCTACTCATGAATAAGGTCAACCTATATCGCGAAAAGCCACTTAAGGGTCATAAAACTCACAACATCCAACCCATCCTTACATCCGTATCCCGCACTACCACCACCACCACTGACTGCCTGTTCACCCGGCTACTCTAACACTCTCAACGCCGCACACCAACCCAATCTCTGTGTCTACTTCTAGAGATGGATTAAGAATGAAGGGGGGTCCGTGTCTGACAAAGCCTACAAACACAATCGGTGGCGTGACGAATGGTAACACTCCTCTATCTTCGCTGCGGCTGTCACGCCAAGCACCCACCTTATATGGAAGGACGAACAAGCAGTGCTTCACACCGTGAGGGTGCGCTCCTACCCTTCTCCCCTCTCACACACACTACTACCCAACGCTTACACCTTATAACTAGTTACTGCATCCTGCTACTCCAACATTCTCAGCAAAAGACATTCGTTATAGAGTTACCATTGGCGCTCATTGCAAAAAAAATAAAAAAAAAATAAACAGTGCGCAGGCACTGCCGCTAAGCCTAGCGGCCCATCACGTTCTGCTCTGCAGCCACTGGGTACTACTCTTAATTTCTTACGTCACGGATATCAATGCCCCGTTTTCGAATGTTAAAATCTATGCGTCACATGGTGGCAGCAAAAGGAGCTAGGACCCCTTCTCCAGAATTTCTGATAACCAGTGTGAGTCCAGCCGCATAAACGCAACAAAGATGCCCTATCCGGGCCTGCCCAGAGCTACTGAACAGTCGGACTTCCACACTACCAGAGATGTGGCTTAAAGTCGCATCACCGTAATTGTAATTAACGTCCGGTAATTGTTTCTTTCTGAGGATCGCGTTAAAACACCGCAGGAAGCTGGATCACAAAAAGCCAAGCAGGTGTCACGGAGCTTTAGCGAACGGACAAGGCACTCCAAGAAAAGCGGGTGGTTAAAAACAAAAGAAAGTGTACTTGACGGTACTTCTCGCACCTTCACTAGAGCAAAGATAAATGCATTAGGTGAAATTTGGGGCCCTAAATGGTGCAGAAAGTAAGCCGAAATCAGAAAAAATATCCCACGACGCAAACCGAGAAGGCGTTGAGACCCGGGTGCGCGCCCGACACACTCCTCAGCGGGTCTCTGTTGCCAGTAGTGCCGAACGTAACGTTTTTCCCTGCGGTTCGGGCTTCGGAGGCGCTAGAATGGTCCGCCTACGGGGTGGGGCACGCACAGACAGACAGGCAGGCACGCCACAATGCGGAGGCTCACGCAGGCATCGGGAAAGCAGGACGGAGCGAGAGACCGGAGGTGCTGTAGCGGGACAGGTTAATTAATAACGGTTGATTAATCGAACCGACATGCCAAATCGTTGCCAATTCGTTTCTGTCGTACTGCCCCGTCTAGCGGTGCAGCTTTCGACCCGAATTTGCTGGGCTCCGTGCAATGCTCAGTTCTCTTGAGTTCTTCTTTTGCGTTGCTGTTCAAGCTTTCACGTGCCCTTCGTAAGGTCACTTCCTCCGGTTACTTTGGAAGTGACCTGTTTCAGGGCTCTGTTGTGATAAATACAATCGTAAAAGTTAGTACGGGGTTCGTGCTTGCAGTTTTTCGTGGCTAGACTGATCTCATTACTTGCTTTCGCTCCAAAAGGGCACAGTTGCTTCGCGCGCTTGGCGAATTCGTTCGTGTTACTCTTACAACGTAATACCGAAGTTCTGGAGTTCTGGTGGCGGTTGCGACAACTGTGGTTCAAGGTTGAGCCACGGCATCATGGGGCCGCTTGAAGTGAACCTGTCCAAGTACAAAGTGCCGGTTAAAGATTGATGATCCGGTACGCCAAGACGCACTGCGCGGTGTGATAATGGTTAAGACGAACTATGGACTTTGCTGAAAGGCTTGTCTATGTCGCAGTGGTAAAGAGCCCTGTGCATGGATCATTCGAGCATCAGAAGAACACATCCAGTTTTGTTGTTTTTTATCTCTAAGCATGTTATGCCTTGGTCATAAAACGGCACGCATTACCTGATAAACTGGCTGTGCGATCTAATTAAGTATTTGAGTGCAGTGTCCATTCCTACTTCCTCCGACCGCGCACTGATGTGCTGAAAGAAACTATTTAGACAAAGAAACATCATATTGAAACAATGAGGCATTTCAGCCTGGGGCTCAATAGGGAAATAGTTGAGCAAATCAACGTACACAAAAAATCGAGGCTCTCTCTTTTTTACTCTTTCCCTGGACCGAAACTTTTATCTGTGGACCTGCTATACACTAAATGCCACTGGCTTGCATGAGATGCTCTCGTAACGGAAAAACGAGCGCGGGAAAATGGTCCTGAGCTTGTCTTGCTTGGCTGTTCAGCGCAGGCTAGCGCATGAGCTGTAGTTTTTTGTTGTACATGAAGAAAACAGTGCAGCAACAGGGACAAGAGAGAAGACGACGACGGGGCAGGCGCCCAATAGCACCTGAAGGTTTATTGCAAGGAACACAAAAAATATACTCTGCTAACAACCAGGAGCACGCATGATCTACCCCAACAACACTGATAAAATGTCAAATACAGTCATGATGGTCAAGATATGATAATTCACAGTCATGAACGAGGACGGATGGGGTGCTGACGCATGTGTCGCGGCTTTTGTGAATATTAAATGCTTCGCTGCACCTAATAAACTGGGCGAAATTTAGGCCAGGGTTGACAGGGAAAGCCGAGAAGAAAAACAAAAAAGACAAAAAGAAAAACAAGGAAAGAATGTGAAGTAAATCATGAATTAAAGTTCGTCCCTTGTGCCAAGGGTGTGGTGTATAGGGTTGCCTTCACGTGCGGCAAGAACTATGTAGGCCAGACGGGAAGATGCCTGAATTCACGCTTACGTGAACCCATAACCACTTTGAAAGGGGCCCCTTCCTCAAAGCTAGTCTTGCACAACAAAGAATGTCGTCATAGCACTTCCGCGCCTGCTGCCGAACCATGTATTCCACTTTTTAACGACACAAAGGTCTTGTACGATCACAAGGGTAGATTAACTAGGGAAATCAGCGAAGCATTTCATATTCACAAAAACCGCGGCACAAGCGTAAGCAACCCATCCGTCCTCGTTCATGACTGGGAAATATCGTATCTTGACCATCATGACTGTATTTGGCCTCTTATCAGTGTTGTTGGGGTAGATCATGCGTGCTCGTGGTTGTTAGCACAGTACATTTTTTGTGTTCCTTGCAATAAACCTTCAGTTGCTAGTCAGCGCCTGTCCCGTCTTCTCTCTTGTCCCTGTTGCTACGCTGTTTTCTTCAAGTACGTACCAACTCGCTCAACTCGCCCTTTTACTGTAGTTTTATGCCACGGTCATCGATATCTAGCCACGAGCTCACCGTTATGATGGGATGTCCAAAACTTTTGCTTCATATTTGATAGTTCGTGCTAAATTTCTTACATTACTGGAAAAGTTTTTACTTCATCCTCCTCTCCTCCCTTAAAGAGATTTGGTTTTGCTTTTTGAGAAAAGGAAATGGCGCAGAATTTGTCTCAAATCTCGGCCGACTCCCGAACCATGCTGTAAGAGAACGGAGGAAGGTGGGAGTGAAAGAAGCGAGAAAGAGGTGCCGTAGTGAAGGGCTTCTGAATAGGGGTGTGCGAATATTCGAAATCTTCGAATATAATTCGAATATTATATTTCTAGTATTCGTATTCGATTCGAAATCCAAGTATTCGTGTTGTCTCGAATATTCGACCCGACGCGAATATTCGTATCTAGCCGAATATTCATTGTGAGCACCGGCGTTCATTTCGGTCCGCAAGCCCTATCGACAAAGACATAACAACAGGGCGGCGCCCAGAGCAATGCGCATGGACCTCCAAGGGCCATGCAGTAGCTGACTGCGCTGGTGAGCTTCTTTGTGGCTATACCTGCGAAGCTGGTATAGTCAGAGCTGTGCACGAAGTACCTCGCAATACGTGCCAGTTCAGTGCCAAGTGAGAGGGCATTTTCTGTTCCTGGAGGAGTCGTTTCCGCTAGAAGGGAACTACATCTGCCTGACCACGTGGAGCAGCCGGTTTTCCTTCACGACAACCTGCTATGTTCATCCCAGCAACGCGCGTTCGTGCTGACGGCAAGCTAGCCTTAATCAATGCTGTGTACCAGCCATCTTCTCTAATATTTCCACTCTTATAAGAATAATGTTCGGGACTTTGATACTTTTTGTGCAGCCACACACACCTTTTGTGTTCATTTAATCATAGATAGCTGAACTGTGATGTTCTTGGGTGCTCAAATAAATGTTTTGTAGTGGTTAAATGCGTCTGTCCTTGATTATTCAATATTCGATTCGATATTCGGAGCCAAGTGTTCGTATTCGATTCGTATTCGAAGAATTTGATATTCGCACACCCCTACTTCTGAATAATTTCAGCCAGCTGGGGATCCTTAAAGTGCGATGGCATCGCACAGCGCTCGGGCCTCCTCGCGTTTCGGCTATATCGAAACACGGAAGCCGCGGCCGGATTCGAACCCGGAAACTCCGGCTGAATAGCGGAGTGTCCTGACCATTGAGCTACCACGGCGGATACCCTTAAAGAGTGCAGCCTTTCGTTTCCCCAGGCGTTGCATGAGATTCCTCACTTCTCATTCTTAAACTGGCGATCGTTCAGGAAAGAAAGTGAGAGAAGGAGCGCTCATTCAGTCTCCGATTTCGGAAAGCAGGAAGAAACTGTCGACAAAAAGAGAATAAGAGAGCAATCACGGCTTTTGGCATAGATCATCCAATTCAATGACAACTGCTTAAAGGCCTATACAGAGCTAATGAAACTTTAGAGACGACATCGAACTTGGTTTTGCACCACTTTTCTCAGAGCGAAAAAAAAAAAGAATACACGCTGGAAACGGAAAAAGTTATTCGCGTAACCATTATTTTTAATTTCAGCGGCAGGCTTAGGTTGATCTGGTATTCTCATTCACTAAAATTTGTGTTCTTTATGTACAAATGCTGTATTTTTGTATTTCTTTTTGTGCTTGTTTACAGTTTTGTGTCGCTCTAACAGGAAAAATATCAGAACTCTGATCAAAGGACTCCTTCTACCACTCTGCTTGAGTTTTGGAGTCCCGTCTGCATAAAAAGGTGGATGTAATTATTATCTGTCAGTAAGCGATGATCATTCAATTAATCTGTTTATTTTCCCTTCCACAAAACGCACAGTTTCATGCATTAGGGTTTTTTTTTTTTACTGTGGCAGCGGTATACTTTCCATGCGTCATACCTCATTCGCCTTCTGGTGTCACCGTTTCCGCAAGCGTCTAAGTTTTTCAATAGTGGAAGCTGGTCATTTCGGTTGTCTATGGGAATATTGTTGGGCCTCCGATGCGGGCCAGTGGGTGGGCCTCTTTAGGAGAGATATGATGTACGCGGTACGTAATTCGGGTGAAGCTTGAGGTTTACAGCACTTGTTTGGGCGTAATGCCAAGGTAATCTCGGGCCTGGGAGTTGTCATCGGAGGGCCGGCAAAAATAATCACCATTTCTGTTCTTGCTCAGCGTAAGGCTGAGGATTTGAATGCTCGTTATGAGTGCTCGTTACGATCGACTACGCGGCTCGCTCTTATTTTCTTACCTTTCTACTCGCTTTAAACTCTTAGCAAAACAGTATGCCGCCGTTTGAGCGCAAGTTGCATGCAACTGCAAACTCACCTTCAACGGTTATTTTTTCCTCCGTCATTTTTCTCTGCTGTCATAGCAAGCTATGGCTGAAGATCGTTCTGGCTGCTACGCTGCTCGAGTATCGATCCCCTGAGTTTGGACAGTGTTGTTTCCACTGCTCTGTAAAACCAACGGTTGTCTAAACATGCTTTTCCTGCCTTATCGTTATTGTCCTCTCTCTTATCTCGTAAGCTGCAAAGAGCGTAGAATGAGTCTTGTGTAATGAATTCAGCCCTGGTTCCCTCTATGCTTGGTTCCTTGCAGTGTATGTTATAAAGCATGAAACGCTTTTAGCTCCCGTTGTCAGCAGTGTGGTGCCGTCACGCCGAGACCGGGAGCCAACATCCGGGCACTGAATTTCACTCATCCGGGATCTGAAACGAGAGCATCCGGGCACCGTACGAGATTTAATGAGACTCTCTAAGCCTCCTAGAGGACCGGCATACAAGCGCCGGTAGCTTCGCGCCGAACGGGTGGTGGCGTTCCTCCCTTTCTGTACGGTGCGGTTCGGGTGTCCACCGAGATGACAGAGAATTACTGCGCCATTTCCTTTCCTCAAAAAGCCTTGCGTTCAAAGGGCAAGGGATGGATGGAAATAACTTTATTAAGCACACAAACAAAAAAATATCTTCCAGGGTGGTCCCCTACTGGTCCTGGAGTCCACGCGCTTGTGCTTCACGTGAAGCCCGATCCACCAGCCATTTTTTCCCGGTGGGGTGAGCGGTCCCTAAAGCAGCCTCCCAGGAAGAATGAGTGGGATTGGGGATGGGGGGATACTGCCTTTGGGAAAGGACATTCCCAAAGGTAATGGAAAAGTGTGGATCTGGGCACGCCTCAGGTGGTACATTCAGGAGGAAAGGTGGGGTGAAAGCATGAGAGACGGTGGTGTAAAATAAAACAGCCTGTCTGTAATTGTCGCCATGTGGCGCTGGATGAGGGCGACAAGGTACTGTGGGGTGGTGGCAGTGACGTGCGGCTGAATTTGTAGAATGTTGTGATTTGATGATATGTACAGAGGACCGATGTAGCCTATTTCGCAGGGTTGGGTGCCTGATCATCCGGGGTCCGGGAGGAGAGTTCTCGGGCCAGCGCATGAACGCGCTCTTTACCGGGGATCGAGGCATGCCCAGGGACCCACGACAGAGTAACCGTTCGGTCGAGAGAGGTGACTGTAGCAAGAATACGATGTGTTGCCGGCGTCGCCACGCCCTTTAGGTAGTGGCGGTACGCAGCCTGGGAGTCTGTGAAAATTTCGGTTACGTTTTTGTCAATGGTGGAGTGGGCCAGAGCAAGTGCGATGGCGGCTCCTTCCGCTTCTGCAGGCGAATTAGTCCGGATAGTGGCGGCGGCCCCCACTGCGCCGTCTTCATAGGCTGCGACTGCCGAGAAATATCCTGGTTTCGAATTTTCTGCCGCGTCGACATAAAGGATGTCGCAGCGGTTGCTGTATGTTTTCGTGTAATAGCTCGCTCGTGCCTGCTTCCCACTCTGATAGAGACTGGCGCTTATATTGCGCGGTAGGGGCTTCTGATATATGTGATACTGAGTGCGCAGAGAAATCATGTAAGGTGTAGGTGGTGGTGGTGGTGGTGGTGAAAAACATTTATAGTGCGATAAATATTTACAGAGAGGTGGTTGGGGTAGGCTTTATTGGCCCTTTCCCCTAACAATACTAGGTGGAGCCCCTATTCCGGGGCCCCATTGGCAAGCAACGCCGCCCGCGTCCGGTGAACCAAGGCCTTTTGGGTCTTTAGATCCTGACAGCCGAGCAGGGCCGCCTCCCAGTCCTCTCTGGTGGGGTTGGGGTTGGGGGGGATAGATGGGTTGGATTGACACGCCCAAACCATGTGGAAGGTGTCAGCCACCTCCCCACAGAACTGGCACGTGCCATCAAAGGATGCGTTGAAATGTTTAAGTACCGCCGGGCACAGTACAGTGTTAGTAAGAATTTTGATGAGGAGGCGCTCGTCAGCGCGATCCAGTCCCTTACAAGGGGCCGGGTAGCGCCGGTGCTCCTCCTTGTAGTAATCGGTGATGTTTTTGAATGTAAGGGCCAGATTATCTGATTGGGAGTAGGCGTCCAAGGACAGGGAGATAGCCCGGGGAGAGAGTGCGCGGGCAGCCTGATCGGCCTGTTCGTTTCCCTGGAGGCCCTGGTGACCGGGGGCCCAAATCAGGTTGCGTGGAGTGGGATCTTCGCATCGGCAGCTATATTCCAATATGCGCCAGGCAAGCGGGGGAGCCCAGCCCAACTCATAGTTCCGACAGGCCCCTCGCGAGTCGGTGATGGTGTGTTTCGACTTGGGAGTAGTGAGAGCCAGATCAATGGCAATCTCCTCCGCGCGTGTTGCGCTGTAGGCTTTGAAAGCGAGCCCGTTAACTGTGTTTGTGTTGTGTACGACTGCGGCCGTGTACCACACCCCGTGGTGTGGGCCGGCAACGTCCACGTAATACACATGTTGTTGGTTATCATAGTATCGCGCCAACGCTTCCGCGCGCGCCTGGCGACGACCGCTATGGTCTTCTCTGGACATGTTGCGGGGAAGGGGTCGGACCCGGAGGGCGCGTCTCCAGGGTTCTGACACTCTCTCCCTTTCCTCAATATGGTAGTCATGTTTGATGTGTAGCCGGTCTAAGAGGCGGCGACCGGACGTGGTCTGTGCAAGACGCGTGTATTGGTTGACTAAGTGGGCTTCTCGAAGCTCCCGGAATGTGTTTACCACGCCCAAGGCCAGAAGTCGCTGGTTGGACGTGGTGACCGGTAGGTCGAGAGCCCGCTTGATGACTTTCCGGTGGATGACCTCCAGTTGGTCATCATCATGTTTGCGCAGGTGCAAGTAGGGGGTTGAGTAGAGGATTCTACTCGTCACGAAAGCATGGGCAAGCCGCAGTGCATCCTTGCTTCGTAATCCGCCCCGCTTGTTGGAGACCCGGCGGACCATGCGGCCCACCTGGTCTCCCACTGTGCGAAGTTTGGCTAGGGTAGTGTCGACCCTGCGTTGATGGTGTATAAAGAGACCAAGGACGCGGATCTCCTTGGACTCCCGGATCGGTCCCGAGGGGAGACTGATGCAAAGCGGAGTTGTGTCCCGAGGGAAGGGACGTATGTGCACAAATTCTGATTTAGATGGGGCGCACTGGAGTCCGCAGTAGGCCGCCTAGTCGTCGACTAGGGTCGCCGCTGCTTGCAGGCAGGATTCCATGTGGCCCAGGTTACCTTGCGTGGCCCAGATTGTAATGTCATCCGCATGAAGAGCGTGATGTATCCCGGGCAAAGAAGACAATTTGGAGGGAAGATGAAGCATTGCCAAATTGAAGAGGAGGGGACACAGGACCGCGCCTTGAGGTGTTCCCCTCGAGCGGATGGTGTATGGCCTGTGTTCCGCATCTTGTATGCCTATGTAGGCTTGACGGTCTGTAAGAAATTGTTTTATGTAGTTGAATGTTTTGTGGCCACAGTTGGTGTGACTGAGGTGGTCCAGGATTACTTCGTGTTTGACGTTGTCGAATGCGGCTTTAAGATCCAAGGCGTAGGACTTGTTGGGGCGGGAATGGGTGGATTGAGACGTAGCTGTTGCAGTAGGCGTTGGCCTGTTTCTGTGCGACTGAGGCGAACTAATTGGTTGGTGCGGTGAGCCTCTATTAATTCGATCACTGTATTGTGGGTACCAGTGGCCAGGAGACGTTTCGTGCTAACCGTCCGTGGGAGACGTAGGGCGGAGGTAACAGCCGTGCGTATTAGGATGTCTACCTGTTGTGTTTGCCGCTGAGTGAGTATGTGGTATGGGAGGTGGTATGTAATGCGGCTGATGATTAGTGCATTTGTCATATTGAGGGTCTCGCGTTCAGACAGCCCACGATTGCGTGCTGCCACCCGCCTGATAAGTGCAGCGACCTGTTTGGTCTGTCTTTACAAGAGCTGAAGGGTGGCGGTTGCATCTAATGAGAAGGCCGATAATCTTCACCTGAGGCACAATGGGCACTGAATTCCCGTACATGTTCAGTTCAATCTGGGGGTCACTCGGGAGGGGCTTCAGCTGCAGGAGTTCCGATTTATTTGGAGAGCAACGGAGGCCTGTGTTTGCTAAATGAGTAGTGGTGATATCTATGGCAGATTGCAGGATACCCTGGGCTGTTCCAAGGGATCCTCCCGTTGTCCAGAGGGTTATATCATCTGCGTATATGGCAGTGTGGAGCCCTGGGATAGCAGCAAGGGCCTTTGCCAGTGGCGCTAGGGCAATGTTAAAAAGTAAAGGTGACAGAACCGCCCCTTGTGGGGTACCCCGGTTAGGCAGGGGGAAAGGCTGGGAGGCAATATCCCCAAGGTGGAGTTCTGCCGTGCGTCCCTGAAGGAAGGCCTGAATATATTGCCATATGCGGGTGCCGCATGCCGTGGTGGCTAATGTCGTGAGGATATGGCCATGGCTTATGGTGTCGAACGCCTTACGAACATCCAGGGCCAGTATGGCTCGCGTGCTGGCTGTACGGCGCTTGGTGCAAAAGAGGGACTCTTTAAGGGCAAGACGACACGTCTTGCGCAGAGATGTTTGGGCGGTAGCCGAATTGAACGTCGGAGAGAAAGCCTGTTGTTTCTAGAAACGGTTGCAGGCGATTGAGAATGACATGCTCGAAGAGCTTGCCGACACAGCTCGTTAAAGAGATGGCGCGCAGAGATGGGGCAAGGCATCGCGCCCAACGGGTGGTGGCGTTCCGTGGACTGCCTGACAGCGCTAAAACACGCTGTCGCGTTCCACTCCTAAAGGCGAAGCTTAAGCGTCATTAATTATCAGTTAATTGGTTTGGTTTATGGTTTATGTAACGTCCCAAAGCGACTGAGACTAGGAGAGACGCCGTAGTGGAGGGCTCCCGAAAAACGACGACCTGTTTAGAAAAAATTTTATTTACATATGTACACATGCCAAGGTTACCAGGTACAGTGACATTTTCAAGAACACATGACAATAAGCATGTAAGGCGAGCCAATTAAACAGCTACCATGGCTTCTTTGAGGTGCACTGACATCGCACAGTACACGGGCCTCTAGAATTTCTCCTTCAAAGAAATTCAACCGCCGCGACCGGGATCGAACCCGCGTCTTTCGGGTCAGCAGCCGAGCACCATAACCACGGAGCCACCGCAGCGGCTGTTAATTAGTGTTTAGTCATTAATCGGTAATTAGTCACTAATTAGTAATCCGTAATTAGTCACTAACTAGTAATTTGTCATTACTTCGTCATCAATTATGTGTGAGGTAAGTCAGTGGTGACGTCACCAATGTCACATAGGCAAAGTGGTGCGGAAAACGCTTTCGCCTCCACGCACAGTTTCGAACGCGCTGCATATACATTCTATTCAGGCCTGCGTCTCGTCGTGTCCGCGTACGCTTCGTGTTATGCGCGTAAACATTTCATGCTTACTCTACTCTCGGTTACGGGAGAGGCAGAGTTTTTTTTCGGGTTGGCTGTAGGTCCATATACCTCATGCAGTTCAATGAGCTCAGCTCTGTACACACAAGCGTCTTCGTATCAATACTGCCAACAAATCCGTTCGTTTAAGATCTTTGCAAATTTAATGCCGGAAACACTCATTCAATTCCCTTGTGACTTGTGACTTTGTAAACAGCGTGATTAAACGACTTGTAGAGGCATACCGTACAATTTACTTAAAATATCTACTTAGTTCTCAGTCTTGTCCTATCTTATTCAGAGTTGCTACTGAACTCCAAGTCCGGCTTTTGAGCCGGCTTGAACCGACCAAAAAAGCGCGCATTCTGTTTTGAACAAGCGCGTATGCAGACTTAGTTTACTGCAGGTCGTTCGTGCGCCATGACCGGATGCTGTTACTTTAAACACACTTCTGGCCCTGATCAAATATTATTAAGAGTGAATCGTAGCAAGTCTCGTCAGGCGTATGAACTGAATATCTTCGTTCGTATTTGTAGTCTACTTGCTGATCGGAAATTCTGACTTGCTTTTTAAGCAGGGAATACGTAATTACCTGTCCTGATTATTCAGAAAATCTAATCAAGAAGCAAAAAATAGGCCAACTTGGTCTATTTTTCAACTTTCGCATAGTTGGATTTTAACATAAACACGTGATAACAGCTCCTCGAAAGCGAGAACTGGCCACGTCGGTATTTAACCTAGAAAACCGTCTTAATTTTCAGTTGTCACCTGTTCTGCCTTGTTGCCGCCCATTAAAGGACATAATTTTAGGGAGCACTAAAACGAACTTTCTTATTTAACGTGTTTTTGTGCGAGTACCACAGCAATCGACAATAAGGCGAACATATTTGGATTCATATTTGCTAGCGCTTAGTGAACACACGGAAGAAGAACACAAATACACAGGACAGACGCTAGTCTTCAACTGCCGTTTATTCGAAAAACAATCAATATATGACATCTCAAAACAGCTGAACTCACACATGCGCAGCAGCAACGCCACGCCTCAGGAACATCATTTCTTTTTTCGACAGATTAACAGACGGCGTGCTGACGCATTTGGAACCTTCACTATCAATGCACACAGCTTCAAAAATTTCACGTTCCGCTTGTGTTTTCATTGTACCTAGATTGATTGTTTCTGGAAAGATTGGTGTGCAAGGTACAGGGTCAGGGTCGCCAGGGTACCGTTCGATAAAACAGCGTTTGCAGTGCGCAGCGAGATCCCCCCCCCCCCCCCCCCCCCCACCCCCCCGCCGATATGGATTCCGTTGCCAAGCGGTGCTCTCTCAGTCGTTCATTTATGCATCTTCCTGATTGCCCAATATACGCCTTGCCACAAGTGAGCGGGATTTTGTAGACAACACCGACTTTGCATGGAACGAACTTCTTTTGGTGGTTCGTAGTGCACAGTGGCTTTCTGACCTCGCCGTTCACGAGCGGGCACAAGCGCACAAGTTTCCTCGGGGCAGTCAACACAAGATCGACGCCACACTTCTTCGCCACCTTTTTTAGGCGGTGCGTCATATTGTGCACATACGGCATAGCCACAAGTTGAGTGCGTCGTTGGAGATCTTCACGGTTTTGTTGCCTCCCAGATCTCACTTCCTTTAGCAGCTTTTCTGCAACAGATGTCAGAGTTTCATCCGGAAACCCGGCGTTCTCTAGGCGAAGCTTCTGCAGTGTCACACTTTCAGTGATGCAATGCTCGCACGACTTATGGAGAGCAGCGCGGAAGGCATTCATGGCAATACCCCTTTTGACAAGTTTAGAGTGCGCCGATTGATAACTGAGAATTTCTTTTTTTGTTCTCGGCTGATACATCCAGCAAACGCGTGCTTTTTCAAACCTAATGCATATATCAAGGAACTGTAGCCTATCGTCGTTTGGGATTTCTGTTGTAAAGGTTAGACCAAAGCTACAAGAATTAAAAACATCGAGCACATTTTTCACCACATCGTCCAGTTTGTCAGACTGAGTTATATTCATTACTACAAGGTAGTCGTCAACATATCTAAAAATGCGTTTCACTTTGTCAGTGTTGATCCGCGCGACAATGCGTTGGTCAATGTATGCTAAAAAGACAGAGCTAAGAACGGGGGCGATGCAGGACCCAATGCATATGCCATCCTTCTGTACATATTCTGCACCCTCATGTTTTATGACAGTCGACGACAGGTAAAATGAAACAAGGTTTAAAAAGCTTTCAATTGGCATGCCAATATAATTCTGAAATGACAATGGGGTTCCATTTTCAATACAGTCACGCAACGCAATCATGATTTCCCCCTGCGGCATCGAGTAAAAAAGGTCTTTTACATCTACTGAAAAGGCAAAATTAACTTGCGGAGCGTCTTCGTGGTTCTTAAGATAGTCTACTACCTCATTAGAATTACTAACCAGAAACGAGTCTTCAATTTTCAAGAGACTTAATTTCTCTTGCAAGAATCTAGAAAGAACGCCTTGCCACGACCCTTTCTCTGTTACAATTGTCCTCAGTGGCACATCCTCTTTATGTGTTTTCGCGGAGAAGAAAACGCTTAGTCCCGTTTCCTTACTGGCACCTATCTTTTTGCGCAAACTATCCAGTCCCTTCTCTTTACATAACCTGACGGCCTGTTTTTTCGCTTTCTGGCTGGTCACCATCGGGGCTACGAAGTTCTTAGTTAATGCCATTTTTACTTTGTCTTTGTACATACTGTCTGACATGACCACAAATCCTCCCTCCTTATCCGCAACTAGTAGCTTCAGATTGTTAGTTCTCAAATACTGAATAGCATCTCTGACGGGTTCACTCACACTTTTCTGAGTTCCCTTTTGCTTCATAAGGCATTCGAGGCCTTCAAAAATGCACCATCCCTTGTCATCGTCCTTTGCTTTGCTGGAAATTCTTCTTACTACTGACAGTTGCTCGACAGAAGTCATCTTTGGCTCCGTGCAGAACTTGGGACCGTTGTTTAGGACCTTTTCTACTTCCCTGGGTACCGACGTACCTAGGCACAACACTTGCCCTTGTTGGCATCCCTTCTTTTGTTGGCGTCTCTTCCATTCACATAGTTCTGATACACATTTTCCCCAGAGGTGCTCTGTCTTAGTAGAAGCTTCAGGGTTCCAAGACTTGAATATATTTTCGCTTGCTCCTGGGTATAGATCCTTTGTTGTCGCCTGCATTCGCAGAATACCTTGTAGGTGGCGTACTTGCCTCCACAGTTCCCCTCGCATGATCTTCATAATCCTAACCGCATGTCTTGTAGATGGTGTTGCCGGGTAAAAGAAGGAACAAACATCTGGAAGAATAAGCCGATTCTTGAGCGCGAAAGAACACATTCTTGCGCGGCACGTTGCTACTGCGATGTGGCTGATGAGTACAGGTGAGAAGTTCAGAGGTAGGACAGGATGAAAGAAAGGGCCCATTGTACTACAAAAGACACTTATTAAGGCGGACAATTGGGCAATCAGGAAGATGCATAAATGAACGACTGAGAGAGCACCGCTTGGCAACGGAATCCATATCGGCGGGGGGGAATCTCGCTGCGCACTGCAAACGCTGTTTTATCGAACGGTACCCTGGCGACCCTGACCCTGTACCTTGCACACCAATCATTCCAGAAACAATCATTCTAGGTACAATGAAAACGCAAGCGGAACGTGAAATTTTTGAAGCTGTGTGCATTGATAGTGAAGGTTCCAAATGCGTCAGCACGCCGTCTGTTAATCTGTCGAAAAAAGAAATGATGTTCCTGAGGCGTGGCGTTGCTGCTGCGCATGTGTGAGTTCAGCTGTTTTGAGATGTCATATATTGATTGTTTTTCGAATAAACGGCAGTTGAAGACTAGCGTCTGTCCTGTGTATTTGTGTTCTTGTCCCGTGTGTTCACTAAGCGCTAGTAAATATGAATCCAAATGCTTTCCAACTAGCCCAAGTTTCCGCCTTAATAAGGCGAACATATATTCTCATCTTTACACAGCTCCTGATTGCCAGATGCCTTACCTGTGCTCCCTTGCGCTGTCCCGAAGCCAAACTTGTGTCCTTAGACTTTTATAAAAGGATGGGGTCTCTGAACAAGGCTTCCGTCAAATAGGTTTGCCTACCTACGTTGATGGTATAGGCTACATACCCGCGTCTGCCTCGCTGGTACACGTGTCGCGCAGTGACAGACGTCTCCGCGCATTACTAGCTTCAAGGCAGCGTCGTAGTTCTTAGGGCTGATTCTTTTCTTCCGCCAGAATTACCAGTGACTAAAGAGCGCGCCAAGGCGTGGGGGGCAAGCACGTAAACAGGCGCAGCAGAGGCAGATTTCCCTTTGTCTTGCGTGCCCTACAAACGCTTCTTTCGATTTCCAACACGGGCCCATCACAGCGTCGACCAATTGTACGACAGGCGTGTAGTAAACAGTGGGCTCTCTGGAGCCGCATCCTCGGTGCAGTATATGTATATATCAAATCTCTCGCCAAATTCCCGAACTTTGTGGTTGCCCGCGGTAATTCTCGCTTGTGTGTTTCAAACAGGCGAGAAAATGTCTTGGTATCGGGCTGCATGAATGTGTATAGATAGCGCTGTCTGTTTATATATCCGTTCGGAAACTGAGTGGGCGTTCAGGTCAAACCCGGCGTGTCAGCAGAGGCAGAGAGACACTTAGTGGAAAAAGAGCGTCTTGCTGCTCCAAGAGTGGTCATCAGTGGAGCTGGATGCTGGATACCTCGTCCGAGTTTTACAGCAGCTAAACGCAGCCCGCTGCTCCGTTGTCACCCGCGGTTTGACTGGCGCCGACAATCTCCTGTTTTCTACCATCTTCGTGGCCCTTAGTCGGCGACAATAAGTGCGCCACCCACGGGCACTTCGCCAGCCGATCACTCGCGAAGCAGGCTTTGCCGACAAAATTTGCCATTACGGACACAGGTAGGGTAGCATGTTATTCCGTCGAAACAACAAAATACGTGTCCTAATTTAACAAAGATGAAAAAGGGTAAACAAGATAATTTTTGCTCTAGGTGCTGTATTTCGAGGTCTGAACTTATTTTGGATCCTTCAAACACATTTTCTTTATGATATGCTCAGTAGACACTTAGTAACTCTGCGGGTTTTAATTTGTAGCACAACGGGTGTGTGTGTGTACGAAATGTTTTACCACTGCACCATATATGCTATCCCGTGGACGCCGGAGGCGATCAACAATCGCAGGTCAGAAATTTAACGTAACCCTCGTTGCATGGTACCCACTCAAAGGTGTTACTGCTCTACTTAGATGCAGGTTTGTTAAAAAAAAAAGAGAGTGCTAGAAGGTTGCGCAAACTTTTTAGGTTTGTTACTTGGAAACAGGTGTGGCTCGGAAACAGGTGTGGGAAAGGACAACGTTGCGGCGACAGCCGGGACAAGACTCTAATAGTACACTGGATCTCAGGTTCCGCGCCTTGATGCACATGAAGTGGTAGAAGAACGGAGAGAGGCTTTGGTAAGCTATATTCCGCATGTGGTTCAAAAAGGAGAAAAACTCAGGGGCAGCGGAGGTGACATTACTTTAACCGAACAAATTATTACAGCCCAGATTTCTACTCGCCAGTGGGAAAGGATCAAAATTCGCGCATGAGCGAAGACTTCGGACGGAGGGTACATGTGCATTATTTACGCCATCGCAGATGACGCTTCGTACGCGGTGTGCGAAGTGTGCATAATGGAAGTGGTTAAAAGCACTAGAAAAAAAAAAAAAACACCGCAGGCTGCATGGGAAAGAACCCAACGCGTGCTGCTACCCTGCACAACTTTTGGGAATAAGGAGAAAGGCAGTGAGCGGCAGGGAGATGGAGGCGGGGAGGGGAGAGATGGCGGCGGCGCTGCTCTGTGGCGTTGCTTCTGAAAACAAAATTGCAGTGGTTTAGGTCTGGTTAAACCTGGAGGATTGCGAAAGCAACGAGGAGAGAGAGAGAGGTGATGGAGAGCGCTCGGCAGCGGCGGCCAACGTTCTTAGACAGTTTCAGTTTCGCAGCTCCCTATACTCGCCGCTTGATGGCGTGCCTATAGTGGACGTCGCTGGAACTAACGGCGCTGCAGTCGCGCTTTTCTACGCATCTCGCGCGTCGTCTGCTACACCCTCGTAGAGACGGGAGGCGCCGCGCCCATACCTGCAGGTTAATTATTTTTTTCCGGCGTGACCAAACAAGAATATGGCATAACTGCTGTTGGTACGTGTCGAAAAGCTGTTCCGCTTGGAGGGCAGAAGGGTACAACCTATGAGGTTGGGGCGAACAATATCTGAAGGAGGCACGCACGATCGGCGCGGTTCGCCTTTTAGGTGTCTATAGTCCCAACCTTCTCGTGTGTGTCATTGTATATATTATGTTTTTTCTGGCGGTTATAGCACTTCACACCAACCTGTGCAACGAAATAATCTACTGTTTCTTGTGTTCATTAGGTTCGAATAATTGAACGTGATCTGAATAAGGTAAGACAAACTTGTTTAAATGTTTCACTGTACAGCTCTTTTACGGCACATCGTTTGTTAAACTGCGCCATTTTTGAAAACAATTTATCGATCTCTTGAGGAGAAAATTATTTTAAATGTCAAACGCTTCCATGGAAAGAGAAAAATAAAACGTCTTGCTTTGTAAAAAGCGTTCCATTAATGGGTGCTTAAAGCAGTTTTTCTCTCTTTCTCGCCGACTGCACTTGAGCAGTTACCAGCATTTCAGAGTTCATTTTCCTGGAAAAAAGTTCATCCTCATGATGACGTAAAACTTGATCACTTTAGGAGTGACTTCCTGGCAGTGAGCATGACAACCGACTGCAGGCACAGAGGACTCTTCATGCTTGTCTAGTACCTCCCAGGACAGGTCGCCAAATACAACGCGTTTCTCAGGGGCTTTGTGAACAATGCTCTCTATCATATTTAATTTATGACTGCGTACAGCCTTAGCGACGGCTCGTGAAGGCATCCTGGCTTGAACGACCTCAGGTCAGTCAAGTGCCTCTGAACAACATCACTTGGGCTGGCGTGTCCAGGAGCAGTCGTCAGCGTGACCTGGCAATCCTTACAATGCACTGCCTTAGCTATCTTCTTATGCACATATCCTGCTAAGCAATAAACAACCATTTCTTCTGGTCCAGCTCTTTCGTATCCATGCTCGCCCAAGTCATCACTTTCACTCGAAAAAGAGCTTATGCTGAACTCAAGCTGAACTGTATGATGGATTTCAGCTGCTTTAAGGATGTCATGAACGCAGGCGCTGCAAAGCTGGGAGATCAACCAGTGCTGTTTCAATTCCTTGATCTGTAAGCGTTGCGAGCGCTGCTTTCAGTGCCACAACATCGCTCTGTTTCTTCTCCCGCGCGGCAGTTGCTCGAAAAGCTTTCCTCTTCAAGTTCTGCAGCTTCTGGCCCTTCTTCGGTGCTGACGTTTTCTTCCTCGCTCGAACCTGTTTTCGAAAACGCAAGCAACGCGCACAGATTAGCTGTTTCGAAAAAAAAACATAACAGTGTTTGCGAAGAACAGCTTCCGACTTCGTCGGCTGTTCATGAAGGTTTGTATTTACTCCTGCACAGATATTTAAGCCATCTGTTTCCAGCAGAATGTCCTCAAGGTCAGTGACAGAAGCTACAGTTTTTAAAAGCTGCTTGTGCAGCTTGTTGTAGCCGTTCACGAAGCAGCTACCATCTTCCACGCCTTGGGAATGACTAGACGGCTTGCCGCTATAGCTTTCTGCAGTAGAAAACTGCACACACCTTCCCAGTTATTTCGTCCTGTATAGAATCATGTTGCCACTCAGTAGATGGCAGAGTCGCAGTCGCCAGGTCACCAATCCTCAGTGCAGTCGACGTAGTACTGGTTTCCGCTGAGCGGGAAAGAGGCATCAGCTCATTCGGGCTGAGTGCCTCTACGCAAGGATCGCCTGAGGAGGACGTACTGTCGCTGCAAGAATCTTCACACTTATCAGTCTGCATGACAGCACGCGTTTTTGGTGACTTCCGTCTGAATTTCACAATTTTTGGCTTTGAGAATCGGTCTGGCAGGCCGGGAAAGAGTCGAGGGACGGCATCGCGCACTAGCGCCCAGTTCCCGCGGGGAATTCGGACCTCTTGCCTATTCACAACCTGCTTGTACTCCTTGATAATATCTTCATGCTCAAAATGATGCTCACATATCTTAGACGTGTGAGAGAGCCGTCTGTACTTGCCATGCAACGTCTGCTCCCACCTTTTAAATTCGCTTGCATCGCGAGGCGATTTGAAAAAATGACGACCGGTGGCATCGTTTCTGTTGCCACTTGTGCAGCCGGGCGCAAAGCAGGATGGCATGTGTACCTCTCGCTTGAAGTCACCAAGTGCACATATTTCACCACAAACACGTTTTCACAACACTAACAGCACCACCACACGGAAAACCAGCTTGAAAATCTGACTAGCCTGTCGTAACTGCAGCGAGCGAAACTCCCGCGACAGCAGACGATGTAGAAAAGCTCGACTGCAGCGCCACTAGTTCCCGTGACCGCCACTTTAGCCACCTTCCGAGCGGAGCTGCGAAACTGAAACTGTCTAGGAACGTTGGCGGCGGCGGCGCTAAAGCCTCTTGAAATCAAAGGGCTTTAGGCCGCCCCGACACGCTAGCTATGCGCCGTTACTGCGCATGCGCAACTGGCGAGTGCGGCGGCGGCACCTCTCAGTCACCCGCTCAGCGACGGCGGCGGCGCGCCAGCTGTGCGCTGTGTGACGCCACTGCCCCTCGCGCGTGCGCAGTATGGCCTTTCGTCAGCTCCGCGAAATGTTTTGGCAACTCGCGTAATGTTGCTTTCGCAACAAAATGCTTGGTGGAAGGAAAACATGAGAAATGCCTCTTCGCTTCGCCACCGGCCCAGTGGTGCACCTGCCTCATCTTCCCGTGACGTCACTCGCGACGGCAGAGCGGGCGCGACGCTCTCCCTCGGGTGCACGACCAGGGCGGCACTCCTCGTCGGCGGCGGTAAACAGAGACCGCAGTGTGCCGCCGGCTTACTCTGGGCCCCATGGAGCAAGCCTGGGCCCGGAGGTGATGACGTCGTTGTTCCTTCCTGCCGGTACTCGGGCTACTCCACACGAAGCGCGGCGCCTCCCACTCCACCCGGCCCTTCCGTGTCGTTCGTCACCGCTGTCCGCCCTTGCAGCTGCTCAGCGGCAGCGCTGTTAGCCAAGAAGTGCACTCGGTTAAACAGGGATGTGTGGGATAGCTTGTGGGAACTGGTTTGCGATCAATTTTGGCCTCGCACAAAAGTGCCTTGCACGGGTAAATGACCGCAGGCTTCTCGGCATATTGATTACCTTTACACAGCAACTACAAGCTTTCGCTTCCCGCTCACCAAAGCAAAACAAGAGGTGGTCGCACACATCGCACGCCGAAACAAATGAAGAGACTCTCTACAAACTGTCCATTACACATTTGCCGCAGCACAAGTAGAAGGAGCAGATTGTGCTTGTTGAGCGCGGTGGTTTTGTGCGATAATGTTGATGTTCAACTTCAGCTTCCGCACTAAAAGCAAAGGCACGAAAAAACACACACACACACAAGCACAGAGAACGTGACAGAACGGGACAGAGCTTCGACGTCTACAAGTGTAGTAGCGGGAAAAGCTGTAGGGTTAGTGGGCCTTTGCTTTTTGGCGGAGGGTTCATTTGTGAAAGAAGTCTCAGAGGTGGCTTTGGGGCATGTACTTCTGGCCCGCTTTTTTGAACTGGGAGTTCAGGAGAGCGGGAAAGGACGGTACGAATAGGTGTTGGGCATGGGATGGAACAGGTAAACTTGTATAAGAATTACACGTAAACATTAAACGCCCACGGTGTGCGCTGCTTAGACAGGTTACGTAAAACATTGTGTGCCCTGTGATATGGCTTAGTGTTCTATAGAACTCCTCAGTACCGCAGGACTTGGGCACTGTACCTTTGTCTGCTGCAGCAAAGCTCTAGCAGCTTTACATAACCCCTGAGTTTTGAAGTACCACCCCCCCCCCCCCCCACACACACACGCACACACACAATTTCATTAAACTAGTAAGCGCAGAATTTGGCGCGACATTGTAGCCCTTTCCCTTGCGGATATACCGGTCATAATTGGCGCGATTTCCTTCCCGTGTTCAAACTAAATGTGATGAACGTACAAGTTGCCAAAATATTTCAAAAATTTTGGAAAGCAAATAAAGATGGCACCTCCCCTGCTTCTGAAGTGGCGGTGCCCAATGAGATCTGTGATCCGGGCCCTGCAGGAAGACTCGACGAGAGTGGAGCAGGTCCCATAGCAGTACAGTTAAATCCTTAACCACAACAAGCTAAATTAGCGAGCCCATCCCCAACACACAAGAAGCCTACGCGAGAAGGAACTATTGCTTAGAGTTAGCTCCGATGAACACATGCCTCCTCCTCAGCCTCTTACACCATATACTCCCTACACAGCACACAGACACATGTCCGCTTTGCGATCAACGTGCCTGACTATAAAGCATGGGCTTACAAAAGCATAAGGTAGCCCCGAAAATCCCAAAACATGAGCAATGAGAAACTGCGCAGTCCAGCTCAGGCCAGGAGGGTGAAAGACAGTTGGTTCACCGGCTGCAGCAAATAGTCAAGGCCGTACGAGTCCTGAACTAACGGCTCCTCCAAGTTCTGTAGGCGCAAAAGCCTTTATTGAATAAAATGTTCATCAGCCCCCAACCGACATCTGCGGTTTTTGTCATAAGCTTCTGCAAAAACGTGCGCTTTTGACACAAGGTGCTGCACCTTCTCCTTGCTGCACCGTAGCAGTCATACTGCGTCTGAGGCGCCTCAGGGTTTTGAAAAGGCCAAAGGTTTCAAAAGCTGTCATATATCTCAGCACTTGTGTCTGTTTGTGAAGGCTTTACAACTACCAGTACTGTCATAGGACTAGAATCATGCTGCCGGAGCAGTGAATGCTCGTTCTTTAAGCTGAAAACACCGCGCGACTTTTTGTTGCTAAAACACAATGGACAGAACTAATTTTATTCAAAAACAAAAATTATTTTGGAAGAAGGAAATGGCGCAGTAACAGTCTCGCATCTCGATGGATACCTCAACCGCGCCGTAAGGGGAGGGATAAAGGAGGAAGTGAAATATGTTATTGAGTAGCTAAGAACCAGTAAAAAAAAAACACAAGCCTGTTTTATTCTTGGAAACCACCAATCCTCTGTAGACACCAGATTCCATTAATTTATTTCTTACCGTTTGTTGAACTGCTTTATAAATATACCTCCGCCTGCAGGACTGCGAGCAGTTTTTACAACTACAGAGCTCATAGCGAAAGGACGCCGGTGCTTGTCAATAAGAGAGACGCGGCATCGCCGTGTAAAAGCGCAACGCATTCCATGCCCGCGTTATCATCCCTCCGCGAATGCAAACACCGATCGACTGTTTGAATGCATGCACGAAGAGGAAAATTATTTCTCCGAGACCAGACGCTAGTCATCATATACGCACTTTCAAGCACCGTGCAGACACTATTCCGTCTGGCTGTAGACGATATTTGGCCCACATTTGCGGTGATAACGCAGAGAGGAGGAACACGTGCATTGAGGCTTCAGAGGGCGTCGCGCGAAGGCCCTTAACCTACGTTAATATGCTTCGCATAAAAAACATTTGTAGCAGCAGCAGCAGCCTTACGCAGCAGGAGCAGCACCAGCCGCCGAAGATGATGACGCCGAAGTTCCTCCGTCGCTGCGTCGAACCGGCGCACGCAGCCACGGTGACGAGAAGACCTGAAGAAAGAACGCGGGTTCAGACACAGCGCGGTTCAAACGCCTGGTGACGACGGCGGCCGGGACGTGTCCAACGGAACGGCGCAGGGTTCTCGGCTCATTTCATGGCGGGAACGTAGCAAGGATACGTGAAGGAAAATGATTAACGCAGGTCTGCAAAAATTTCACGAACGAACGAGCTTTAGGGTTCGATGATCAAGGACTCGGGAAAAATGCATTTGTGGAATCACAACGGTTGATAGCGCATAACGAGATATCGATTCAAGCAGCATTTCCTACGTCTTTATGCGTGCAAGGCCTTCCTCCCAGCATTAGAACGCGGTTTAAGGAAGAGGATTACCATTCGTTTCTCGAGACTCGAGAGAGAGAAAAAGGCTGTCATGAGAAATGTAAGAGGCTCTGTGGAGTCGCATTTGTATAACGCCGGCTTTTTCTTTTATGCTTACCTGAAATCAGAATTAAAGCATTGAGACACTACATAGCAGATGAATTAGCAATGTATTTCCCGCCCTTAAGCACCCAACGATCGTCAGATGCTCACCTGACGCAATTTGCTGCTTTTTGCTCGCTGCTCGCACTTAGTTGCGCTTGTGCTCTTTCCTCCCTTTCTTGTTTACGAATGGAGACAGAAAATAATACGGAGGCGCCCGTGGAACGAAATTATGCAGAATTATCGGACGCAAACGAAAATGAACGTAAAAGCCCTGTTTTTCATTCAACGCGCTCGGAGATTGGGCTAGGCTGACAGGGCAGCCTTATTTCACGCGCAGGCGTCATAGGAGACATTGGTGGATACAGATAGTGAAAAAGTGGCGTGCGTCAACTTGGACAGGCCTACAGAAATCTTAAAATTTCCTGCTTGTCGGAGAGCGACAGTCATGGGACTTCACAATGAGTCTTGAAATATTCTTTTTAATCTTTTTCATTTCCATATTTTACCATTTTACTGCACACTTGCTCGTCTGGACACTAAGGAAACAGCGGGGCTGACTTTCTTCACATATAAATATTGCCATTGTGTTGTTTGAAGCAGGTAGACGGGTTGTTGTAAAAACGAGAACCGTGGCTAAATTTACGCTTTTGCATTCGTTCGGGTCTGCAGGCTGTCAATTTCAAAAGGATTCCTGGCACCGCACTTGTGCAAGAATGGGTTTTTCAGAATGGTCATTTTCTTACTGGGAAGCCCACGGAGCAAAATCTTCTGCTGGTTTTGTGTGTGTCATGCGTTTCAGTCGCTCAATATGGCGAAGCGCACACGGGGTGCGGGCAGTCACTGCTCAAAACTTCGACCGCTGCTGCTACGAATGTGCCCATTTTAGTACACCTGCCTTTAAATTGATTCCGTTGATTAAGGTTGTGCTGCGTGTACTTCCCGGCCACATTCGAAGGAACAGAAATTTAAGGAATACCAGCATCTATCACGGCCGCATGACTTTTACACGTGGCGGTTTCGAGGCACATGACATGAGGTTATTTTGTCCTGCACTGGACACGTTCAGTCTACCGGTTTGCTGAACGAGGTAATTTAAGTTTCGCGTCTCCCTACAGCACTATGTGGGCATTTTAAAGTTATATGTCGTTGTATAATAGTGTTGGTTTACAGCTTAAAGAACAAAAACTTTGGGTGAATAAGTCGGACTCACCACCACATACAATTACAAGTTCTCAAGTTTGGGCGTTCTGCAAGAGCCGAGAAGCTTCAGTATAAAATTTTGTTGTTAAATCGAAGCTTGCCTATGTCTTCCTCCCTGTGTCCCCTTTGGTTGCCGTTACTCTGTTCTTCACTAAGGCCAGCCAACTAGACCAAAATTCCCCACTGCTCCACACTGGCTGAGATTGCAAAACGCCGGCCTCACTCCGACAGGTCACGTTTGTTCGATTCTGCACCCGTTCATTCAATAGCAGTGGCCCTTGTATCGCGCAATAAAGCCATTTTAGCCCGATCTGGTCTCAAAATTAAAGTCATTATTGAAGCTGTTCTACCCGGCCCCGCAATTTGCTTAAGAGGGGTCTCAAGGGGCTTGTTTTATATTAAGCGATAGCTTAAGGAGTTTGTCGTGTCTCCAAGTTGATGTGCGCCGTGACGCTTGGTCCGACAACATGTACACTTGTGCCAGAGTTCCACAGCTAAATTTCACGGTAGACAGTGGCGCCCTCGAAGGCCCCGTGTGCGCTCCACGAACTAGTGAAGGACGACGAATATAAACGATGAGACGTTAAACATCTCGGTTAATCAATTTCGATTCCTGTGTGGAGCATGATATGTGGTCGCGCTATGTCGTGCTTGAGGAGCCCCGTGAGAACATTGGATTATCGCCAAATCAGGCTGGCATTGCCTAGATGTCCACAGATATTTTAACCGTATTGTTGTACATTATTCGGCGTGGTCACCCTGGATACATGTGTGGCCAAAGGCGGAGTAGCCCAGAAAAATCGAACGAAAAGGAGAAGCTCATGCGACAAGTGCCACCCGCTCCCTGCTTCGTCCTCCCTCGAGTGGGCACACAGCTTTACTGACACTTTGATTTAAGTAAACGCTGTTTATACAAGCTAGGATATTTCTATAGCCGATTCTTGTGCACTGGTAATTAATTGCCCTGTGTGCCTGTGTTCTGTGCTTATGCTTGAATTGCACAGCCTTACATTTACGCGTAAAAACAGTATACGCTGCGTGCTGTTTGTAAATGATGAAAGGTATGTCCTGCCTCCTATGCGCTGTTCGCCTGGCGCCGAAGTTCTTTTCCAACCTAAATTTTGAGCTCCGTTCACAATGGCAGTCAAGCCTTTATTGCGCTATACATAATAATCTGAACTTATGTCTAGATAACTGCCACTTGGTATTTATTGTGTACGAAGCGGTAGAAAGAGGCATACACTCGTACGGGACACGAACGTTTGGGGACGATGAAAATAAAAAAGAAAACAGCAGCACGATTTACCACGTTTTTGTTTGTTTGTTTGTTCATGGGGTTTAACGTCCCAAAGCGACCAAGGCTATGAGAGACGCCGTAGTGGAGGGCTCCGGAAATTTCGACCACCTGGGATTCTTTAACGTGCACTGACATCGCACAGTACACGGGGCTCTAGAATTTCTCCTCCAAAGAAATTCAGCCGCCGCGGCCGGGATCGAACCCATGTCTTTCGGGTCAGCATCCGAGCACCATAACCACTGAGCCACCGGGGCGGCGATTTACCGCGTTTTTGTATTTAACAAGTTATCAAAGTGCTTCTACAGCGGTAAGAGCTGCTTTAGCGCAGAAGTGAAGAAAATCACGATTTTGGATATCTGAGGAAAAGCAGTTATTTAGAGGCTTCGAAGGCCTGGATTTGTGTAACAAACAAGTTTTGTTCGTCTTTCGTATAGTTATTGCGGAAGAAAAAGTAATGAAGGCAACTCCTGCAGCATTTTCTACTTAATTCGCACCTTTCAGCAACATCCAGTGACAAGCGCAGGCTGACAAATAAGATCTCCTGATAATGGAAGCGTTGGTTCTGTTCACGAAAAAAGGAGAAAAAAGTGCGGAGCTGAACTTTCACTACGTCTCTTTGGAATTCTTATTTTGCTGCTCCTTCGATGAGAGATGGTAAGAAGTACGCTTCCTTAATTAAGCTTCCTCGCTTGCTGACATCTCAGTCCGCTTCAGTGCGACCCGAGGCGCAAAGGAAACGGCGGACCGGGACAGGACCGCTAATATTACTGGGGATTTTCGTTTGCGTGGCCTGCCATGTTCGGAGAAAACCGAAACAGTTCGAACAACGGCCCCGACACCAAGTTACTCTAGGAAATCTGTCTTTGTGCTACAAGATGTTCTAACCCTTATTTATGCAGCGCTGTGTCCACGCGTTAGTCGAATGTGCGCCGCGAAACTTTGAGCGAGGTCCCGTGTTGACGGCTGGCGCTGAGCCCCCAAAACATGTAGGTTGTATTGTGCCGCTTCTTGTGCGAAATGCTTCAATACAAGTATTTCGCCACCTTAGTCCGATAAGGCGAACTCTAACATGAGATGTTCAAGGTTTGAGGCGCCGGGATTAATCTCAGCAGTGGCTTTGACAAAGGCAAAGCACCAAAGGGGCCAATTTGTTCTGTGACGACAGTGCACGAAATCAATTTTTCTTCTGCTTTCAGGGCATGGTCGTGTCCATGAAAAAATTAGATGGTTACTGCGTTTTTCCTCTCATCGAAAGGAAGGCTCCGGTATTTTGACAGACTTCCAAGCAGCCGGCAAAGCCTACACAAGTGAGCGCGCTCCACTCACGGCTCTTCGCATTCTGGGCCGCCATCTTCAAAATGATGACGTCATCATTTGTGACAGAAGACAAGCAGGTCTCGATGACAACAATAGGGCCGACGCCCTAGCTCGAGGATATACCTGCCAAGCAGGGTACACTTGCCCTATCTTCAAGCCCCTCACAACCCATTTTTTCACCCGCCTAGAGACGCTCCGCTTAAATCTCTACCCCCCGCCAGACTAGAAACTTTCCCTAACAGAACCTAACAGAATACATTAACAAGGAATTATGGGAGAAAGGCCAGGTTCCAGCTGAGTGGCGCCATGCGGACATCATTATGATTCCAAAGGCCGGGAAACCCCCGGCAGTAGAGTCCCTCCGCCCAATCTCCTTAACCTCCTGTCTGGGCAAACTGTATGAAAGAATCATACACACCAGACTCCAGAACTATATAGAAGATAACAACTTTTACCCCTACACTATGGTGGGATTCCGAAAAGGTCTTTGTACACAAGATGCCTTCCTAAGGATTAGCGAAGAAGTGATTAATACAATACCCACCCACGGAGGGAAAACCTTCTTTTAGCCCTGGATTTAAAGGGAGCCTTTGACAACGTCTCCCATCAGGCTATCCTAGAGGAGCTGAGTGGTCTAAACTGTGTAGAGAGGATATTTAACTACATCAAGGCTTTCCTCTCCAACAGAACCGCCACCATAGGCATTGGTGAAGTCCGTTCTCATCCCTTCCCTCATGCCTAACAAGGATACTCCTCAAGGGGCTATAATATCCCCCCTCCTCTTCAATATTGCCATGCTAAAGCTAGCAAGAAAGCTTCAAACACAGCCCGACATAGGCTACACGGTCTATGCCGATGATATAACTCTATGGGCCACAAGCGGCTCCTTAGCCCAAAAAGAAGAAGCCCTACAAGAAGCCATACACAGGGTTGAAGAATTTGCTGCGGAAAGTGGTTTGGAGTGTGCCCCGGAGAAGTCTGAGGTCATTAGACTCCACAAACTCCCTTACACATCCCCAGGAGAAGTTGAGCTTTTCCTGGGAGGACGCAAGATTAATGAAGTGGACAAGATCCGGACACTGGGGCTCTGGCTTCAAAGTAACCTCAGATCCGACCATATGATCAGAACCATCAAAACAACAGTTAATCAAATCTCAAGAATGATCCGCCGCATTACCTGGCACCGCAAGGGTATGAGAGAAGAGGACACCCTTAGACTCGTCCCGGCCCTAGTTCTGAGCAGGATAACATACGGCCTCCCTTACCAAAAACTGGGCACTGTGGAAACCAGAGCTATCGATACAATCATAAGAGGGGCTTACAAAACTGCCCTCAATCTTCCAATAGCCACTTCTACAGAACGACTCCTAGAGCTTGGTCTGCACAACACTTTTACCGAGCTCCAAGAAGCCCTATTGGAAAGCCAAAAAGAACGCCTTCTAACAACCAATGCGGGAAGGACGATCCTGACTAAATTAGGGACATGGCCGGGGCTGGAGACAAGAGGCAGTAAAACCTCTCTTCCACTCCAAACCCGAGAAAAGATCGCCGTTAGTCCAATCCCACGTCATATGCATCATGCTCATCAGCAAGGCAGACGACAAGCGCGAGCAAAGGCACTTCAGAAACACCTAGAAAACGACCGTAAAGCCGTTTACGTAGACATTGGGGCCTACCCCACGCCGGGAAAGTTCTCAGTCGCTGCGATTGACCACCAACTAAAACCGGCTCTCCAAGCTTCTATCTATGCTGAAAACCCCTCCTCTGCAGAGGCTCTGGCAATAGCTATCGCCATCAAACATAAAGACCAAAGAGGAGAGTCCTCCCACGTTATAACAGACTCCCAAAAAGCCTGCCGAGACTTTCTTAATGGCAGGCTTCCCTCAAGAGCAACACAGCTACTTGGCAATCTGAGCCAAACACACAGACTAACATGGACACCTGGTCACGAAGGACTAGCTGGAAATGAGGTAGCCAACGATCTAGCCCGAGATTTAACCCACCGGGCGGATCCTCATCCCTACCCCACGCCCATGCCTAGCACCTATGGTGACAGATTAGAATACATTCGGCTGGAGCGCAGAAAATACTCACCTCCTCACATAAAACTAGACTCCTCCGCAGCCATAGACTGGAGGAAAATTCAGACCAACACTTTTCCTAACTTGTTCATCCTACACAAGATTAGCCCCACTCAATATCAGAATACATGCCCTTGGTGTGGACATTGCCCTACGCTCTACCACATATCGTGGGAATGCACAACGAAACCAAAACACTTAACTGTATCCAACCCGACATATGAGCAGTGGGAGGTGGCCCTGACCAGCGAGACCCTGGATCAGCAACTTAAGTTGGTTCAGCTAGTCCGTCAGTCAGCGAAAGCCAGTGGCGCCTTGGACTAGGGGTGCCACCCAAGTTGCTCTAGCAACCTTCCTCATTTTAAATAAAAGTTTCCTCTCTCTCTTTCCCCATCGTACTCCTACCACCTTAGACGCATCCAAACACTCACTTTGCACAATATCCGCCACCTGCACCGCATTCATCCAACGTATACGCCGATACATGTCCATGGTATGGAGATATTCTCACATTCACACACATTACATAGACACGTACAGCTAAACCCAGCCACTTAAAGCCGCCCAACAAGGCGTTGGAGCGGTGGATGGTGACGCTGACCAGAGCCTGGGAGACCAGGAGGCGCTATTCGCCATTGCCAAAGCTTCGGCAGAAGCTACTGGAGTCCTGGACAAGGGCCTCACCCACAAATCGCCCCGGTCTTGATCTGCAGGCCCAAGTCAATACGCCGCCTCACCTCCGCACCCTGCGCTATCACTGGCGTGTGTAGAGAGAAGAGAGTTGGTGGAAATAGATGCAAAAAAAGATACAAAAATAAAATTGATGCGCCGCAGCAACCACGTGTATTCAGGTAACCTCTAAAGCAACAGATACAAGCATAAAACACATAAAATGGACACAAGAGCGATATGCAGTTACGACACAAAGCTGCCAACCTGCATTTCTTCCTCGTTGTTAGCAGAGTAGAACATGCTCTGTTCTTACTCAGCAAGCAATTGAAACGGCACATAGAAAGGACACTGTTTGGAGCGACTTTAGACAGAGACGAAAGCAAAGACACACAAGGAGAGGCGCCGGAAGAGTGCAAACGAATGCTCTACTATTGAAAAGACTCAATGATTTTTCGATTTTGTACAGTCTTGAGTAATAAAAATCTAAGTGCCCGCAACGCATCGTTTCTATATATGTGGGGATTACTTTAATTTTAGGGCAACCTTAAAGGGCGTGGTTCAGTCCGACCCATCGAAATACCTTAGGAATGAATGTTTTATTTCTAATAAAAATAATTTCTCTCGCAGAGGAAGCACGGAGCACTACCTCTGCGGCGCTTCTGCTTCACGCCCGCCGTCTAGTCTGCATTATAATAGCGCCATTCTGCCCACTCATGACCTGGAACAAAAAAAATTATATTGGTAATACAAGGACAGTGGCTTCACTGCTCGGCTCATCCGAGTGGCACCTCGCCGGAGGGGGGGGGGGGGGGGGGGGGGGGGGGCACCATTCCCGATACTGTCGAGCAGCGGATGATAGCGCCCGGTATGAAAGGGGTTCTGCAGGCCTAGAGTACAGGTCATCGTAGTCAACTATTGGAACCTTTCATTCGTAGCACATAAGATTGAAAAAAAAAAAGCCTTAAAATGCAGATAACGTCCTTCCTCACCGCTTTTTGCCTTCGCCTTTCGTTTACAGAAATCATTATTTTAAATTGCACTTTACCTGTTTGCAACAAGCCTTTTCGCTTCGCAGCCGTTATGCACAAGGAAGTCGCGTGCTTGAGGCAGAGTAGTGTCATAACTAGGAGCTTTGTAGGACAGCCATTAGTACAAAATTATTGTGCAGCATAATATACGCTGGTTCTAATCATAGCAGGAAAAACAAACAACCTCATCTCAAAGGGCTTTACATAGGCCCTTTAACTGTTTTATTTACCTCTCTCTACAGGACCTGAGCGATTTTTATCCTCTAGGAAAGAGGGCAGGCACTTGCGTGGCTCAAGGCGCTGTATTTTCTCAGTTTATTCTATACTTTAAATAATGAGGCACGGCAGCATACTGCAGTGTTGTACTATAGACACCTCTTGACTGACCCTGAAGAGGCGAAGCTGTGACCACGCTCGGTCGGTAGGGACTTTGTAAAAATTTTGTTAGGGTCGAGGAATCAGGCGCTTCATTCTTCCTCGAAATTCAACGTTAGTCTCTAATCGTCGGACTTGAGAAACTTCAGCATAGCTGATCTGCCAAGAAATACAATTCCTCACTGCGCGACATGTTTTTTGCAGCGCTTCAAAAAATGCGAGGCGTAATGAGACGTCCTTGAACAGCTAATTAACTGTCAAGAGTTGCCTTAAATATTTTCTGCTTTGTTCCATGACAGAATGTTTTTTTTTTATTATTATTCCCTATGTTTTCTTCATTTCTGATGGTCTGGCTCTGGTTTAAAAGGAAGCTTCGAGTTCCCCTTATAAAAATGATTTATGGATTTTCTACAAACCAGTCGATAGTATTTGTCTACAGAAAATCTGTACACCTTATTAACAAATGTCTATGGAAGAAAATTTTGAAAGACACAGCGCTGCATGTAATATTTAGAACAAGTAAACATACAAGCTGTCAGGTTTGCAACGAATGCCCCTAGTTTGAATGAAAATCACTTCTTTGCAGCGTATCGAACCGCAGTGCATAGTACAACTAAGAGGGAAAGTAAAATGCTTACGCTGCCTTACAGGCATCTTAATTATCGCCAGAGCAAAGCACAGGGCAGGTTGTTCGTATCGTGCTTATTTACCAATTTGCCTAATATGGGCATTGAAAAAGGTGCTAACCTTGGGCAGCCTTTCACCTCGAATCTACATGCCTTACTCTTTGGCTTTCTGCTCTCGCTGAATGCGTCCAGAAGGGATACAGAGTCCTTCGCATAAAATAGCTTCCCCGAGGGACGATAGCGATGCGATGGCGGAGGCTAATTAGTTGTGTACATAGTTCCAAGGGCGCGCGCTGTTCTGGGGCACACGAAACACTAGTTAAAACTGGGAACGGGGCAGATACGGGGATAAATGCAAGAAGAAGCCTGTCTTCGTTTTACATCGTGCTTAAGCCGCACTCACCAAAACAGCGCCTGCCCTTAGGAGGGATTATAACTGCAAGAAAAAAAAGCGTGTCGTGTTTTGCGTTACGGCCTTTTTGGGGAGCGACGTGGAATTCTCGTGGGTATAAAAGGAAGGCCGCGCCAAGCGCGCTGTTCTTTCGCGCGGCGTGCGAAAAGCCTCTCCGCGGCTCATTTATAAGCCGCGCGATCTTCCTGGCTGCCTCCGCAAACAAGGAAGCGGGAGCCAGGTCGCAACGCGGCGCGCGATGCCACAGGCTTTAAAGGACGCGGCAGAACGCAAACACAGGAAGCCAGCGGAGGAACGCAAAGCGATGGGTCCGAAGGGGTACGGAGGGGAGGGGCTGCAGGCTGTGTTATCACTCACTAGCAGAAGCAACAGCAGCTCCTGCGAAAGCAACATGAGATGCAGCTAGCTGCCTTCGGCGCGATCGAGGCATAAAGCCTCAGTAAGGCGCTTTATATTCTTCCGTTGCGTGTTGCCGGATGCGCGATGCGCTTCGGTTCGGGCTTCTTTGACATCGCCGTCTTTTCACTATTTTGCCGGCATTTCTGTTCGCAGACGAAGCGATAACATAATGCAGTATCCGTCGAGGTGGTGAAAATAAGGAACCCTAGCTGACGGTATGTGCTCAGATTCCTAGTGGCGGCCAAGTAGCATACACGCAAGAACGCGTGCACATGTCGTTGACTCTCTCTCTCTCTCGCACTCACTCACTCACTCACTCACTCACTCACTCACTCACTCACTCACGCACTCACTCACTCACTCACTCACTCACTCACTCACTCACTCACTCACTCACTCACTCACTCACTCACTCACTCACTCACTCACTCACTCACTCACACTCACTCACTCACTCACTCACTCACTGAGTATCTGACGATAAAAGTTAAAGGAATGCAGATTTTGGATTATGTTCCTTCCCTTTGATAATACGCAATGCATTTAGCTTAATTCAATACAAGGAATTTGTCAACGCCCAGTAAAGAATGTAAAGTTGAAGTTTTGGTCAGATTGTATCGTTTTCAGGTTCAGCAGCCTAACAGCAGCTATGTTGTCGTTGTTCTATTGAGTGAATACAGGACACACTCGACGTTACAGCTTCCATCAATATATCGCGATAGCTCTTATGAGAGACTTTTCGCGTGGTAAGAAGCAACAGTATTCTTTTCTGCATAGTGAGCCCTATACAAAAACTGCAGATGCTGGCTTCTGGCATTGAAAATGCAATCCAGGCAGGCCTGAGCCACGAGGGCTTGGCGGGACGGGTAGAGGGTGTTCTTAAGTGTATGCCCCATGTGATCACGTCATCCAAAGATGGTTGGCAGTGTCCCTGCCACCGGTCAGGTGTTGCGATGCAGACATTATCTGCCACTTCTTCACCCTGGGGAGGCTGCACTGTCGGCGATTTTTTCTTGCACAGGAATAAACAGTCTTTGCCAGTCAGCTAGAGGCGAGCTTACGTAAGAGTGAGAGCGCTGGAACGTGCGAGACTGTTGTGTCTGTCGGCTGGCTCGAGTATCTGCATACCTTCGACAACCTTCAGGCGAATCGAAGATTTTCAATGAAAGATTTCCCAGTCGACAACGGATTTTTTGCCTTTTGGTTTTGTGCCCAACTCGTACGCGCGCGCTTGATGCTCCCGAAACGCTTTACAGAACCTTCCGCACCTGATGCCGATAGTTCTAGTATTCAAAGTACACTATTTTTGCGCCTAATTTACATCTTTACGGCGCAAAGCTTTATGCTGTCATTTCTATTTCTGTTAGGGAAACATAAAAGGTTTAGGATTGACAAAGGCTGCTCTCAAAATTGGTATGAGTCGTAAAAACTCGACGCACGCCAAACACAGCAGGTCCTGGAATTGAAAGCAAGATCACCGACTAACCATCGCAGTTGCTTTACCAAATAGTCTTAACAGGTCTGCAAACAGATGATAGGGCACGATCGAAATAATCGACAACTCGAATCGAGGCTGGAGTTTGTGGAATGTGTTTAGGGGAAGCCCGTAAGGTGCACTGAAGAGGAATCTGAACTCGTCTTTTTGCCGCGGGAACTCGATCTACACGTTCTGAGCATTCTTAGAAACTTAGATTTATTGCCCTGTGTGGCTAATTTTCCTAATTAAATTGAATTAACGTCCGGCTCCCGCCTTTTTTCTTGAATTCTCCCTCGTACGGTGGGCGGAGTCGACCAACGCGTGTAGTACGTGCCTTGCAGCCAGCTCCGTGGAGGCTTTGCTTTCGCTTTATTTTGTTTTTTAGGTTTCCGTGAATAAATAGTTTCATTCGCAGATAATATAGCCGCAAAATGAGCCAGCAGAAATAAAAATACGCGCGGACTATTTGCTTCTACGGACTACTACGTAATACTCCCGCGATGGCAGAGCGGCAAGCCGCCGCGGGACTGGCTGAAAGGCACTCCACGCGTTGGTCGACTCCGCCCACCGTACGAGGGAGAATTGAAAAAAAAAGGCGGGAGCCGGACGTTAATTCAATTTAATTAGGAAAATCAGCCACAAAGGGCAATAAATCGAAGTTTATAAGAATGCTCGGAACGTGCAGATTGAGTTCCCGCGGCAAAAAGATGAGTTCAGATTCCTCTTCAGTGCACCTTTAAGTGTATTTTTTCTTCAACCGAAAAATTTATCAGAAAGCTTTATAGCGTTATTTGTCGCCATATAGTTGTACTTAAGTGGATGCTATTGATTAATTACTTCGAACTGGAACCTACTCTCCTTTGACGGTTTTACATAAATATATTTCACCAGTAGATTCCTGCCAAATAACTATTGGAGATTGCTCCTGCTGCCTTGCCACGGCTTTGGGCCTAAAAACGTCTTCAAATGTCTACTCGCTCCCAGAGACGTCAGCCTCTGGCATCGGCGAAGACGCCGTCTGACGTTATGTTTACCTCCTACCTGGTCTAGGCCGATGAAGCACGGGTAACCGAAAAGAGCTCTTTAAGCCTACTATTGTTTCACCTTTTGGGCTTCAGCGCGTACTATCGAGGTGCGCGTCAGCGTCTTTGGGAAGCCCCGAACCAACGGGAACAAAATGAGGACTCTGCGAAACCGCGGGGCCACCCGGAAATTGCTGAACTCGACAGCAGTGCGTCTCCACTAATACCGCGCCGGTGTGTCAGCGAAGTCGCGAGTGACCTCACTGACTGCTGTGCTGTCGCTGCGGGTTTAGCGAGCCGTTAAGCTTCTCCCTTTTTGCCTTCTTTGTTCCGAGCGAGCGTAGGGTTTGCAGCCCAATATCTGTATAAAAAAAGTGCACTTGCCAAAGCGAAGAGGACAATTGCGGTCCCAGAACGAGAGGAGACAGGTCGTACTGATCAATATCATACAGTATAAGCCTTCCTGCCGACTCCACAGAACGGCATCAAAGTCAGAGAGTTAGAGCGAACGCTACTACTAGCTTCTCCGTGGTCCACGCAAGACGCGCGGCGAAACTGAGCAAATTTCTTGCACTTTTTTGTTTGTTAATGTAGGATATTTTGAATGTCTCGCTCTACAGCTGAAATATGCCGTGAACGTTCTGTAGGTTAAGTGAGAAAAAATGGAAAGTTATTGGTGGCACCTTCGCGTCTGAGGCCAAAATTTGCCTGAAGGGCTTGTTGCGCGATGCGCAAAAGAACCAGGCAGAAAAAATTATATTTTACTCGCACATTCATTCGGAAAAATGCGCGTGGGACCATCATGTCGATGCAAGTTAACACTGACGCCTTTTCGAGCATACTACGTTGGCAGTATAGCTTTGCGGCTCGTAGTACACTGTATTTTTTGTTTTGTTAAGAAGTTTTGTTAAAATAGTACACTGTAACCAAAAAGGAGTAAAAAGAGACTAAGCTGTCCTCTAGTCCACTCCATTTCACAAAAGGGAGTACGCTAGAGTACAGCTTACTCCCTATTTACTCCCATATAGGTTTATTCGTTTTTAGAGTGTAATATCGCACAACTTGAAAGTGAAAATGAGCCGTAGCTATCTGGGAACCTAGTGAAATTGTAACCCAGACTACTTGACGAATATCGGCCAGACAGGACACCACGCCAAGAAATGTAGAGAACACGCTCCGGTTCATATTCTTAACATACAGAGGGGTAGATGCTTGGGCTTGTTGGTTCATGATTTAGGGACAAACGTAGCTCAAAAAAGACAAGGCCTGGGAAAGGCCGACGCACAAACAGCGTGGAAACACTGTCTGTCTGTCTTTCTCAGTCCTTTTTTTATGTACTACGGTTTTTCCCTGATTCTTGGACTAGTTGCCTTGCTACAATAAACAAGATCTTCAGCTGCATTTTGTAGTCCGTGCGCAGCCCGGAATTGAGGTAGTGCGGACCGGTTACGACTGAAAATACGCAGAATAAAAACTTAGATATCACTGCAGTGACTGCATTGGAGAAACGCGAATGCATTACCGCTTGCCGCGACTTTGGTGACTTCTATTCGACGCCTTTATACACTTACTTACCCACTCCGTTAAGATCCGACCGCCACTCTTCGATCTGCGATGCCTCCACTCGACGATGTGTACTTCCTTTGTTGCTGTACTCTGATGGGTTGTAGGTGGGACGTCATCAGACGCATGGATGACGTCACACTCACATGACGTCACATGGTCTCACTAATTAGCCCCATTTTTTAAATCAATGAATTATCCTCAGTAAAAGGACCATTCATTAGTGTCATTAATTTTAACCGTTAATTACGATCGTTTATTATGATCATTAATGAAGCCATTAATTAACTACTGATGTTGGTAACCAATCAATAATGACTCTGACTCGACATTGTTTTTTTCATTGAGTTTATATACTTCCCCACACAACTCTTCAGATCAAGACTGACGACGTCACCGACGTCACATCTGGCGACACATTTTGCGGACACAATTTTGCGGACACGGCATAGCCTAGTAATATTTTGGCGTTAAAAATACTCCTATAAGGACTGACTGCGCAGTGTCGGGTCTTACGTGGTATAGCGGTCGTGCACTAGTTGTAAGGCAAGCTGAACTCACTGAGTGGGTGCAAGGGCTAACCTGACGGTGTCAGAGAGAGGTAGAGGAGCTGCGCGTAAGTGCTGCGTTAATCAGTGGTCGAGTTCTGGCTGTTGACAACGCCAGCGAGGGTACGCAATTCTGCTGCGCGACATTGCACTGCTGGCAGCAGCGTCGGGCGTGCTGGGCGGATTAGATGACAGCCCTCCTTCGCTTTGCGCTGCTCCGCCGCGCACTGCTCCCATCGCTGACGGTGCACTCCCGTTAATGAAAAGCGATCGCCTCTCTGGAAAAGCAGAAGCTGTGCTGCCGGAAGTGCATCGCCATGTTTGTTTCCAGCGCAGGCGCGCAAATGAAGACGCCTTGCTAGCTCTGCGTTCTTCATCTCGGTCAGCTCCCCTGTGGGGGAAGGTGGGTGAAAAAAAGAAATATAAATAAACAGCCTTCTAGCGGTCGGCAAGAGTGTGGATCGAAACAGACAAGGTTCGACACAAACACCCCTTCTGTAGCGTCTTATTTGTTGGAGTGACGCCGACGAAAAACTACGAAGAGATTGCAGCGGCTCGCCGTATATTAGGTGCCCTGATTCGGGTGAAATAACGTATTTAATCAGAATAAACCACACTTCAATTAACCCGTGAAAGAACAGCGTAAAAAATGAAAGATGAAAAGAACAGTCAGTTTACCCAAAAACCGTGTCTCAGGTCAGCTAAGGCGAATATATCTTTTAACGCTTGCCAGAAAATAGAATTTTCTTCTCTTTCCGTTAAAGAGAATTTCAGAAAGACACCCGTTTTGTTTACAAGACTTCTTCAGTCAGTCCACATTAAGCCCTGTTGATCGGGACGTTAACATCAGACGAAGGTTAATGTTTGTGATAGAGCCAGAAAGGAGAATCCCTCGCATAATTCTTTCTTTTCTTTTTTTGTGAAACTGCTCTGCATGACCCATGATAACTGGCCGTTGATACGTTTCCGTAAAGGATCAGGAACGGTCTTATGGGGTTATTGTTCGTTAGTAGGTGTACTTATGGTGAATTTGAATTTTATTGACAGCTAGCTTGGTGTGCTAGCTGCAGACCGTATTTCTCTTCTCTTTCTCTTTTACACTCATCTTCTCTTTCCCACGTGCAGGGTAGTCAACCAGAATACCCTTCTGGTCAACCTCGTTGCCTTTCCTCTAACTCTATTCTCTCTTTCTGTCTACTCACAACTTCGGACAAGGCGATGTAGTGCTGAGAATGCGAAAATCACGTAACATTTTTATTTTCTTCTTGGAAATCAAAAGTAATGATAAGTGTTAGCTTCAGACAGGATTTAGAGGTACGGTTTAGTCGCGCAGAAAAATTTCTATCCAACTTTTATGCAGTTGTCAGGCATGTACAGTTGCTACCGGAATGACCTGCAACGCTCTGACGACCACCTTCTCTTGGTTCGCGTTTAAGAGGCACGCGGGCACGCTTCTCGGCAACTATATTCCCTAAAACAGGTAAGGCCGTGAATACGGACAACCTGAGGCCCATATCACTGACCTCATGTGCGGGCAAGCTTATGGAGACGATGGTACGGGATCGCCTCTCTCCATACCTGGAGAGTAAGGGCTTCTTTGCAGTCACCATGTTCGGGTTTCGCCCTCACATGTCTGCACAGGATGTCCTTCTCCAGCTGCACAGGGATGTAATACGACCCACAACTATGCAACACAATGACAAAGCCATCCTCGCCCTTGATCTGAAAGGGGCTTTCGACAATGTGAAACACGGAAGCATCCTGGCCAACTTGAGTTCTACCGATTGTGGGGCTAGGACCTACGCGTATGTAAGAGATTTCTTGTCTAATCGCCAGGCCTTTCTTCGGATTGAGGGCGAGGAATACGGTCCTTACATGATGGGAACACGGGGTACCCCTCAGGGAGCAGTGTTATCACCGCTCCTGTTCAACATTGCTATGATGCGCCTCCCAAGCCAATTGGCCCGGGTGGAAGGCATTCAACACGCGTTATATGCAGATGATATTACAATTTGGACCACTCAGGGGAGCCTTGAGGACATGGAGGACCGCCTTCAGCAGGCTGCTTCCATAGTCGATGCGTATGCTAATGACTGTGGGCTCCAATGTGCTCCAGCGAAATCAGAGCTTCTGCATGTCAGAGCGAACCCAAAGGATAGGACAGCAATACACATCTCTCTGTCAGGAGGTCCTATTAGAGAGGTGGAGGAGCTCCGTATTCTGGGCCTTTTCATTCACCAGAGACTCAGACCGGACTCCACTATTGCGAAACTCAAGAGAGTAGTCGAACAGGTAGGGCGCATGATCCGCCGCGTTTCCAACAAGCGGGGTGGTCTGCGGGGCAGGGACGCGCTTCGGCTTGTCTATGCCTTCGTGACTAGCCGGATCCTCTACGCCGTGCCATATCTCCGCACTACTAAGCAAGACGAGGCGCGAATAGACGCCATCATCCGCAAGGCAACTAAGCGAGCCCTGGATCTCCCGGTGGCTACCTCTAATGCCAAACTCAAGGCATTGGGGGTGCTAAACTCCTACCAGGAGCTGCGGGAGGCCCACCTCGTGAACCAATACACGCGGCTCACGCAGACGGCTCCTGGGCGCCGCCTGCTAAACCGCTTACACATCCAACACGACTGCACTCCAGAGGAGGCGGAGCGTATCCCAGTACTATGGCACCATATGCTCTGGGTCTCCCCGCTCCCCCGTAACATGGACACCGACATGCATGAAAACAGAAGACAAGCGCGGGCTCGGGCTCTTGAGAGACAACACGGCTCCCGACCCGGTGTATATTATGTTGACGTAGCAGGGCCATCGCCCACGGGATTTTACTCGGCCGCTGTCGTTCACCAGGAAATGCACGTTGATGGACTCTCCTTTCGAGCCCCGAATTCAATGCGGGCCGAGGAAGTAGCGATAGCGCTTGCTGCCGCCCACGCCAATTCGAGAATAATCATCACGGACTCCCGAAAAGCATGTGAACATTACTTGGCAGGGGAGATCTCCCCCTTAGCTGCTTGTATTCTACGACGGACTGCCACTGATCCAACACCCAAACGAATCATTTGGGCTCCTGGCCACCAGGGCTTACGAGGTAATGAGGCCGCTGACGCGGCTGCCCGAGCGCTTACTCACCGGGCTCCTCATCCCAGCTCTTCTGGCTCGGAGACTAACCAGCCGCTGCTGCGATTCAGGGAAATATTAACACATTATAGCGACAACCACCGCCTTTTCCCGGCCCCTGCAAAAGGGCTGAGTAAGACGGAGGAGCGAACTTTAAGGCGCCTGCAGACAGGTACTCTACTCTGTCCTGCAATAATAAAACATTACGATCCTAACACGGATGGGCGATGCCCACACCGTGGGGAGACCTGTGATATCTTCCACATGGTGTGGGCATGTACTCAAAATCCCCACCTCCCCCCTTCCCCTACCCCTTCCAGAGAGGCATGGGAGACTGCCCTCCTCAACTGCTCCTCGCTTGAGTCCCAAAGGGCTCTGGTGAAACGGGCGAGAGACGGGGCCTCGTCGTGCGGTGTCCCGGACTAGGGACGCCGACCATGTAGCGGGGCCACTCTGTGGCTCACAAACTCTTTTTCCTAAAATAAAAGTTTTCACCACCACCACCACCACCACCTGCTCCGTGTTGCAAGTCATACTGCGCGCGATAATACATTGTAACACAAGTCACTTCAAACAAGAGGCGAGGATCCAGAGTACCCCCTCGTCGCCCTTAGTGCAAGCGCCAAAGGCGAAAGAAAAAGTTTCCCTGCAGACGGAGTGAATCTCCACAGCGTTACGTATGTCATGTGCGTTTTCATGTAGTGGCTTATATAAGCTACTGCTACTGAGGTTGAAGCTCAAGTACGAGCAATTGTTATAGGATTTACGACAAACCCGGTTACTAATAGGATGCTTAGTTACGACGATGGTGGTCCCGCTGGATCAGGAACAGAAGAAGAGTTGGAAGTTGTCAGAATAGTTTCTCCGTGATGTGACTTTAAGAACAATGACCGCGCTCAGAAACAGCACACGATCATAGGGACTTTGAGGAAGAGTCCACGGATGCATTTCTGCATTAATATTGTTGACTGGGAGAGTGATTTTATTTGTAGTCGGAGCACGATGGGGAATTCGACAAGCTCCATAAGAGTGGATCGAGGCGCTAAATACGAAACATGCTGCCTGTCCTTTTTCGTTCTAAAATTTCTGCAAAAGTAAATGTAAGTCGGCTTGGGCTGCTCCTGTTTGAGTTTACGCAACAACAAGCAGTACTATATTGAAGAACTAAGCTGTTATTCAGAGAATCAGCTTTATCCCAATGAATGTGTGGCTCAAGCAGGGAGCCAGCAAAGCACAAAAGAAACTATATTTCTTCACAAAGGAATATATGTACGAAAGCGGAAAACACATACATACGCAGAAAAAGAGAAAGCGTTAACTGTTCGTATACAAGGCAGGACATGGACCGAATTGAGGTCGCGCAAACTGTGAGAAGAAACAGCGATGAAAGAGAGAGGTTTCTGTGAGTGATGTGATACGGACAAGAATGAATAGAATTTCAAGTTTACGATGGGTGAAATACTGGAGAATAGAAAAACAAAGGCCACGGGTGATGACAAATTAAGGGAGTGCCACACAACACCACGCAAAAGTGAGGAAAAACGGGGCTGGCAGAGCTGGGTGCCTGCCAGCAGAGCACAGCCGAGTGCACACCGTGCGGCGCGAGGAATTGGAAGAGCCGCCAAAAGCCAGCGCCTTTCGCGTTGGCTTTGAATACAACGCCGGCTTACGACATGGAGGACAGACAGAGCTGCAGTGAGGCGTGCAGGGTGCACAAGACAGAGAGGGCAACAAAGTTAAAGCGTGCTGTGTGGAAAACACGCTCATAACAATGGCAGGATCGCTTAGCGTTGAAACCCAGCTGTGCTGCTATTATATAAATACGCACGGAAGCAGCATGCACGCTATTTCCGTAACGAAAAATGAGGATGCAGATTATACTTCTCTTGCATATATTTGTTGTGCTCTATTTTAACTTGTTGCCTTCTCAAACGTCCAATCCTGGTGAGAAGACATGACTGAGTGACAGCGCTTGAAATGATACCCAAAAGCGGACGAAATCAGAATGAAGTACAATCTTTATGTTATCCCATTCTTGATTAGCATTGCACAATTGTCTCAAGTGACACGCTGGCGTCTGAATCACCAACAACCGACAGACGCATGGGGACATAGATATCACCAGTGATGACCAGTACATGAAACGTTTACGAGCTTCGGCTTGGGCCGTCCAAAGCAGCGTACACATAATTGCAAAAAGATAACAAATAGCACAATTAGGAGGCTGAGAAAAGCAACAAAAGCGGAGATTGCTGGTGGTAACTCGAGTGCCGCCAAGAAGGCAAAAGCAGAAGCAGCAGCCGTGTGTCTCTCCCCCCCCCCCCCCCCCCCCTCCCCGCCCCGCGAAAAAAATAACATATTTGCTCACTGACATGAAGGCACGGCTTTGGCACAGTAGGGCTGGATTGGTCTCGGTCGTCGTGTGCTTTCCCACAGCACTCGACACAAATAGTCTGCATGCCGGAGAACTATACAGCATTCTAGGCCCTATCAAGCAACGAAATTTGACCACTGACTTTTTTGCTGATATTTTTTCTTTCCTGGCTTCTCCTCGTCGCTTGAAGTTGTTTTTCTTCGCCTAGCTCTAGTTGTTCTTAGGAAATTCCTTCGAACCCTTTCTTCTATGCGGTGGAACACATTTCATAGTATCTGGCCATGATCTGCGAGACGTATTTAGCGAGATGTTCCGAGGTGCCTTCATTTTTGCAGCAACACTCGTTTTTTTTATGTGTTTCGACTCTGCGGCGCATCGCCTTGCAATCACTGCCATAAGTTGCGGGAGAGCGAGCAAGCCTCGCTTGCACTCACTTCGATGAGCATGTAAAACTATAAATGAACTCTACGGATTCCATTTCTCGCGCGGGCTCGCACCAGCGAAAAGTTGCGGAAGTCTTATCAGTGTGCGCTTGTCTCGCTCAAAATCCCTTAGCAGACGCGTGAAGCCTTGCCCGCGTCGTCCGTTGGAGGGTTCGTAAACAAGTGGTATCCCATGTTGAGGACGTGGCACGCTCAGTTTGCGCACTGCTGCAACCTTCCATGAATGCTTACTGCGTCAACAGGGGAACTAAGCCGTCAGCTCATCGGAGGGCTCTCTATGCCACGCCCTTGACGCATCAGGGCTCATGATGGAGGCGTCATAACATAGCTTCAGGTTTCCCTTTTGACATGTGTTACGGTCGAAAAGTAAACAAGCACTGCTGGCATCTTCGCTGTTTAATTTTATTTCCTAACAACACATCCAAGCTTTAGCCCGTATACGTAGAGTGAAGGGCAACGTAATACAGAATTAGCGGCTGATTTTTCTCTTTTGCGGCCTTGAAATGTAGGCTGGTGAGGAGAATAGAGTTGACATTTTTTCCTGCTTTGTTTCGAAGGCGGCTTTACACAGCGTGATAATCAGAAGTGGCTACGGGATCTCTTAAGGGCAAAATAGAATACCCTACGTATAAGAAACGAATCGCGAAACATTCTTTGGACTTTTCAATAGCATCTTTACTGTCAACACGGACCTACAGGCATCAGAAGAAGGAAAGAGAGGCTGATGCTCACCAGAAAGGAACGTTGGTAGCAAAATAGATACGCCGGCGGTGAAGTGGCTCTCCGCAGGCGGGACTAGCTGCAGCAAAGCTGCAGAAAGAGTCGGGCCACTCTGGGAGGAGGATGGTCAGAACTGCAGAAAAAACCAAAACAGGGGCACAAAATAAAGCTCTAAGGACGAAGAATGCGTTCACGCTGGACAGTATAGCAGGAAGCTTTGTGCAAAAGAAAGAAAGAGCGCTGCATGCGTATAATGTGGCTGGCAAATCCATTTGACGCGCTTGTCTCTAGGGTGGGACAGGAAAAAGGGAAGGTTGCACCATTCGTCACGGCACATAGGTAGCGATGCGGAAGTGGCTGAAAAGACATGATTCCCGAGTCGGCCGGGCGTCTTAAAATGAACCAAGAGGAACCCGATCTATAATGTAAGGGGCCGCCGCAATATAAACAATGCGGCAGCGGCGCAGATAGGACTGCACAATGGGAGATACCTCTACGCCGCTGCTTTCCAGACCAGCGCTCATCTCGACTGCTGCTGCTACGACGCCTTGCCACAGTGGCGCCGCTGTTAGTTCTGGCTTGCGCTGAAGTCCTTTTGGCCTCGCGTCACGCACCGAGCGGAGAGTGCGCGGCGTTCCAAAATTCTCCGAAGCAACGCAGTCCGAGCGACTTTTAGCGCTGAACCGTTCGAGTGGAAGAGTAGCCTCATGGAGCGTGATTGTCGGGACAGGCCGGACCAGGTGGCGTAGAAAGAAAGACGTTTTGTGCCACCATTGGTGGCGGACTGCCACAGCCTACAAGGCATACAGGTGTGCTCGATGCGTGAGCATTGGCCAGGTATGATTCCTTTTTCGCAACTGATGTCGCAAAACTTTGCACATCTTTAAGAAGCCCGCCCGGTGCGTAAAGAAACTCGCACATACATACGCAGGCATAAGGGAAATGGAAGAAACTTCTTTACACATTGTTAGATGGGACATATTGAGTGGGCGGAGCCAAATTTGAGGAAGCCGTTGGCCGGGGCTGCTCTTGTGGCCTAGCCGACCGGCACTTTAGGTGGTCGAGGTCTGAGTCGGAGAGGGCGGCCTCCCTCTGGTCCATCGATGGTTTGTGGATGAGGGGAATTATGGGGTTGTTTTGTTAAGCTCCTACAATGTGGTAGAATTTGCCCAGGTCCTCCCCACAGTGAAAACATTTTGTTGTGAAGTCAATGGGGGTACCTCTTGTGGCGGAGAACATCGTAGAAAAATTTGCAGAAGTCCGATGGGCAGTGTGTAAGCCTTGAGCTTGCTGAGTGATACCCTCTCCACCTGGCTAAGAAGCGCCGCTGCCCAGCCAAAGAAACGAATTGAGCTTTGTGGAGAATTTTTTCCTATCAGGCCAGTGGCGACGCGCATCCCGTAGGGAGGGTAAGCGAGTGCTCGTACTTCAGCAGTTACCTGTGCGTGCATCTGCCTTGGTGCAAAAAGATGAAGAAACGTGGCGCGCGTATAAACAAGGTGCGTTGAGCCCCGGAGACTAGCCCGTGTTGAATTGTCTTTAAAGAAGCGCTACTGTTAATGTCGTGGAACACGGCTGTCTAGCAGCCACGGACCTGCGAGAGGGTACGCGCCTGTTTTCGGAACGGCCTCGTCGTCTAAGATTTCTCTCCATAATTAGCCTCTGTCTAGTATTTCTCTGCATATGTTGTATTGTTATGTAGTGTCCTAGCATGGGTTCTTATGAAAGATTTGCAATTCCTCTCTATCATCTTCGCTATATCAAGTCGGTTCGTGAACCTTTGATTTTTGCTTGTTCTCGCTGTGCAACCGGCAAAAGGAAGTTTCAGGCTGAGTTTGTCACGCTGAGTAGAGGGCATTTCCTGAGAGACCGGAACAGCTACCCCATGCTCCCTAAGGGTGTCTTGGCACTCACGTCACTCGGGTGTGTGGTGAGAACGGCACAGTACCCAGGCTTTCGGTTGCGCCTCCCGATTTGTCTCAAAGCTTTTTAAATGTACGAAGAAAGTCAACAGTCACCGAAACCAGGGAGAAGCAAATGAGAATTGGCAAATTAACCGAGTAGTCATTTTATGCTTGAAAGCTAACTGATTAGAAATAAGAAAACAGAAGCGCATGCCGCTAATGGGATCCGAACCCAGGATCACCCTATGCAACGAACAATACTCTACCAATTGAGGTATGGCGGCGGCAGATCCTCCTGCTTGCACTGCTACTAATTTCTCATTAATAAATTGATTGACAGAACAGATGAAAAAAGAAATTCTCCTATTCTTTTGTTGGTTTCGGTGACTGCCGGCATTCTTCTTATGTATGTCATAATGAACCCCTCATTTCCATACCATTTTTGCTCAATCGCTTTTTAGACATTTTTTTTTTGGTCTCCAATTGGCTTACAATCAAAGCTAGAAGTAACTCATACACAGGGCAAGCGATAAATAATTTGCCGGCTGTTAACTCTTCGAGTAAAAGAGCATCACGATAATAAATTTCATGTCAAGTAAGGAAATTGCCCCAGTCGGCCGCTCTATCTTGGTGTTTTCCCTCCGGCGGAGGCCAATTTCGGCAACCTTATTCGACACGGTCCCTTAGCCGGAGCGTGATGCGGAGAACAGCTCCCCTCAGCCGCGGATCAGCCCAGTTCACAGGCTACTACGGCCATGTGTGTGTGTTTGCGTGCGTGTGTGCATGTGCATGTGCGTGTGCGCGTGTGTGCGCGTGTGTGCGTGTGTGTGTGTGTGTGTGTGCGTGCGTGCGTGGCGTGCGTGTGTGCGTGCGCGCGTGTGCGTGTGCGTGCGTGCGCGCGTGTGTGTGTGTGTGTGTGCGTGCGTGGCGTGCGTGTGTGTGCGTGTGTGCGCGTGTGTGCGTGTGTGCGTGTGCGCGTGTGCACGTGTGCACGTGTGTGCGTATGCGTGCTCGTGCGTGCGTGCGCGTGCGTGCGTGTGCGTGTGTGTGTGTGCGTGTGTGTGTGTGGCGCCGTCTTTTCATCATTTCGTGTTGGTCAACCGTAGTACCCTGAGGTTGCGCGATTATATATTTTTTAGCTATACATGGGCCCCAAAACTAACCAGTAGGCAAACTAACAAAGCCCTAAGGCAGTGGAAAACAGGTTCTTACGCGGTACTTATTTTGCCACTTCTCTACTTTGTCTCTTTTTCATTAGAAGCACCGCATTTATTATCGGAGTTGTTCCAAACATCGCTCGCCAGCTGCGAGCATTTAGGCAAAGAAATAGAGTGGCTCGTATAGCGAGGCAAGAAAATGAATGGGTAAATGAATCACTGCAGGCTAAATAATCTTACATCGATGACATGAATGCTTATCAAGCAAATGATGCCCCTACTATAGCCCCAGTGAAATTCTGTACTTTTGAGACTGGTCAGCAGCTTCCGCCGTAATGTAGTGACAAGCAGTTTATGAAAGCCTCTCCGATACAAGCGTAGCAGTTGGTGCTGTGATGTTAGCGACTATGCAAATGTTAAGGCTATTTTCTTACCCTCCTGTTCCACCTCGGTCATTCATAACATTCGGCTTTTCATTTCATCCTTATTGCGATAACTTAATGTCAGAAGACTACGCACAGTCAAATTTTTTCTTGCGCCCACAACACTGCACACGATGCACAGAGGGGTTGTCTTTTATAGCGTCCAGACAGATCAATTTGCGTGGAGTTGCCGTCAGCGACGTAAACATTCATCCGCTTTTGGTTAAGCCATTTTATTTATTTCTTAAGCTCGTTTTGAGTAAGGGTGAGCTTATGTAAACATGTAAACTTATGTGAAGGTGAGCGACGTAAACAATCATCCGCTTTTGGTTAAGCCGTTTTATTTATTTCGTAAGCTGGTTTCAAGTAAAGGTGGGCTCATAAGAATTCTAAGTCAGTCTTCTAAAGCAAAGCACAAAGCAACCACTCTGAGCAACGATCCTGAGCTACTCTATTCCTTTGGCAAGTCATACAAACAATCCTCAGCCGCTATTTTTTCCTAGCCACACTTAGCCAGTCACAGTGAGACTTCCTAGCAAAGTAACGGCTGGTAAAGGAAAGTTAGCGGCGACAAGAAGCATAAAAGCAGTACGAATGTAACAGCGGAGACAACCCATCCTTGCAAAAATGCGTGTTCGGAAAGGTCTTCTGGGGAGCGCCTCATCTCATACGGTGTCGACTTTGCAGCTCAATCGACTGGACTCTCATGATATTTCTGTCCTCTTCCACGGAACGGGAGTATAGCTATGAACTCGTGATCCTGGAACTACTTAATCAGCTTTCATAGCTATATGTGTCCTAGAGAGTTTCTTCGCAGATTGGGCCTTTCTTCCTCTCGGCGCAGCGTCCGAAAAAAGGCGCCAAGTACGAAGGAATGAAAAGTACCGGGATCACTGTTGAAAACCGTCATAACAAGCAGAGAACTCGCTGCATTGTTTTTCAGGCTTCGTGATGTATTTTACACGCGCAGAAGGGCCGCAATGCGAATTGCTCGGCCACCATCAGCGTACCTGCCGATTTCTTAGTAACTTAATGGAGGTGGATCACAAAGCAAAGCAACGACGAGTATGATAAGAAATTCTGAGGCAGAAATAATTGCGGCGATCGGAGAAGAATACAAAATGATGAAGAAAGTTGTTCGCGTCGGCCCTTAGTTTGGAAAAGCTGACGTTCCGGGGAAAAAAAAGACTGCGACCATAAATGAGGCAACCGGCTGAATGAAAGGAATGCGGCAGCAGCACCGCTTGAATGGACCGCTGTCACTTTTTGTTGCTTAATGCATTCTGCGTGAATATTCCGCGTTCCGGAGCACACACCGCACTCGCTTTGCAAAGCCCACGGCTCCGGACAGCGCGTGCTTCTTTCTCCGCCGCTTTTTGTTAGTTTAGTGCCTAGTCCTCTTGCTGTTGCCTGAGCATCTTTTCGTTTTTTTTTTTTGTTATTTCTTGCGCCCTTTTGAAGGTTTAACTTTCTGTGGGCGGCGGAAAGCGTATCTTTCCAAAGTGCGCGAAGGTTAGAGGGCATCTTGTGTTCGTGCTCGATGTGTGCTCGTCTATAGACACAGTATATCTCGGTGTGCTTGGTAATAGTCGATCTGACAGCGATAACGTATGTAAAATGTAGATCTGTAACCTGTCGGTAGACAGTCTACGTGAGTTGTTTACGCAGTCTGTACATAAAAGTCTAAATTAGCGTCTGTAATTTTGACGACAAAGTTTGCCTCTAGGCTTCAAAGTACGAAATCATCCTGTAAGATAATATATCAATGAAGTTCCTCTACAGTGCGTGTTGGTTTATTGCCTTACAATACATGCATGAAGTAGCAAAATTGAATACTGTTTTTATGCAGTCCACAATATTTGGACATGCACCATCTCTAGAGTGTACAGGTAAAAGCACGAAAGTCTCTCGTGGAATGTCTGAAAAAGTTGTAAGACTAGTTCTTGCTACATTTACCTCCAGCGCCACGTTCGAAACTACTCGTCGACAAAATTCCAGTGTCAGGTCGCCTTTATTCACTATGGTTTTCTGTTTATAAAATGTCGCATGACATTCTGCGCTTAGAATAGCATACGTTTTTTGTGTGGTCGACTGCCTTATGCCCCACTATTTTTGTTGCTTGTAACTTTCGTAAAAGTGACTACGTTGGCAATGGTAAAAACAGACTGAGTAAACTAAATTTTATTCTCGCGAGAATTTACGGCAGCGTCCTCCCAAGTCGATATGGCGTAGGCCAGCCTGCGTTGCCGACTCTCCTTGCAGCACATTCTCTTCGCCAGTGCCGCTCAAAGTCGATGAACGAGTACAAGCCGCCGTTGTTGCGCGCTAGTCGAATCTTTGAGACTGGTTTCTTCTTCTTGCGTTTAAGAGAATGGACAAAAAGAAAATGAAGATTGGAAGACTGGAAGGCCCCGGAGTCTTCTGCTTTCACAATGCGCTTAAACTATTGCAAACAAGCTAAGGCGCTTTATATCGCATCTCTTGGCCTTGCGTTCTGCTTCTCCGAAGAGACGATCGCTTTTCATTACGTGGACAACATCGTCAAGGGTGGAGGCGGCATGACAGGCATTCAGAAATGCACTTTGGGCGAAAAATCGAGTGGGCACTCGATTGCATCGGAGAAGGCCTCTTGCCGTGTTTCGAAGTACGCGGGGTAAGTTAACACCGTGGGTCGATAACAATTTAACGTGTTCTGACAAGGCACATCTAATGTTCGGTGCTGCCTCTTCGAGACGCTTGATCGCTTGTAATGACGCATGCCGCCTGTTTTCTTATTAGAAGGCCTTAAGTATGAAGTCTAAAAAAAGTTCGTAATTTTTCTTAAAGGAAAAAGGAAACAATGTAACCCAGCCTGAGAGAATTCTAGGTAGACAGATGTATACTTAATAATAATGTGGGTGCTATAAACAAGTGTAGAAACGATGAGAGATTTCACATGATGCCATGGCTTTGCATCGCACCATGTTTTCAACATTAGACACCGTTAGCATGCCGTGTACCATGTTAACATTACTGTCACGAGAGTACCGGGAGCCAGCCCACCATCGGTGACAAAGCGCTGATTGGTCCCGATGCTGCAGGCGCGCGTGCATCTGCCAGATACCTGGCGTCATCTGGCATCATCAAGGCGATTTGCGCATGCGGATTGGATGCGCGTGGGCTCCCGTTATTCTGTTACCGGTAACGGTAACACGGTACACGGTACGACAAAGGCGTTTATTAATCGATTAGACTGGAGCGGCTGCAATTTGATTTTGCTCCTTTCCTCTTCATGTGTGTGCTTCAAGTCCTCTTTTTTTTTTTTGAGTGGCTCATTGTTCAGACAACCATGTCCAGATTTCTTAGAAAACCTTTGTCAGCAACTGAGCCCGAAGACGCGGTTTCGACCCCGCGCTCGGCCGCTTTTCGGTGCAGATAAATCGCAAGGCGCCCGTGTGTGCTGTGGGTTGTCTGTGCACACAAAGAACCCCAGGTTGCGGAAATTATTCCGGTGCCCTCCGCTACGGCTTCCCTCATATCTCATGTAGCTTTCGGACATTAACACCGTACAGCATACCTTCTCATTGAAAAAATATTTCCAAATGCATGCAGTTTTCAAATTTACAATTTCCAAATACATTCAGTTGGAAATGTTCATTTCCAATTGACATTTCTTTTCTAAATCTACGTCGCTCTCAAATATATATCACTACTTACACCGTAGAAATATGACTGACGGGAGGGATAGAGCGACAAAGCTCGAGCGGACACGTTGAGCTCATCGCACTTAAAAGATATGAGTCTAAACACTGCAGACTGACTAAAGAGCAGAACCTTTGTGGTGAAGACAGGCGATACTTCGAAATAAAGCAGAATCAAAATGCAAGCAATCACAAAAATAACTTCAAGTGAGGAAGCACACGCGCATATCCAAATAGATGTGGCATATGTAGGTATCAAGGTGCGCAAAGTAGTCGTCCAACCTGTCTCGGATGAAGGGGACATTGTGCAGGGACTGATCGATGCTGAACTGACGTACTAATCTTGTAGAGCTTCTATTTATACTGGTTTCATGAAGTGCTTGTTTTGTTGCCTGACTGAAGTATTCAGCAATGGCGGTTCATTATTTATTCTTGGGAAGGAATCCAGACTCTCAGCAGTGAATGTTTAAGTTCCTTTGCGCTGCTTTGTGCACACTTCACGTCCCACGGCAACCCTTTTTGGCAATGCTGCAAAAGCTACCGAAGGACGCTATTCCCTTCTAAGCACCGGAATGTATTCCCCAGTAACGGCTATAACATTCATTTTAGAGCATAGGGCGCTGGTAACACCGGTAGCATTGATGCGCTGGTAGCATTGAGTTCGAGGAGGTCGTGATTAATGGGACAGTAAGAATTATCCTTGCTCTGACATATAGGGGGAGTTCTCTGTCAAGTTTTTGAAAGTTGGCTCAATTTTTGCAAGAGCAAATATTTACAGCCGTTCGCAATGCCCATGTGGCTCCAGGAAGTCGGACTAACAAAAGAAGATGAAAGGCATAGATCGTTAAACATATTAACTTTTTCAAGCCGTCTAGCACAGGCACGGTTCCGTCAGCCAGTGATGGAGTGGATAATGGTGTGCTTGTAGTAAGCACGAAAACATTTGTGCACCGCTTGCGTAATTATTGACTTCAAGACGCGTGACTCCCTTCTAGCGGCGCCGTACAGCACATAGTCCGGAAGACGTAAACATGACAAGTTCCGCGAGTCAAAATCCGCTATATGCCGTGTGTGGTGCTGTCATGGGAAAATTCCACCATCGCGAGGATATAAAAAAAAATCCCTTTAAACTCGTTTGTTTTAAGCATAACAGCGACAGCAGAAAGTAGCGTGACAGAGATGTAGCGAGTGAGGGGACTACAGTCCTAACAATGTGTTTCCTCCCTGTAAGTTGTTAAAAGAGGACTGCATTGCATCTCGGCGGTACTGACGCATGTTGTCGTACGTTTACCGATATGGCCTCAAGGCCAGCCTTCGAGCGCGGATACGATATCGCTGGTGACCGTCTTTCCCAATGAGCCAATGAAACAGGCATTTTCATTGATGCGGCCATGCACTTCGCAAGCTGAGTGAACGTGACGCCACGTAGGGGAGATAGTTTTGCAGCCCCCGTCCGCCGCGCACTTTGGGCGGATTGAAGCACTGACACGTACGGACCCGCGAGCCTTTTTATCGGGCTCCACGGTCGCTTGGCGCATGTTACATCACGCGGCCTCTTTTTCGTCGCTACCAAGAAGGTTGGCATTAGTGCTGCATCGCTTTCCGGCATTTATTTTAGATTCGCTTCTTCCAGCGCTTAGCTCTTTTTCCCTGGCGGCCATCTGCGCCCACGAATTCGCCCACGCACAGGGGCCTCCTTAACGGCGGCGCACCGCAGCGAACGTCATCGCTTGCTACCGGTCGACTGGTCTTCAGCCTCCTTTTGCTTCGAATGCGGTGCTCTTCGCAGCAGTTTGCCATGGACCGACGGGAATGAAAAGGCACGCTGAGACGAGCCTAAGAAAGGAATGAGAAATAAATGTAGCCGACTAGAAAAGGAAGTTAGAGACTTGCTGCACTCTCACAGTAGAGAGAAAATGATTAGAAGCGGAACGCTCTTTGGCGTCGCGAGAAGCAGACTTATCCATTAGGGGGCCAGATATCCTGCGATAATACATTGCAACTGCCACGTCAAGTGCTGCTGGATGAAAGAGGGCGCAAGATTCCGGGAAATGGATAAAATTTCAAATGACGGCCACATCGTCCAAGTCGTACTTCGAGCAGAAAGGCATACTTGTTATGTGACCATGGCGATTTCTAACTGATGTCAGAGGCTCAAAAAAGAGCTGTACCTAGCGGTTACCTCAACGACCTCTAATATTAAAATTTTTTTTCAGCAATACAGTGTGAAGAATGTGTTTTGAAAAGCAGGCATAGGTAATATAACCCTGTTGTAGTGGATAACTTTGTAATCGTTAGAGTTCTGACTACTCCTGAGCTTCGAAGTCGGTTTTTAAATATTATGCAGGAGTAAAAACAAAACCATTGTCGGCGGCGCGTGAGTAATTTTCACAAGGCGATGCGACCACTAGATTCAGACAGGATACATGATAAACTTGAAATAAGAGAAAAAAATAACTTCTAATGGTTTCTGCTTCGGGCTTCGGAGGTGTCAACGGATAGTCTTCGAAGAGACCTTCCACCATCTGGATGCCTTCCGGTAGCTCGCGCTGCAACTCCCGCTTGAAAGGGCAAGTTGAACAAAGATGCACTGCGCAGTAGTCACATTCCAGTGCAACGTTGGGGCACTTGATAACTTGTGTACTCCAGTATTTATGCAGAATAAAAGTTAAAGCAGCGGAGCCTTTTATGCTGGCGAGCTGCTAGCTCTAGATTCTTAAGTTTCATCAGCCGTAAGTGATGTTCCTCGTCGAATGCTTAAACTCTCTGTCTCCTCAAAAATTCTTTTTTCGGTCATTCGCTCGAGTTTGCCGTTGATGTTACTAACGAAGGTACATGTTTTAGGATAATGTGAACCTTCCTGCAAATAACTGAGCAACAAGGAAAAGCCCAACTAGAGTGAATATGTCTCGCGAAAGTGTGTTGTTTAATAGGCTAAAATAGGCGAAATAGGCTCTGCAAACGACTCAGTGCAGCGATCTATTTCTTACGATAGGACTAGTCGTAGCGAGCTAGTACAGAGGGCAAAATGCCTGTCTATAACGTCAGTAGTGTGGTTACGAGCCGTGCTAGGCTACGCGCGCGACATCTTGCGATAACGCCTGGTTCCAGACAGCTCTGGCATGAGCGTGGGCGGCCAAACTGATAGCATTGCCGTCTTCTCGCGGCACATTGTCTGCCGCCGTTTTGCCATCTGCTTCTGTCACCAGAAACGTTGTCATGACCATGACGCGATAAAATTTTGAACACCAGAGCTTCTGCACGCGAAAAGAAAGAAAAAAAAAACAGCAAAGAATCATGCGCTCAGCCGCATGGTTTCCGTTTTGCAGCCAACACCACATAAAGGGCTTCGACGGCGAAAGGAGGTAGCGAAGCCACGGTGAAGAGCAAGCGGCGAATGGACGGGCATGCTATCAGTTCTGCCGCGCATGCTCACACGTCGGCCGTCTCTAACCAGGCGCTATCACTAGATGTCGCGCGCATAGCCCGGAGCAGCCCGGAGCACGCAGTTCATACGTTCTGGACAAGCGTTTTGCGCTTTGTAGTATTAGGCAAGAGAACGAGCAGTTGGTACCTCAATATATCCATTTCGCGCAATACTCGCTGCTATTGAAGCTGGCAACGAGATTGCTTAGTATGCGCTGACAGTTTCGGCGAAAAAGGACCCGGCGATTCCCACATTGCACAACGCAGGTGCTGGAAATGGTTCCGTCTGCCTTGAGTAGGCGTCCCTGAGTGATGTGTGCGTTTCTGCGAGAAGAGAAGAGGCCTAACTACAAGCTCCATACATTAGCTTGAGTTTTCAGGATCGAAGTACCTCACTCTCCCCAGCTCGAAATTCCCTGTTCGGTTCTTGGCGATTCTCTGACTACTCGAACCGGAGGCGAACTTGTAAGAGGCAACGCAGAGTAAGTCTGGCAATCACTTAGTAAGGACACTTCCGCATGGTTAACAGCACGCCGGTGGAAACACCACCTCAGTTGATGCCAAAAATCATATCTTGGCTGTGTGCTACTGTTTCGTATTCTTTTCACGCATGCTTTTTTTGCACAGTTTTATTTGTTTCAGACATATCCAAGCGCCTGATGCTTGTTAATGACGTCATTGTCTGGCTTCAAGTGTGTTTATTTAATAGTAGAGAAAAACCTGTCTCGGAAGAGAACGATCCTAGAAATTGTTGTGTTTAGATCGATTGTGCTTGCTTTGCTAGAAGTTACTAAACATAGAGAACCGAAGTAAAGCAGAGACGAAGCCAGGCACGGGACTGAAAAAAGAGTGCCATAAACCGCTCGGGACATAAACCACTCAGAATGATGAAAGCAAAGGACAACAGGAGAAAACAATGCGCGTCGCAGAGTTGTGTCAGCTTGAATGTGAAATAAACCGAGAGCTCATGGTGAAAATGTTATTGCTATTTTTATGCTATTGTTATGAAGAGTAATTCAACACGGGGGTCGGATTTTTCTCTTTGACGTTTTGTATGACGAACACGGCGGCTATTGTACAGACAAGTTGAACGTTTAGTCCATTCTCCACGTGTTCAAAATTTGTTTCCGTATTTTCTTGGAACGATGAGGTTTTGCACGCACAATATGCGGCCAGGCGGGCGTAAAGTGAAAACATAATTATGGCTGTCAACATTATAATAAGGTATATCAATTAATCAACTTTTTAACTACTGTTACTAGTGTGCATATTTGCAATGGAAACTTAAAAGGCGATAACACTTGTACAATACTCTGTTTGCTGTTCGGTAGAGACATTAGAGTCCAGATTATCAGTGCAGACTAATTAATTGCACTTGCAACGCTGTGACTGTCAGCGCAAACTTCCTCCCGGCGTGAAGCAGCTTGTCGTCAGGCGTTTCACCTTCCAACGGCGCAGAGCCACCGTCGAAGCTGGTAATGGTGTTCCTTTCACTTTTCGCTGTCAAAAAAAAAAAAAAATCTAGGCATAAGCTACACCGCTCTAGGAATGGGTTTCCTAGCGATCGCCGTCAAGTTGCATGCATGCTTGCGCTGGTTTGGAGGCGATCTCGAAATGTGCGGGCCTTATCGGGATTCTACCAAATAGAATGGTCTAAAAATGCGACCGCCTCTATTTTTTACTTAGGAACATAAACGTTACTTGCAGTGAATAAAGTTTTTATTAAGTGATCGTAGCAAAAAGGTTGAGGATGGCGATTATCCTTTCTCTGCATCCGCCTGGTTGCATAAATTGCTTGCAAAATTTGCTTTTGGTGTATTCCTCATTGTTCGCTTTTTAAAAATTCGGAAAGTCTCATTCTGCATACCGTCTGGCAAGATAATTCCAGTGGACGGTACCATATGGCGGAGGCAAAGTAGTGCAGACTTCTTGCTTTCTGCGCATGCGCGAGCAGTGCCAAAGATAATACTGAGCTGTTTGCAATTCTTCATTGCTCTTTGACTGGATATTCCTAGGGGGAAAAAAAAAGTATTTGCCAAACACATCAGAGCATGGACTTCCATCCCTAAAATTCCAAAGTCTAACACAATATCGGATTTTTTACACATTTATTGCTGTGCCGCCGCGGTGGCTCAGTGGCTATGATGCTCGGCTGCTGGCCCGAAAGACGCGGGTTCGATCCCGGCCGCGGCGGCTGAATTTCTTTGGAGGAGAAATTCGAGGCCCGTGTACTGTGCGATGTCAGTGCACGTTAAAGAACCCCAGGTGGTCGAAATTTCCGGAGCCCTCCACTACGGCGTCTCTCATGGCCTTAGTCGCTTTGAGACGTTAAACCCCATGAACACCCCGACCAACATTTACTGTTGTTTTGGCAGCGTGACGTCTCATATTTAACAGCTGTTGCAGGCCTAAACTTTCATTCTGTGATTACAGCATGGACACGACAGGTGCAAAGCTTCGTCAGCGCCGGCAAAGCTGCTCCGTGTATCTTCCCCCTTTCCCCTGTGTGTCTGTACACGAAGTAGCCTTTTTTCCTTCGCCGCGTTTTACTTTAAAGCAAATGCTTAGAGATTACCGCGTAATCTGAGCTTTGATACTTAGTTGTGCACATGCAACCGCTGTTTTCTCCCTAAAACAGGACGATGCCTTGCTTAAAGTGTAAGCGAGCCAAGGACATTAGCGGACCCCGTTTGTAGCGCGCTAATTATGCGCACTGAACCGACAGGCATTAGCAAGGTGCGCGGACTCGAGGAGCATAAACGAAGCCGGTCCCGACAATTTTTGACGTTGTGTATCCTTACGCTGCTATCATTAGTGGAGAGAAAAAAAAAAAGACTGGGAAAAGCGATCTTTCATGGATTATGCATACAGTATATAGTTTTACTCCTCTTAAGGCCGAACTCCAATCTCACTTCCGAGGCGTCGCGCCGCGCGTCACCGCGCGCCAGGCGTCACAGGCGTCCGCCAGAACCAGTCTGCGCATGCGCGCGGCGTCAGACGCGAGCAGCGCGAGCGCTGACGCTCCGATCTGTCCCTGCCAGATATTTGGCGCGCGGCGCGCGTCGCCGCGCGCGCCGCACGCGAGCACAGAGTGAGCGAGTGTCGATGGCGCTGCGGGTTTTGCGATACAGCATCACACTGAAAAGGCGTGCTTAATTATTTGTGTACCAAATACATTCCACACGTTTTAAAATCATTTATTTACCCGAATTACTACCTCTCACCACTCTTGGCAGTCGAACTGCTTTTAGCAACACCAACCCAGACGCGAGCGGCGCGAGCCAGTTCCCGGAGAATGGAGATGTGTACCTCTCTCGACGCCCGACGCGGCGCGGCGCTCAGCGCGCCAGCGCGCGGCGCGACGCCTCGGAAGTGGGATTGGAGTTGGGCCTTTATAACATGGATTGCTGAAGGTGAGGATAACGTACCGGGTGTTTTTAGAAGTTGAAGATATTTGCCACGTGTATTGTTATGCATTGTTACTCCTTCGTTGCTACTGTGTAAGAACGAGTGGTGCAGTATTCTAAACAAGTTCTTCAAATCGACAAGCACCGCAGTTTTTTTCTAGTGGCGTGAGCATCGCCTCGTATACGGGAAGTCCAGGGTTCGATCCCTGGTGCCACAGAGCGCCGTTTATTATACTAGTTTAAGCTTTCCCCTGGCCTGGTGCTCGGTTTCTTGTTGAAATGCTTGGGAAATGGGTCTTAGATTCCACCTTAGACCCCACCTTCACCCCACCATGGCGCTTTCTGGCTGCAGATGCCCTAGCGCGCACCCAAAAATCCTCATAACTATTAAATCCAATGGAGTTTAGATAATTGCACTTGAGTCGCTGATTGGTGGCAACGACGCTTAAACGTACCTGCAAGCACATAATGTCTACGCAGCTTCTCACACGCACAGAGTGAACTAAAAAAGGAGAAATAGCATTTGCCTAATGTGAGATTAATTCAATCATCAGCTGCATGTGTGAGGGGAATATAGAAGAAAGAACATAAAAAGAGAGTGCACTAGAGAGCTCAGTGGTAAGGTGAGGAAAAAGGCGTGGATGAATGAATTAATCAGCAATGCTTTGAAATGACCATGCCTAATGCAACCAATGACCCTGTGGCCCATCGGTGACATGATCCACGGTAATTTTTTGCTATCGACGACTGAGTGACCACGACGTGGTCCAACGCACTGAGACGAAAGGACCAACGATAAAAAAAACAATAAAAAAGCACCTACTTGACGACGACTTTACTTCCTTTAAGGCTGACAAGATCACCCTTACTTGAGAACTGGGATTGGTATGACTGAGCTGATGTGCAATATCTTTAAAGCGATACCTGTATTTATAGAGAGCTGTCTTCACGGTTACAGGCGTTGTCAAATGTGTATTATGTAACATCCAAAAACTGCTGAGTTCGCCTGCTGGCCTCCTCAAATTTCATTAAGGCCACGAAGACGATGTGGGCCGGGGTGCGGACATTGCCAAGAGTGCGCCTCCTATATTCACGTGACTACGCTACCCGCGTGGCGGCTCACTTGCCGTGTGACTACTTCGCCACCCCCCCTTCCAACCACCTACCCTGCTCTTGGTGAGGATGGAAGGTCAGAGAATCGCTTCAAGGCAGTTTCGTGATCAAAATTTAAAGCACACGATGAAAATGTGGCATTACTAAGGAGCCTGCGGAAACAGGGACGACGCGCAAAGTTTCATTGCGGCGTTTGTGAACTTCAAACGCGTCGTCAATGCACAGAATGCTTACATACTGAGGCGTTAACCTCTGTTTGCAAAAGTAAATAAATAAATAGAAATAATGGTTTGCACAGCTTGCATGCGGCCCTAATCTTGCTAACTGCGTCATCCGGCAGGAGCGGGAGTGCGGAATGGAAGCGCTAATCACATGCGTTATGCTTCCCTTGTCTCCGAAACTGCCCCTGATTGCAGGCCATTCACGCAGCCGAGGCGGAGTAAGCGATGTTTCGCAACGGATTGTGTTTTAGAGAGCTCTTTTAGTACCCGTTTCAGCGGGTCCCTGCACTCTTCTGTGTAGTCGTCCATGTTTACTCGCGTGCGTAGAATGTGTGCAGGGACTTGGGTCTATACTTAAACTCCCTCCTTTCGCTTCTTCGCTGCCTCTTTTGGATGGAAAGAAACCTCGATGTCACGGGATTCACGAGGTACTGCACAGTTTGCCCCACTTCAAACATGTTTCTCCTCTAAAGCTAGCGCTTGCGTTAGTTAAAAAGATAAGACATAGATAATCAGCTATTCTGTAGGTCGGTCGGTCGGTCGGTCGGTGTCAGTGATATAAAACAACCAAACTAACTAATTGTGCTTTGATTAACAATCATTTGTTTCCATAATCAAACAATCAGAAAAATCTCAGTCGCTTAATTAGTTAGTCAGCCAAGCAATGAAATTATTAATTATTTTGTAGAAGCAGCCTCGTTACACAAGAGCTCCGCGCAAAACTATTTGTAGTGATAGCCTATTCATGGACCCTCTGCATCTAAATAAGGTTAATGATAACTCACCGGTATGTTAGCCGAGGCGCCGAAAAATTATACAAACTGGAGGGGGCACTTACGCTCCGCCTTAAGGGTATGACGCGACAGCGTTAATGGGTTAGTGCCCATTAATGCGGAATTGGTCACACTCGACTTTACATTCATAGATTTCCGGGAGTACTCGTACCGCTCCTGGCACAGTGGTGTAGTGGTTCAGCTGTACGCCCCTGCCCTGCGATGGCAGGCACTGCCATCGGTGGGGCTTGTGAGAACCAGGTTGCTCATCCCAAGCAATCTCTCGCAGCCAATCATTCGTTCAACTGGCACCTGCCATGGTGGACAGTTCGCTCACAATCCGGTTGGCAGGTTGTGATGACGTCACAAGGTCTCTCCGCCTAGGCGACCCACCTGACCCTTAGGTTGCTCCTCGGAGGATTCTTCATGGATTTTTTTCTCTCACGAACAACGGCGCCGACGTCGACACCGATGCCGACGCTAACGAAGATGCCGCCTTTTCCGCGACACAGGGCCCTTGACGCTGTAGCGTTAACTCGGACTAGCACGAGAACAGCTCCTTGAAACCACCCTCTCGTCATGTCACCATGTGCAATTTACACAGGGCTGTACGGTTTAAGTGAATGATAGTCTAAAACTAGAGGACGCGAAGAAAACACTCGTGTGGCTCGTTAGTGTTCTTAACATTCGCAGCCTTGAATAGCTCATTTGAAGAGCGCAGGTGAAGTGGACATCAATGTAGTGTACCAAAAACACAAGATTACCTCGACACCGGGCTTTCCGCTTTTGTCTGCGTGCTGCTTTCGGCCTTATACTGTCGCTGATACCGGTTGCTGTACACCGTTATTAATGACCCCCTGTTTTCCTAATGAGACACCAGCCAGGACCTTCACCTAGCGGGGGCGAGGCTTCGAGTGAACGCCTACAGTTTAAGAGAAGAAAGCTCGATTTGGTAGCAATACTAAAATGCAGGTATCTGTGCTTTTTTTAATAAAATATCATCGCCTAAATATAGCGCGGAAGCTACAGTGTGTGTATGGCCGCTTATATGCTGTAAGAGAACAGGTCGTGCTGATTTGCGGGCTAAAAATTGCATTTTACTTACAGCCAGCCCACCGAAAGATACGTGCTCAAAAAGGCTTTTGCAGCGCCCTGAGCTTATATGCTCCTTACTGGAAGCCTGACACAAAGCCAGAAAATAACCGCACCACACACTTCTTTCGTACAGTGTAATTTTCACTTGAACGCGCGCTTTTTAGCACAAGAAATTGTGGCAGCAGGGCACCTGCCTAGGTAACACCATTCTGGGTTTCGTTCAAAAGTTGATGGTAAGCATTCGAAAGCTGTTCAGAACTTATCAGAAAAAAAAAACAGTAACACAGCGTTCTCATTGGTGCTTCTTCACAGTATCTATGCAAAGTAGTTAAAGCATTTAACGTCGCATAGTTTTCTTTGCTCGTGAACGTCTTTTCTACAAGCAATGTTCTGTTTGCGTGTCTCTGTTATCCTAACTCGTTTTGAACGTACATCGAAGAACATATGTAGGAATTGAAAATAAGCGCGTACATTTTATTCGACAGTTTGTTTTGCTCTGCCTCTACTTGTTAGCCGCTGCTTAAGTCAATCAAATGGCTTCCCACTGTCATCGTTTTTTTTCGTGTTCTCGCACGGGTTTACCTAATGACCACGTCCACGATTAGTGCGCGCTACATGACTCTGGTTGTGCTGAAGAGTTTAATTTTTTTGTGGGATTCGCGAGGTCTTTTTATCCAGCAAGGAAGAATGAACGACGCGGACAGTAATTGTATGGGGCAGGAAGGGTGCAGACTTGAGCGCCAGCTCTTCTTTATCCTATGGGTATACTTTCGTTTGTCTGTCATTACAAACCTCGATGCTTTTTGTCGTGCAATAGCACTACCAATGAAGGTGAAAATGCCGCATTATCTACGTGAAGCAATAGTGAGCAAAGCCTCCGTCCTCCAGAGACATCATCCACCACCCAGCTGCAGCCCTTAGCTAAGAAACTGCCCACCCACAGACCACAACTGCCCCACCTCAACCCCTGCATCATACAGAAGCGCTGTGTCGTCCATTTTCTTGTCTTTTATGCTCGTCTTCGTTCGCGCTGTTTATTCAAGATGCTTAACCAACTAGCCCGCCAAAACGTGTTAACGCATACAGAAGCGCCATACTACACCCGTTCACCCAGCTCTACCCTCAAGAAGACCGCCTACCATCAACTCACGTATCTTATCCCTTCATAAATTTGTAGCCACAAATTCTGGGCGAGCGCATTTTTTTTTTCATCGAGAACTTGTTTATGAACGCAATTTTGTCGCACATCATAAAATTCCGTCATAACAATTACTATATCTGCAGATCTTTCCTCAGAACGCTTGTAGTTTTGTGCTTTTAAGTGTCAAAAAGGCGCCCAATTCATTTTCCATGGCAGTCTTTCCTTCTCGATGGGAGCGCAAGACAAACATTAAAAACAGTATTTTGCTATGCTTAGGAATATTATACAAATGGTATAAATATGCTCATTACAGTATCTAAAAATATTGCATAGTTTCTTCGCAATTATTGTCAAAAACGCGCTACGTTGATTTTCTAAGGCGGTCTCAATTGCGCGATGCCAGCGCCTGACAATCATTAAGAGCAATATTTTGCTGCGCATAGGAATATTACACAAATCCTATAAATATGTCCATAGCAGCATCTAAAAATATTGCGCACTTTCCTCAAAATTATTGTAAAAAACGTGCTCCATTGATGTTCTACGGCGGTCTCACTTAGTCGATTCCAGCGCAGTCGACCATTTCCATCAATATGTTCATAACAGTACCTTACAATACTCCACAGTTGCCTCACAATTTAAAGTGATGCCCAAGAAAACTGGAAAAAAATTCTGCCGCGTTTTTGAATCCTCGGCTTACGGTAAAAGCATTTAAAATATTCATCGACAGTAAATTGAGCTTCCATCTCAGCTTTTCCGCATCTCGTTTCATAATATTCGTGTCATTTTTTTGTTGCTATTTTCGCTACCATGAACGCGTTTAATTCTCATTTCGCTCGTACATGTCCACCTCAACGCCGGTGATCATGACTGCCAGCCTTTGATAAAGCACAGGGAAAATCGAAGGGCAAACGAAGTCATTAACTCTACGCGAAACGTTCAGCAGCAACGACGAACTGTTTAACCATAGGCTGTTGGTTTCCAATCAAAAAGGGAATAAATAAATCAATAATCATTGGCTTACTTTTCCTAATATTTATCAACGATTTACCGGATTCCATTTCTTCTCATATCAGACTTTTTGCTGATGATTGTGTAATTTATCGCAAAATTTATTCTAACACCGATTGCCAATCCCTTCAATCTGACCTGGATTCAGTAACAGCATGGTGCTCAACCTGGCTTATGCAACTTAATCATTCAAAAACTAAATTGATGTATTTTACTAACCGAATGTCTCGAATTCAAACAGCATACTCCTTAAATAATAGCTCACTCGAACTAGTCACCACGTACAAGTACTTAGGACTTCACCTTCATTCAGACTTAGCATGGAACCACCATATTAACCTTATGCTTGCATCTGCTAATCGGTCATTAGGTCTCTTAAAACATAACCTAAAGCATGCTCCTCCTCACCTCCGTGCCCATGCCTATACCACTCTAATTCGACCTAAAATTGAATATGCCTCGGCTATTTGGGACCCTTACCAATCTTACCTAATAAATAACATTGAATCATTGCAGAACCGCGCCGTTCGTTTTATTTACTCCGATTACTCAAGTAACACCAGCATCACAGCCTTAAAGAAACGCGCAGGTCTCCAGGATTTATGTCTCCGCCGCAAAATTGCACGACTATCACTTTTTCATAAACTTTATCATCATCCATCACTTCATAACGACCTTTTTTCTTTGCCTCCTTCGATTTTTGACCGCCGCGATCATCCCTTTAAAGTTAGGCGTTTCACGTGCAGAACATTTAACTATGCGCATTCATTCTTACCACGCACAATATCTGACTGGAACACTCTGCCTTCACATATCGCAACCACCACTGATCCTGATAAATATTTTAAACTTATATCTTCAATAACTACTGCTTAACTCTTCGCATACATTGTTATTTTATTTGTTCATGGCTTCCTTTTTTGCAGGGTATGTTACTAAAAAGATTCATTGCATTAGTTTTCTGTTTGTATAATTTTAATACTGCTGTAATCTTCGTTCTTTGCCGCGCTGCAATTCTTTTGATTCTTTTGCTTACTTATGTGATGCAAAGTGTCTTATTTGGGCTTTTGTTGTTTGTTTTATATTTGTGGTTTTGTTTTATTCTGTTCAATTGCCTGTGCCCCCCCCCCCCCTATGTAATACCCTCTCGAGGGCCTTTAGGGGTATTCTGTATAAATAAATAAATAAATAAATAAATAAATAAATAAATAAATAAATAAATAAATAAATAAATAAATAAATAAATAAATAAATAAATAAATAAATAAAAACAATGTTTATTTCATAATCCTATATTGAGGCCCGTGTCTGTGCGATGTCAGTGCACGTTAAAGAACCCCAGGTGGTCGAAATTATCTGAAGCCCACCACTACGGCGTCCATCATATCCAAAGTCTCTTTGGGACGTTAAACCTCATAAAAACAAACTAAACCAAATCTATGGGGGCAAACAAAGCCGACGTGCGCGAGTCCACCCGGGGAAGGTTCAAAAGGAACAGACAAAAATAAAAGGCACTACTCGCTGTCCGAGCAGCGAAGAAATTAAGCGCAGAATTTTGACAGAGCTATTGAGCCGCCAATTTCGTCGTTGGCATAGACTGATACCGGATAAAGCCACGAGGGCTGCGTGCCTAGCGTGCCAGCGCCGAAGAGGAAGAAATTTCATGCCACGGCGCAAACGAGCAAAGAGAAAGATTGAGTACGGGGCGATGGAGGAGAAGAAGAGGTGTGAATCGAGTAACGAAAAAACTGGTAGCATGAGCATATTGTGAAAAATAGGCATTGATTAAAAGGATAAGAAGACATGAAGGAATAGTAGCAGGAAAACAGCGCGAATCAGACTGTATCATTAGTCACTGTGAATCAAAGCCCCGTAGCAGCAGCACTTGCTGTCAAGACCGCGCGGCGTTACTGACTGGTGCATTGTTTCCTCTGCTGCTGATAGATGACGCAAAATTAATGATAAATGAAAGAAAAAGCACTTTTATGAAATCGGGTAAGTGTACGCCTGACAATCGTAGCTACGCAAATGTACTCCTATCGTGCGAAGCACGAAAGGTAATCGAAACGTGTGTTGCAAGGTTTCCTGCTCTGCCTACAGATGTGCGTAAAAAGGGAGAATCTAGTCATTTTTTTTTCTTTTTCGCTATCCTGGGTTCCCCCACCGGTTTAGGCAGAGAATGCTTTATAAGAGCGCTTTACAAAAAAAAAAAAGCCGAGAGATGGAGGGCCTGAAACAATTGTAGGAACTGACAGCAAGTTTAATCTTTCTAGCACCAACTACAACGGTGAAGAAGGCAGGGATTGAAACTATTTCTTTGATGATCTTTGTATGGCACGGCCAGAATAAAGGAATAGTTATGTATTGCGCGGTCCAAGATTCGAGGGTGCTACCTGTCTGAAATTGATCGTGAATGTGTCAAAGAGCGCTTCGTATCGGTCAGTTTCGTTAACGTAAAATATTTAAGAAAGCAGGTTTAGTGATATGCAATTCTGTCGTTAAGCGATGTCTGCCAAACCGATGCTTAGCTTCATACACGAGACGATTGAGCAGTGAATATTGCCGCGAATCTTTGTAGCGTTTGTTTGTTGTGTTTATTTGTTCATGCTTCAAGGCGGCCGGCACGCCGCTTTATCGCTTCGTTTGTGACGCAAGACGCGCCTAGAATTATCTCGATTGATCGAATCCAGGGGGATCCCATTCTACTTAGTGCCAGATTGTTCTAGGAACTTCCCAAGCTTTATCTGGAATGTTGCTATCAGCTTTAAAGAGAGCACGGCCGACAGCGGCGGGCATTCTGTTCGACGACCGCCGAGCACGCTTGTTGCTACGCCGCCGCCGAGTGATTCAGTTCTTTGCGGGCGCAAGTCAGCCCAAAAGAGTTCCGTTTCGAAGACATCCTCGTTGCTTTCCTGTTCGCCGGACTGCAGTCACTACTACGTGACAACTGGTGGAGGTGCTGGGTGGTGATCGCTGACGACCGTTCAATCGCTGATGACCGTTCAAGGTGGTCAGCGATCACCACGCACTGTGCTGGCTCGCCAGTCTGAAAGACCCCTCCGGCCGCCTCGCTCGATGGAGCCTGCGGCTCCAGGAGTAACCGTCGTTTACAAGTCCGGACGCAAGCACTCTGACGCCGACTGCCTGTCACGAGCCCCTGTAGATGCACCGCCGCCGGATGACGATGAGGACGCGTTCCTAGGACCCATCAGCTCCAGCTCTTTTGCACAACAGGAACGCTCGGATCCCGACATAAAATGCCTCATCGAATACTTGGAAGGCAAGGTTTCTTCACCCCCCGCCTCTTTCAAGCGAGGATTGTCTTCGTTCTGTTTACCGAACGATGTCCTCGTGAAGAAAAACTTTGCAGCGAGCAAGACAGCCTACCTCCTTGTTGCACCTGTAAGTCTGCGCGGAGAAGTTTTTCAGGCCTCACACGACGAGCCGACAGCTGGACATCTCGGGTTTTCTCGCACCCTCCCACGAATTCAAGACAAGTATTTCTGGCCCCGACTGTCTGCCGATGTCGCACATTATGTGAAAACCTACCGAGATTGTCAGCGACGAAAGGCCTCTCCAAGCCGACCAGCAGGATTTCTGAACCCCATTGAACCCCCCTCAAGGCTCTTTCAGCAGATCGGCATGGACTTGCTTGGTCCTTTCCCGAAATCAACATCTGGAAATAAGTGGATCATTATAGCGACCGACTACCTGACCCGCTACGCCGAGGCAAAAGCCCTACCGAACGGAACAGCAGCAGAAGTCGCCAAATTTTTCGTGGAGAACATTCTTCTGCGACACGGCGCCCCCGATGTGCTCATCACTGACAGAGGAACAGCATTCACGGCGGAACTGACGCAAGCATTCCTCCATTACAGCCAAACCAGCCACCGGAGAACAACTGCATACCACCCGCAGACCAACGGACTGACCGAGCACCTCAACAAAACCATCGCCGATATGCTCGCCATGTATGTCGATGCCGAACACAAGACCTGGGACGTCATCTTGCCTTACGTAGTCTTCGCCTACAACACCGAAGTGCAGGAGACCACCCAGATGACGCCTTTTAGGCTCGTCCATGGCAGAGAGGATACGACCACGCTGGACGCCATGCTGCCGAACGTTACCGAGGAAGATAACGTCGACGTCGCCGCCTACCTACAACGCGCAGAAGAAGCCCGAAGACTTGCCCGATTACGGATCAAAGACCAGCAGCGGACCGACGCCACACGCTACAACCTACGAAGACGCAACGCGGAATACAAGCCAGGAGACCGAGTCTGGGTTTGGACGCCCATTCGCCGCCGAGGATTGAGCGAAAAGCTTTTTCCCGTACAAGGTTCTTCTTCGGCTAGGTGAACTGGACTATGAATTCGTCCCTGACCAAATGACTGCATCCCAGCGACGCCGCGTACGACCAGAAGTAGTCCATGTCGTACGCCTGAAGCCCTATCATGCACGCTAAAGGACGCAGTGTTTCCACATTCGGTGTTTATTTTTGCGCACTCCGTTTTTGATTGTTTATAGCCGCATTATGTTCTAAAGCATCGAGTCGATGCTTCTTTGAGAGGGGAGTAATGCCGCGAATCTTTGTAGCGTTTGTTTGTTGTGTTTATTTGTTCATGCTTCAAGGCTGTCGGCACGCCACTTTATCGCTTCGTTTGTGACGCAAGACGCGCCTAGAATTATCTCGATTGATCGCATCTAGAGGGAGCCGATTCTACTTAGTGCCAGAATGTTCTAGTAACTTCCAAAGCTTTATCTGGAATGTTTGCTATCAGCTTTAAAAAGAGCACGGCCGACAGCGGCGGGCATTCTGTTCGACGACCGCCGAGCACGCTTGTTGCTACGCCGCCGCCGAGTGATTCAGTTCTTTGCGGGCGCAAGTCAGCCAAAAAAAAAATGGCTGAGGCTTAGCTAAGGTTAAGCCTAGTCAGATGCGAAGCATATTGATGGCTAAGCTTGGTAATACAAGGCTTTCCTTGGTTGACGTTCATCCCGCTCTTCATCGGTCTCTGTGGCAAGCTGAAGCTTTCGCTTCTCGTTGAAATCAGCCCTGCTTCTAGGCGGCATCCCAACACCTGGCCTCCTCGTAAGTGCCCGGAGAGCGAGGCAAGCTCAGCTTTATACCGCTGCTGTAGCGTCACGTGGTCAGCTGCAGCGCCTCTGATGTGGAGCCTCCACCGCCGCGGCCGACCGCGCGAGCCGGCAGCCCATCTCTCCTCTGCTGTGACGTCATGTTGTCACGTGGTCAGCCGCCGCACCTCTGCTCCTCCGCCGCGGCCGACCGCACGAGCGGGCAGCCCATCTCTCCTCTGCTGTGACGTCATGTTGTCACGTGGTGTCACGTGGTCACGCTAAAGGTCAATGGTAGCTCCACCGCCGCGCTCGACGGGCTGTAGTGTAGCTCTAGTAATATGCTTCGCATAATAAAGAGTTCCGTTTCGAAGACAACCTCGTTGTTTTCCTGTTCGCCGGACTGCAGTCACCACTACGTGACAATATATTTCAACAAAGAGAGAGCACATTGCGGCACCTAATAGTTACAAAATAATTGCTGTACTTGGCCAGTACTTCAAAATGATGAGGCGCACTCTAATCCAATCTGACCACGGGTTTAAAGACTTGTAGCTTTACTGCGGCAGTGACCCTTGTGCTGTTTTGATGCAGTCATCTTGCGCTAGCTAATGTTAGCGATGCCGGTGAACGTGAAGGCAATGTGCATGAGCTTATTATGTCGCTTGCCAACATGTAAAGGGCTGGTGGCGTCCGGCATTACCATCGATTCTCCTTCAAAGGACAGGCGTTTTCTTGAATCGTAAGCGGTCCGGTACACCTGCGGCAGGTAGTACTGGTCGCAAGCAGCATTTTATTCTTCATTTAATTCTCTTACTAATTTTAGTGGATTGTCCAACACGCTTCTGCCTCGGATTCAGAAAGAATAAATAAAATTCAATTCTTCAGACAACTTGCATCCGTGCAATGTGTCACTGCAGCACGTATAAGGGTACGTAGCTCAATCCGCTGGTGGCAATACCACGTGACTAGGGCGTGAGGCAGAGCTACAGTAACCTATTTTCTGAGAACATGCGTCCCATAAACGTTCACAGCAGTAGTTTGCATGTGCCAACAGCAAGGTTTAAATAGTTTTCTCCTTCCTCTGTACAGGTGTCCAGCTCGTTTGCAAGCGGACGACGATTAACGAAAGCGGGGAAGGCCAGGAGAATAGCGCGCATCAAAATGAACGGCACTTTTCGAGGTACGCAGAAGGCGATTGCTAAGTCCCCCGGTAGTCATTCTCGCTATGATTTGGGACTCGACTCGAGCATTCTTCAGCTCTGCATTATGCTCTCGTGTGTTCAGACCGCCAGATGAAGTTCAGGGGGCGAATAAACAGTCGGCTGCGAAATACAGCGACCGTTCGCGTAATAAGCTGGTAGAGACGCCTAGCAAATTCTTTGTAGATCGTCCAAAAATTGGCAAGCTCAAAATACATATTGTGCAGTTAATGGAAAGGTAAGACGTTTGTAGCTTTCTCTCCTGGCATATTAGATGCTGTTTGATGAATTGACTAATGTGAAGAATGGTTTTCAGAACGAAGTGAAATTTCATGACTATCCGAGGTGAAATTTCATATGACGTCATTGTGGGGCAGCGCGCAGCTTCAGCAGTGCAAACCGGAACAGGTGGCGATAAGCCAATTACATATGCTTGCAGCCTTTCTCCGTGCTGCATGCACCTCAAAATGGCCGCCGCAGTGACGTCAATGCATACTCCCCATTAAGCTAACTACCTCTTGCTTAAGACACCAAAGCAGCAATTCCCAGAACAAAAACAGAACGGCTAGAAAACTGGAAGCAAAAGTGAACGGCAGAAAAGCCCAACACGTCAGCATCACTTAAACAAAGGCAGCAGTGCGTACCGAGATGCGAGGAACCACGCAGTATCCAAAGTTTAGGTGTTCTCTATGGATCAATCATATGAAATCGCTTTCTTTACAGCTGTCGTGTGTATGTATTTGGTTTATTTCGAGGTTTTCTTTCTGGCCGACCCGAATTTCACGCTTTTAGAAATTGGGTTACTCATGTCGTTGCCCGCACGTATCGCGTCTTTAAAGTGGCTGCGTTGTGTTCTTGTTCATTGCTCGTAAACTTTGGTTAGGAAGGTACCTATAATCCCCAAGTACTCGGCGTGACGCAAATGCTGCTTCTTTTTTTTTTTTGGGGGGGGGGGGGGGGGGGATGGGGGAAGGGGGCTAAATCTACCGTGCTTGCTGCTCCCAGACTCCTCGTTTCAGTAGGGCAAAACTGCACAGAAAGCGAAGAGGTAAGTTTTTATACCCAAAGCGTGCGCAAAATTGTCTTCGAGGCTTTTGCTTTCCCAGACGACTGATCCTTAATGTCGCAAAGTGTGGGAAATGGCGTGAAGAAAGGACGTTTACCTGGCGACTTGTAATGGTGCGATGAGCTGATGGCCCATTTTGACACTACAAGAACACATTACGCAGACCGGAACCATGTTTCCTACCTTAAGAAAGTTGGGGTTTTGACGCGTATCTTTACCGCTCTTTTTCAGTCTTAAAGTCTGCTTGAGATATTTCGTTCCGTTAGTTGTGCTTTTATTTGTGTTACATTTGCCTGAATAAGCTGAAGTTTTAAAGCAAGAGAATTTGATTTTAACACAGTTGCATTAACGGCAGCTAGATCATTTGACCATCGAATTTTTTTTTTCTTTTCAACTGCTTGTGAAGCGAAACAGTGACGCCGCAGTGCAGTGAGGGTATAAATGGCTGATATTTTAAGATAAGCGTGACAGTAGGAACTAATATGAGCAGCAGTACGAGTTCGGCTACCAGTTTTTTTGTTTTATATTTGCTGGAAACCTTAGGAATTGAGGATGTAAACTTTGCATGTTTCAAAGCTTGTAGAGCAGGAACAGCTAAAAAAAAATGCACTGATTCATGAGTGAGGGTGATAGCAACGTGTTAGTTACAATAAGTTAATTAAGTGAGGTTACTACAAACAAACACTAGTGGAAGTAAATGCGTTAAATAAAGACTGAAACGTCCGCAACTTTTTCGCTAAGAATCCGCGCTCTACGCATAATGTTCGCATGTGTTTTCTTTATAGCCCAGAGTTCAGCCGTATTAGCCATCCCCTGACGGCATGCCTGATAACAAAATCTACATGAAGTGTTTGTTTTTTGTGTGCACTGCACTGGCGATGAAAATAGAAAAAACACTGCTGATCTGTAATTTTGTGTGATCTGTAATTTCAGTAAAACATAATGTTTGGTTTAGGTTTATTAGGGTTTAATGTCCCAAAGAGACGCAGGCTATGAAAGACGCCGTAGCGAAGGCCTCCGAAAATTTCGAGCACCTGGGGTTCTTTAACGTGCAATGACATCGTACAGTACACGGGCCTCTAGAATTTCGCCTCCATTGAAATTCCGCCACCGCGGCCGGGATCGAACCCGTGTCTCTCGGGTCAGCAGCCGAGCGCCGTAATGCATTCTAATGAGATGCATTCTAATGAAATTGCAATGAATTTTGAGCAAGGATTCACTACCAAGAAATCATCATCATCAATCTGACTACGCCCACTGCAGACCAAATGCTTCCCACATCTCTGTAACCCTGTCCTGTGCCAGCTGCAGCCGCCCTATCCCCGCGAAGTTATTTTTGTCGGCCTACTTAACTTTCTGCCGTCCTTTGGTGCGCTTCCCTTCTCTTGGAATTCGACCCCTTACCCTTGAGGACCAAAGGTTATCTGGCCTTCGCTTTACATGCCGTGCACAAGCCCATTCCTTCCCCTTGATTTTGATTAGAATATTTTTATCCCGAATTCGTTCCCTCACCAATTCTGCCCTCATATTGCCTCTTGCTGTTGTACCTATCATTTTACTTTCCATAGCTCGCTTCGTTCTCCTTAAGTTGAACCCTTGAACCCTTTTCATTAGCCCCTACGTTTATGGCCCTTAGGTGAGTACAGGCAACCTCCCATGAATTAAACTGGGTTTATCTGCTAATACTTATGAAATACACAATTTTTTTTACGTTAAATATCACGGAGGTGCACAAAACAGACTTACCCACGATTGACCATTTCCGCACTTGCCGTAGAGCTGAGGTGTCCTAGTTTTCCTCACGACTCATTCTACGTGATCAAACGTGCTTCTCACATTACATCGTTTCTGCCAGAGCTGCTGTGAAGTTTTTAAATACTTGCGACATTAAATGCAACGCAGAACTCTATTTCAGTAAAGGATTAACATTTTAAATTGTGGTTTCATAGAAAGAAGCCACAGCAGACACTCATGGAACCAGATTGTCATATTGGGTGGCTGTTAATCTACTTGGTTGGAGGATTGCTCTCAGAAAAGTGGCAGAGGCTTCGGTAATAATTATGCCTAAAGGATATTAGTACCTCTCAAGAGGACTGTCATAAAGTTGAGCATTTATCCGCTTTTGTTTTCCTTTTTTTGTTCGGACATTTTTAATTTTTACTGTCCTGTTTTGCGCCTTTCAGTACACCATCTGAATCAGGTTACTTTGAGCCTAATAACAGCCAACTTATTTAGGCTTAAACGTTGGGCACCCAACGCATGAAGGAACTGGCTGTTGGCTCTTGGCGCAGTCACTATGTTCGATATTCTCGACTAAAGCGTTTACAAGGTAGCGGTCCTCTATCTTCGGCCATGTCCATACTTGGCCACTCTTCCCTCGATGAAATGCCCCTGCGCGGAGTTGAGATCGACGATCTGCCTAGAGTAGCGGCTCTGGGCCCATTTCTTGGTTTCTGGAACCCACGATATCGACTCAAGGGATGAGTTGAACATACCCTCTTATCTTCTGTTTAGCGTTTTCTCTCCGCGATCGGCCGCAGACTTTGAAGTCATCCTTTATTTGTTTTATTACAACTTGGTACTTTTGTGGCTTGTTTTTCTATTCTTTTTTTTGCTTTAGTTAAGGCGCCATACGAAATTCACCTGGAAGCCTCTTTGCTTGCAGTACAGCATAGCACCTCTTAGCAACATTTCACATTTCGCCTAATGGCACAGTACAGTGTGCTCGGTTTTCATTTTCAATTTTATAGCCCTGTGTGCCTTGAGGCAGTAGTTCAACTTTTCACAAAATTTTTGCCCTGTTAGCGAAATTGCCTACGAGCGGGCCGTTCACCCCGGAAGCTTTCCTTTGCAGCTGGCGGCTACTTAAAGCGCAACTTTCTGGTACACTGGGAAGCAACGCTGGCATTGGCTTTTATTTTTCTTCCTATTGCGGTTACCATCACAGTTATTTTTCTTCGCAGAAGCTCCCCGACGGTAAACTCCAAGGAACACCCCTAGTAATGATTGACGTTTTGTTACTGCATATAGTTTGCTCTCGCAGGTCGTTTGTTTCTTCGTTACATCTAAGCATCAATAAAAAAAAAGAAACAATTACTCCATGTTTGTGGTAGTTAACAATAATGACCGATAATGAACTTGAGAGGAAATCGAGCCTCCCTTCCTCTTCACAGGTTCAGTGCAACGTTTAAAAGTAATTTGTTGATACCGATGCTTTCATGCTCACATAATAATGGGGAAGGATGCATAAGTGGTTTTATGATAGTGGGAAATACTCGAAAACAAAGCGGTTATGCGCTATAATACTTGAGCTGCTCTTATTTGTTGCCATGTTTTTCGTCAGCTTTCTTTTTTAGGCACCTTCATTTTTTTCTATCTCTTGCACTCTTGCTGTTGAAGATATAGTCTAAATTACGTTGTTCTTTCAGTTCTTAGTTTTTGCTGCTAATAAACGCTTTTTGCGCTTGCACGTTCATTGATATGGCGCCCAAGATATGGCGCCCAAGATATGGCGCCCAAGAAAAAGCTGTGGCCGTAGCCAGGTTGATTACTCCGTAGAGTTGGAAGGAAAGTGGAATGTTCGCTGATCGTGGATTACACTGACAGTCATCGATCGCACTGCCAGGCTAGTCTCGCGGGCTTTGAAATGTGATCGCATGCAGTCTTTAGGGCATGATTGATTCGCTGTGCATGGATTTGTCAGGCCTTTGGTGATAACCTGCAAAACACAATTAAGTATCCATGCCACACTTTTCAATAGGATATAGTCGTTGTTTATTGCAGTTGTATATCCGAGGGCCGGCAGATCGACCAATCAGTTTTGGAGATTACGGAACAGTGAACATGTAAGAGTCCAAGTGCTTCAATGCAACTGTTCATGTGCAGAGAAGAGCTGCATTCTTCGCCACCGCGTGCACCTCTTTTCCCATGGGAGGCGGCGTGCATAAGAGAAACATTCTTGGGTCTCTCTTTTCTGTTCACCGTACATCCAGCCAGCCCACTTTCTCTGTTATAGAAACCTCCCTGCACCCGTATTCAGGGGTCGTACGAACCACACCGCCAGGAGTTACGACCGCCATAAATTTCCTTTACTGGGTTACCGTATCGTACAAGCCGCCGCAATTATTCGTTCGGCCTGAGATACAACGTTCAGGTCTTCCGAAGCCTTTCGCTGGCTTCTACAAACTTCCCCTGATAGTTCCTTTTTCCTGCGAGCTATATGCATGTGTGAATGATCGTTACAGGCGCATTTCAGTTGGTGAGGGACCAGCAAAGATGCCAGGTGAAGGATCCGAGCAGGCATATCTACTTTCAATGCCTTATATTTCCTATTAGTTCTGGCAAACTGAAGATAGTATGAGGACTAAAAAGTAAGGCTAGGTTCTTCAGCCATATTCGCATCACAGGTTGGACACGGTGGCATATTCACTTTTCTTGACATGAGTGATTGCGAAGCATCTGCCTTTGACGCGGCAGTGGTTGTCAAAACATAAAGAAGTAAAAGCAAGCACTCACATCGTTATCGACAAAGTTCGTGCCGCCAGATGTTTCGGACAATAAAGACTTCGTTTAATTTATACTGCATGAATGTTTGCTGGGCAAGGGTGTCAGGGTCGTTAGTTTTCGCTGCATATTGTGTACGTATATTAATTGCACGTTAAGGATTGCAACTTAGCGCGAAACGCTGATTTTGTCTTGGACGAACGCCGCTAGCATAATTTACCACCGCCGCGTTGATATGGTTACCAAGGGGTTGTTATCTCTGCGGACTTCAAACTAGTTCAAATCGGCGTCACAATGGCGACGGTTTTCTGGGCAACTGTCCTGTTTCTCGATGAATGAGAACCGAGGAAAGGGACTGAGAAATTGAGGGCGCCAAAGGATTTTCTGCATTGAATTTTTGGGCAGGAAAAATTTCCGAAGTTTCCGTATCAGACATTCTACGACTGTCGCAGAAGTACTTCCTGTTGGGCTAGTTGGTTGATGATAAAATTTTTGAATGGCGCAAAGGAAAAAAAAACACAGTAAGGCACGAAGACTCCGTGTCTCCGTGTCTTCCTGTACTTTTTCCTTTGTGCTATTCAAAAATTTTATGAATGTCACAGTGGCGCATTGTACAGGTAATGCAGCTATAGTGTGGATAAGGCAGTACATTTTAATCAAAAATGCATTAGTAAAAAACTATGCACCGGGAATAAACACGAAGGTAATCCTGGAATGTAGGCGACATGCAAAAAGGCGCCCGCATTTGGGTTCCAACCTGGGTATTCCGGCTCGGTAGACGAGCGCCTTAACCACTGAGACACCGCTGCGGATCAAAGCTACATGGCATCTGCCGTTTTCTGCAGTTGATGAAGTTTATGTACATTCTGCGGATTTGCTAACCGAACGGAAATCTACCAGACTAAACTGATGGCTTAGTTGTTGTGGCGTTCGGCTGCTGAGCCGAACGCCACAACGACTAAGGCTTAGTGCCTTCACGAGACTGAATCCCGACCGTGGCGTTCGCATTCTTAGTGGGGCAAAATGCAGAATGTCCAAGCCCTTTGAGATGTCAGGACACGTTAAAGAATCCCTAGTGGGCAAAACAACTCCGGACACCTCCATTACGGTTATAGCTCATACGTCTGCTGGTATGTAATACCGCTAATATTTGTCGGGTTTGATACTTTATCTAGACCCTAACAAAGATTTAAAAAATTGAGCGATTGTTTTCATTTTATTGAAATAATGTTAAGCATGCTCGGTTAGCTGATAAATGTGTTTCTATGATACAAAATAATGCATAAAACACAAGAAACGTGCTCGAAATGCGCACCTCTCACCAAAGACCGCATTGATCATTTTCTGTCGCACATCATGCGCTTCAAACGAAACCTATAGAGGTGGAAGTTCTCATTATTGGTTGCAACGCAGTTATTAAGATTCACACGCTAAAGCTACACAAAGATGTGAGGCAAACTGTAGGACAGGTCCGCGGGTTCCATTCAAGCAGCCAGTCTCTATGTTCAGCGAAATTTCAGAGCACGTTCGTTCTGACACTCTGCGTGCATCCAGAATACCGCCGCCAGAGGCGGTGTTTAACCTTCCGAATTGGTCCTGAATGGTAAAACATTTTCCACTGCGTCACCACGGCGAGAAGCCAAATCATACTTGACACGATAACGACACGATAACGAGGAATAGAGTGAGGAAGAAAGCTGTTCAGACTTCTCTCAGTGGTACTCGGGCCCCCTTTTGCCTTTGCTCGCGCATACTGGCTCTCTAGGCATTAGCGGTGACGACACATCGTGGGGTCGACATCAGCGCCTTTTGAAACTGGTCAACGCCTTCGCAATTTTTCTTTTTCCTTCATGTGCCAAACTGTTTTCAAGCAGGCCACAGAAAACGGCCACAGAAAGGGATGACGGCGTGGGTGAAAAGGTAGAAAGATAAGTAGAGGTCAGGAGTTCACAAGAATCTTAATCCTGCTTCACCTAGCTTCAGCTAGAGAGGAACAGATTGCAAGAGCGAAGGCTCTTCCCCGAGCAGCACGGCAGAGTACTTTCTCGTGAGCAATGCCAGAGGTGTTCATTTCTTTCCCAAGGATTTAGCTGCGAAGCATTAATGGGTAAAAGTGTGGTGAAGTGTGGGTAGTGTCTATTCGAGTTTGGAGAGTTGCTTCGACTCGAAGACTTGGGCGATCAAATCGCATTTCTGGTGGAGGGGTTTCATCTCCGAGAAGCTTGGCGTTCTGTAATGGACTTTGGCGTTCAAGAGTATACTTTGATATAGACGACCGTCCGGATAGGGCAACAACAAAGGGAAAAAAGGAGGTTGCGAGATCGACGGAGGTCGTTGTCCCCTCTGAACTATCCAAGCTACTGTAAAGCGAGAGCGGGTCTTAGATGACGGAACGAGTGGAAAGTTGAGGCCCGATGAGTGGTTCATGAGGAGTCTTCTGATGGATACCTAACAGATGACATTAAGAAATTTGCGGGAATATGGTGGCAGCGGCTGGCGAAGGACAGGGTTAATTGGAAAGACATTGGAGAGGCCTTTGCCCTGCAGTGGACGTAGTCAGGCTGATGATGATGTACTGACATTAAACTTTCTGCGATTAAAAATTGAAAGACAACGTGAGAAACCGCGCATTCGTTGTCACTTCCTTCAGCATAGAAGCAAGCTGCTTGAAATATGCGCTGTCGCACGTATCGCGATAATGGGCTCATGAGGCTCTGATCGCTCTTAGGATTATGGAAGTCATTTTAATGCGGTGACATTACATGGCTCATCTGAAACGAAGCCAAATGTACGCGAAAAGTGGCGCCCAAAAACTCACGTGATTAGGCAAAGAAAAGTAAATTTCCTTCTGGAGGTGCGGGGAATTTAACCCAGGACTGTCTGACATTACTAGGCGAGCACGCAACGGATAGGCTGCGTTGCTTCTTGGCGAACAAAGGCAAATCAATAGTCGGGTACAACTCAAGAGAGCAGCATCTTTTCCCTGTCAAAGGACGCCCTTCCAGCCAATGGCGCCGGTCGATTCTCATAACCCTGCTAGCGTGACAATGAAGGGAGTGGCGGGACAATAGAGAAGCAGGTCCATCCCCGACGATGGATTGAAGGGATTATCACCTCTCATCTAGTACTCACTGCTTTGTCATACAAGGAGGATCCTGAGGATCGGCCGACGCCATTGCCTGGAAATGGGTCGGTCCTTTGACAGGGATAAGCCGCCGCGCTCTTAAGTTGTCTCTGACTGTAGTATATGCGTTGCCTTATGACTTTAAACTAATGAGTAGCAGTGCCATTAGAAAGGAAGGGAAAAAATAAAAAGGAACCACGTAAGTAGTTTTAAGTGTCAGCCGTAATCATCGCCTGCGTCCATAATGTTGTACGAAGGTGTGTTGTCTATAACGGACTGCCGCTCTTTCTGCAAAGGGTTATCAGCCCAGGTTCGCGTCTTGATACTTTTTAACTGCATGATGGCACGAAGTTCCACGGAAGAGCTGACGCTGCCAATTTTCCCTTGCAATGCATCGCACTTCGTTTGTCGGCATTACAAAGAAAAACTGCAGTAAAGCTCACTCTCTGTGCGCGTATCGCAAAAATTGGCAAAATGTTCCTGTGCTTGCTCACGCAAACTAAGGCTTTGTCTTACTTCAGCTTGTGAGCATTTTATAATGTCCAGTTTTTGAAAAATATCCTTAAACCGGCACTCTTGCTTTGTACTACGGCGTGTGTCGCCTTCCATTTTCAAATCTCATGAATCTCTTGATGGTAACCCTGTTGTAGCGACGATAACACTGGACCAAGAAGCGTGAGACTTCAGTGTTCACGGAATATCATCGTTAGGTGTTGAGGATGAATGCAGTGTGGAAGGAGGGAAGGAACTTGTTAGTGGGTGCTAGAGAACGCGAAGGTAATGAGCGACAAGTATAAAACTCGCGCTTGCTTAGAGAGCATGGCGAACACCGGCGTCAAAGCGCTGACCGAGCAAACAGTTCGGTCACCATCGATGTTTGCCGCCTCGTCAGGTTCGCTCTCACAGAGATTCAAACACAGGCCGAAGCGCCGAAGTCAGTCGCCGAGTGGCTGCTAGTGAAATGCTCGCCAGACGACGCAAATAAGTATTACAAAGGAACTGGGCATAGGGGGATTGTTTGGAAAGAAGGTGAGGGGAGCCGGGGTTTCCATTCGCGCCCATTCGTCTATGCTGGCCAAGTGGCTCTTACAGATTTTGCGAAGGATCACCTCTAGGGTGTTCTCGTCACGTTTTTGCAAGTAGAGATAGGGTGCCGAATAGGGTATACGGCTGGTTACGGATGCGTTGGCCCACCTCAGGGCGTCTTTGCATCATAACCCCACCCTTGTTCGTTAGATACCCGTTGGACCATGCGACCCTTTTGGTCTCCAATCTTGTGTAGCTTCTGCGGGTTATATCGATCTTGGGGTTGCGGTGGATAAAGAGTCCCAAAACTCTTATCTCATCGTGTTAAGGTATAGGGCAGTTAGTAAGGGCGAGGTCAGTTTTGTTGATAATTTTCAGGTTGGGGCGAAGGTGCACGAATTATGACTTGGTCGGGGCACATTCCAGGCCACTGTCCACGATAGCCGCCGCTTATTGCAGGTTGGCATAGCCAATTTTACCACAAGGCCTCTAAACTATCACACTGAACGAACGCTCCTCTTTGGTGTCGATCAGCGCCGTCTAACCCTCACCCGGTTGCGGCGTAAACTGTTAAAATTGGTTTCTGAGGAAAGGAAATGGCGCAGTATCTGTCTCACATATCTCAGTGGACGCCTTAACCGCGCCGTAAGGGAAAGGATACAAGAGGGACTAAAAGCAGAAAGGAAGAAAGAGATGCAGTAGCGGAGGTCCCCGGAATAATTTCGACCACCTGGGGATCTTTAACGTGCACTGACATCGCACAGCACACGGCCGCCTTTTGCGTTCCGCCTCCATCGAAGCGCGGCCGCCGCGGTCGGTTTTGGGACGTCAAGCTCTGGGTAAGCTGAGGAAGCGCATAACTTTCTATTGCTGACTGGAGGAGCACCAGGCCATGAAGCGTCGGCGTCATAATGAAGGCTGGATACGGACAAGAACCTCCGAGAAGATTTCGATTCCCGTTTGAGAGCTTGCGATCCACGCAGCGACTGCAGGTGGAATAATGTAATCCCGTTTTGTGGCACCATAAGTTTCCACAAAAATTCAGCGAAAAGAAAAGAAAGCGAAATCTGGTATAACTGTGCAGCAAAATATTGTCAGGAGGGCTCCGCAAAGCAACCACCAAGCGATAGAAAATTTTGCAGGCATCATGCTTCTTTATTGCTGCTAGGGTTGGGTGTTTGACACTTCCTTGTATTTGATACTGCTGCAGTACTTATTCAGGAGTCACTGAACGTGCATGATGTGCAGCGTAACTGACGTGACAGGTTCTTGTCGCTGCCGTGAGCAAACGGGCCACTGGACACTGGAGTGCCTAAGAAAAATGATCAAAGTAGTCGTCTAATTTTCTTTTTTTATAGAGTCATAAGCATATGCTGCTTAAAATTAGCCTAAATCAGCTTTTGTTGACGACGAGTAGCCCTTGTTTCCAGCGCATTCCCACTTATCTCGGTAATGGCAGCTTGCTGGAACCTAAGGGAATGTCGCATACAGCGCGGACAACGCAAGCTACCGTCTGACTACGGGTGTCAACGTGCGTGATTATTTTCGTCTTTTCGCGGCAATATTTAGCGATATGCTCGTCACACCGTTTAATGTAGTGTTTTAGAAAAGAAAATGAAAATGAAATACAGTAAAAGCCGTATTTTTTTTCAATGATAGCAAAGAGACATCTGTGACAAAAACACCTTAGGACACTTAGGACAACTGTATCTAATTTATATTGTTAGTAAATACAGATTCGTTGTCTACTTCTGAAGGCTTTACTGATGGGCTAGTTGGTTTTCAGCGCCCCTGTTTCGTCTTGTGTGTTCCCTTCTTTTGTCTGGTGTGTGTTTTGCGCTAAATAACATGAATATATTGGCTGTTTCTAGCTACATTGATGTTTTTTCTGCATCAAAGACCCATTTGTTGCGGAGAAAATTACATGTGAAATTTTCTGGGGGCTCGGTTTAAGCTTGTGCCGTCTACACTGAAAGGGACTTCCTGCTCGGAGGTTTGGAGTGAATGGCGGTGAATCCTAGCTTCTGGGTTCCACAACCAAAAAGCTATAATGACGTACAGATTTTGCATCCGAGGTCGGCAGGTGGTGATGTAAACTGTATTTTTTTTTCGTGTCTTGAATCTTATAAACGCGCCGTTTTTAGTTAAATTAGTGTTTTTGTCATTAGAAGGCGGTAATCTGTCGCTAAAATCTACTTCAACGTGTCCTCAGTGAGCACTTAAGGATTCATAAATGATCCCTAACGATTGAAAGACGCATCAGAATACGCAGCCAATGGACTTTGAAAGTGTCTTTAAGACTTTAAGTATGTGCCCCACATTCGCGCCAGTCATATTCCAGAGCATTTATACCCTTCTGGCCTTGCAGGTCCTTTCATGCGCGCCGGTTCTCTGGCACATTTTGCGCGTGACACAAAACGGGATAAAACAGAATAAACCTATGCCCTATCGCTTGCTTTGGAATGTTGAACCTCCCTAAAACCATAAACCTGTCGCTTGCTCTTGTTGAGTAAAGCACGTTCCCGGGCTTGCTTTTTCTGCATAATTTTAGACTATGGCGAATAAACGAGGAGACATGATAGCGCCGGCTGATCGTTTCTCGTCTCCTTTTTCAGGTTAGTCTAATTAATCATGTGCTTGCTAATCCCACACCTTGAGGGCCCCTAAACAGTTTTGTGAGCGCTTTCCGGTGCGTCATCCCTCGCCTTATTTCATGATTTCAATTTGCTGATCTTAGGGATAATGAAAGGATTGATGAAAGGATAACAGCCAACATTCAGAAGTTGATCATGACAGAAGATGAGTGATGCATCGTAATGTTGTACGATTATTCAGAATTGGAAGCATTGCAGGTTCCTCACGAGCCATTTCCTGATAGTTAATGTGTGCTCGAAATAATGGGTGGAAAATTATAGCTTCAGTGGGAAAGCAATGCTTTATGTTACAAGATGTGGCTCAAGGTCCCAATAAAATTATTTTCGTTATTCATTTACTGTATATATATACGAGGGGGTACCCAAAAGAAACCGGACTTATTTTTGTTTGAACTTATTTGTTCACATTTTAAGCACAGACCTTCAATCTCCTTCAAAGTATTCTCCACTTGCAATGATACGCTTGTCGAATCTTTAATTCCATTTTTCAAAACATTGTTTAAATTCATCTTTTGTGATGCTTGACAGTGCCTCCGTCGTTTTTTTCTTCACCTCAGCAACATCAGCGAAACGCTTTCCATTCACCTATTTTTTCACTCTAGGAAACAAAGAAAGTAGCACGTGGCAAGGTCGGGAGAGTATGAGGGTCGAGGAATAGGGGTCATGCCATTTTTGGTCCAAAATTGTCGTAAAGACAGGGCTGTGTGAGCAGGGCCATTGCCATGATGGAAAAACCAGTCACCCGACCGCCACAAATCTGGCCGCTTCCACAGCACACTGTTGCCCAATCTTTTCAAAACATCCAAGTAGAAAGCCTGGCTAACTGTCTGACCCTGCGGAACAAATTCTGAGTGGACGACTCCTCTCACGTCGAAAAAACAAATCAGCATTGTTTTGAGGTCTGGTTTCACCTGACGAGCTTTCTTGAGGCGAGGTGAATTTGAAGTTTTCCATTGGCATGATTGTTGCTTTGATTCAGGATTCGATTCAGGAACATTTGTGTTGTTCCCATAGCATTGTCCTTGTACGTCTTTCTTAATATTTCAAGACTTTCCATTCAACTTTTTCCGAGCAAAAATCAGAATTTCACCGGCGCACGCTGTTCACGAAAATCAGCCATTGCAAAAACGACATTCACACAAAACAGTCGTTACTCTAAAACTCTGCCTAAACTAGTCTGACCTCCTTCAACGACGGCACTCGGCTTACTGACTCTGGAAAGTTCGTTCTATGCGCTCCTAGTGGCAAAACGCGGTACCACAGACGCTTTGCCGACCAAAAAATTTTGTCCGGTTTCGTTTGGGTACCCCCTCGTATATATATATATTCACCCGGAACCTCCGCGCGGAGGTTCCGGGTTAGAGCCCCGGACCGAGACAAGTTTTTCTTTAAACTACGAAGATTCAGAGGAAGCTGGCATCGACATCGAAGCTGGCAGAGGAAGCTGGCATTGGCATCGAAGATTCAGAGGAAGCTGGCATTGGCATCGACCCAAGCGTAGCCGTTGGCTACGCTTGGGTCGATGCCAATGAGTAATTACTCCCTTATTGTATAAATGCATATCGGAACATTTTCTCGCAAGTTCTGCCACCCTTATTTTCAAAGTCTCATGGGTGCCCCTTCTCTCGGTGCAAGGAGCTCCGACGGTTATTTATGAACGCAATGTAGCTTTGTTCTTTTTTAGCGAGGTTTGTTTTATCGGCCACTTCTAGTCGAAAATATTGCCTGCTCTGAACACGAGCTTGACCCAAGGCGCTGAACATGTTTGCTTTCTGGGGGCGCTATGAAAATCTAGCGTACCGCACAACTACGACTAGCAGGCAAAGCTTTCGGCGAGAGGAATAATTGGAGAATAAGATAAGGCCGTTTCCTAGCATTAAAAAAAGTGTTGATCATATAGCTTGGCGACAGCTTGGTCCGAACTGCATCGGAGAACTGCTGACGCTTATTGATGAGTCGTTACAAGCCGGAAGAGATGATTAATTGAGATCGAGTGCGTAAAAAACAATAATTGAGCACTACCTATCTGATAGCCCTGCGTTTTTCCTAACTCGGCGCTGACCGAAGCTGGCCCCACAATAAAAAAAAATTAATGAAAAGATAGAGATGGAGGAGAAATTGTTGGTGCGCATAAAATCAGGTCAGAGGGCAGGCAAGAGTACGAAACGGAGGTCGTACAAAGAACGGCCAGGCGGGATTCCCAAAGGGGCAGTACAGTGAGGTCGTGTGTTACGTGGTGAATACGGCATCACCAGTGAAGTGCTCTGATGTATGGGCATGCATTTAAAAAAAAATATGGCTCCCCTTATTCTGTTCTGAGTCAGTCGCAAAACAGCCCGAACAAGCGTAAACATTGCCTATTGCCCCTTTCACCCATTCCTTAAATTCTTCCTTCATGGTACGGTCCAGGTATCTGCGCTAGTGTGCTGTGCGATGTCGGTGTACGTTTAGGAGGGTTTAGACGAGCGGACTGAACCGCAGATAATGCACGCGGACCACCTACCACGTGATTCAAACGTCACACCTCTGAGTTACCTTGAGCGTTCAGGGCACAGTCGGACTCGGCGTGGGACGCTCATTGTCACTAAGAGGTGTGAGGTTTGCGCCACGTGGTAGGCGGTCCGCGCGGATCATCTGCGATCCGGTCCGCTCACCTGGACCCACCTTTAAGATCCCCGGGTGGTCAAAATGACATTTACGGCCACAATGCAAAACATACGGCAGTTGTGGGCGAGCATTATACCCCCGCTCTGTCCATTCGGATTTGCGAGAATCATGACCGTTTCCAATTTCGGTTACGATTATAGAACTGCTGGATTGTTCCTAGCAGTAATTCTGCTCTACTGAGATGAAAAAACAACTCCCTATGCAAGGCGTTACCGCAGTGTCTTCGGTCCATAGTAACATTTTATTGCTTTTCACAAGCTGGCTTGATGGCCATGAGGTATTATTTGTGCGCAGCTTCCTCGTTCCCCATAGGCGGTAGCTCTCACATTCCAGACACGCATGATGGGACTTACAAAATTGTGGGCGTTATCCACCCCACGCGCTGATACAGCTGCTGCATGCTTTGCTTCAAATGGCTGTCGACATAAGACGGTGTTCTTCCTTACGGTGCTCTATAGTGACTTCGAATGCGCATGGTTTGTTCTTCCTATTTTTATGCCGCCGCGAAGCCTGTTAACAGGCGTCGGGTAGGTGCGACGTAATTTAATTCTGGCCCTGAGACTACAGCCCAGAGTAATGTACCTCGCTTACCTGCGAAATGATACTCGTTAAGCTACTGTTGAGTTACCTCCTCTTTCGATTTCACTTTTATTTAATTTCATTTCAGTTCCATTTCACTTCTTTGTCGTCTTAAACGCGATAGTTTATCGATACACGTGAGCTTCAATTTGATCTCAGTAACGCTTTAAATAATTATGTAGGGTAGAGCTCGCAAGGGCTGTCTAAACCTTAGTTTCTCTCTTTAATACATAGCGCGAGGCCAAAGATTGTTCAAAATTTTCTCTGTTGCATACGTATCACCAAACGTGATCACACTATTGCTCCCTGTTTTGTCGTATATTTGTTGTCCGCATGTTTTCTATTTGTACGCTTTGAAATGATGCGATTGTTTTCCAGAAAACCGCCTAGAACAGAACCGAATATGACGCAGCTACGAAGAAGCTGCGTCATGTTCCGTAAAGAGAGGAGAAATAATAACGAGAAACGAAAATGTTCTTTCGTCTGAGGCCCATCTTTGAGCGAAGGCAGCGTTCCATTGTCAGTGGCATCTGGGCTGTTCGTGCCGCATTCTTGGAACCGGTGCAAAAACGGAGAGTGATCCATCCTCGCGTTGCTTCCCCCAAATTCCTTGCACTTGGCAAGGCTCTTCATCTACCTTTTGCTTCCTTTCGGAGACGTGGGCTTCCTTCCGGAATTCCCCTTCTCCTCTTTCTCTTTTCTAGGAGATTCAATACGCGCAACCAAGCGACAGGATGGCATCCCTACGCGGAGAACTGCTCGTTCGAGTCGGTAGTCTTCACGCTTGCAGAGGCGCGTACGTGCGCTAGTTGTCAGGAGGAGAAGGCTTTGAAAAAAAAATGAACTACTTATCTTTGTGAGCAGAAGAAAGACGCATAAAAGCTCGAAATAATGAATGCCTTGTCGCAGTCACATGTAAGAAACTCATGTCTTGTGAACTGGTGCACGTAGGCCAGATGGGCACATGCCTAAACAAGAGGCTTGACGAACACAGATACAGTCGTTAGCACATCTTTCTAGAGCGCTCGAAATGCCAGCTTTCGGATGCATGTGCGAACCTACCGATAAATCCTGGTTTGAGATAGCCTACATCGAAGTATGCGTCGCCCCACTCATGATGCTGCCTTCATCTTTATTGCACGTCTCGGCACGAACCCAGACGTGCTTTTTGGGCCTCGGTTCCGCGTCTTGCAGCGCCTTCATCGGCTGTCGTTTGCGATCGCGGCTGTGGTATAGCATGGCGATAAAGATGAAGGGGTCAGGAAGTGTAGTGCAAAAACACGGTGCATTACAGGGCAGACGAGTAGAGCATTGCATTATATTGCATGAACTCCAGTATGGTGTATTCCATGCAGTGCGTGATGCGCAGTGCAGCTCAGTGCAGGTAGCGCGAGCAGGTATGGGGAGGAAAACCAGCAGAAATGCAGGCAGTGCGCCATAGTTGCGTGTGTAGCCATACAGTGCAGTGAGTACAGGCCGATGTTCTAGTGTAGTGCAATCAGTGCAGGCAGGCCGTGCAGGCAGGCCGTGCAGGCATCGCACTCCAGGTAGGCAGCTGTGTGTCAGGATGATAGGCAATACAAGTAGGCAGTGAAATATAATGTACGGCATTGAGTTCACTTATGACATGCAGTACAGCATTGCGGTGTAGGTGGGATAATACAGGAAGTGCAGTGCAACGTAAATAGGCAGTCTGAGCCATGCAGTGCATACATGGAGCAGTAGTATAACGCAGACAGACCTCGCACTGCAATCAGACAGTCAGGAAGCGAAGTTCTGTGTAGTGCAGACATGCAATTCCATAAAAGCAAGAAGTGGCGTGCAGGTTGTACAGTGTAGTGCAGTGCAGGCAGAGAGTGCATGTGGGCATCCCGCATTTTGTAAAAAAAGTTTTCTTGCCACTATTTTGACCTTTTCTTTTGATAGCTACCAGAGCTCTTTCATCATTCCAGTTGTGAAACTTCGCTTCAAAGCCAGACTCTTTCCGGCGGCCACATCGCGGAGGTAGGGTTATTGAGGCAACAGCTCGGAACGGCAAACAAACTGCCACCGTTCGTTGTCATTACCTTAGGACACCCGAATGAATTTATTGTTCCAGCTCTTAATTTTTCTCTCGTTCTTTTATGTGTAGGTGCTTTTGTTAGTGAATCTCTTTCACTGACTTCCATGTGAGCCACTAGTGTGTTCACCAAAACTTTCAGGGTTTGTAACCTGAACACAGCGCATTTTAATGCTCGCGGGAGCCACGTCAATAAGTCTGCTGACCTCCCAGTGTCGGCTGAAACCGACCCCCGGAAATCGATGCATGGCTCGTATATGGCGTTTCGCGACTAGCGCGATCGATGAGCTCTAGTTAGTTTCGACTTGTGACGTCGCGGCTGAGATCTTATCAAGCACTGTCAATCGCCCGCTCCGACATCCAGGCTTGACTAAGTATTGGCAAGGAAGGGAGGTAACGAATCGCGGAATGAATTGCCACAGAATAAGACCCCACAAATATAAGCCAACTTTGTAAAAAGTAGTGCTAGCTTCGCAAAAGCACATTGGTGGTTCGTTGGTTTCGAACAAACCCAGGCACCGAAGAAAAAGGAGGCGGCAGAGGAAATAGGTAAGAGATAATGACAATATCGCAAGTGCTCAAAATGGGTTCTCTATCGGACCTAACTCAACACAGCTGTGAAAGACAGGCTTCTCTAATGTTTTATTTTTTCCTGAAAATGATGTTTCTAAGAGCAGCCTACCTTCATGAACAGTGCGTGCAGTTTCTCTCATAGTGTAGTTCGCACTTGCGATGCACGTAATATACACACTCGCAGAAGGTACAGCTCGTTCCTGTCTCTTTAGCAGATTATCATTAGGGAAACTCATTATTCTAATAATTTAAAGCGGCCGGGCGCCAAACATTACGCATGTCTCTTGCAGCTGAGACGTTGATGGTTGTGACAAGTATCCTTCGACACCAACGAGACATGTGGCAGTAATCGCGTTTTCCAATAATCCAGCATACGATTAGTGCATCCGCTATGGTTACACAGCAAGCACGACCTGCAACGGCAAGCGGGGAACGAAGGACAAGGTACTACGGGGGTTTTTCTGTTCATCGTTTTTCCTAACAAGCTGATTGCTATCCAATTCAATAAAAAATTTTCAGCAGGCCGAAACAAAAACAGAAAAAAATGAGAGCTTGTAAGCCCTTAAAAAAGAAATAAAACGGCCCCTAGGATTTCTCTTTACTTCGCATGTTTATATAGACACGTTAAATCCGAATGAACTATACACTACAGTTACGGATATAAACTTTAAACTAGAAATTAAAATCGTTCTAAAAAAATTCGACTACCATGCTGCGCTCGAATGATTTCCGCTTAGCTGTGATTAACGATCTCCCATTTTTCTCCAATTAGGAGATTGCAAACGAGGTACGCTTCGTTCGCTGAATCCCAAAATCGAAACAGAATCGACGTTGGTGGTAGATTGAGGAAGCGAGGAGTACAGGGTGAAGAGAAAGGGGGAGAGGGGTGAATGGGGTTGAAAATTAATCGAACGAACGAAGTTACGAAACCACCTTAGCGTGATTGGCGAACGCTCGAAAGGGACCAGCACGCTCTCGTCTGTAGTTATTGGCGGTCAGTTTTATTGCAATGCGTAACTTTTTCTCTTGCGTTTTTTTCTGTCTAAATATTACTGCTCGTGCACAAAGCAGCATTAAGATGATAGCAGGCTGTCCTACATTGAATGCACATCGATGACACCGACACCGATACTAAAGAGACTGTTATGACGGGGACATTTTTCAGGTTTTTTTTTTGTGGTGTCTATGTAAAATAGTGTAATTCAATGATTGCTTAATTCAATGAAGTCGCCGCCGCGATGACTAAGTGGTTATGGCGCTCGGCTGCTGACCCGAAAGCCGCGGGTTTGATCCCGGCCGCGACAGTTGAATTTCGATGGAGGCGACATTCTAGAGGCTCGTGCACTGTGGGATGTCAGTACAGGTCAAAGAACCCCAAGCGGTCGAAATTTCTGGAGCCCTTCACTACGGCGTCCCTCATAGCTTCGTTCCTTTGGGGCGTTAAACCCCATAAAACCAAACCTTTCTGTATATTTGCTTCACCCCTCTTTGTTAAAATAAAGTGTTTAGTTCATTATTTAGACACTTCTTCTGCACAGGCGGACCCCTTAGAGTTTTCGACAATGGAATCTTTTTTTATGACTTTTCATGTTAAAACTGTAGACGATAATAAATTTTTATTCTGATTTTGTTGTTACAGCAATGTATACAGCGAGACACCAGTCCCACATCATTGCGATATGCGTGGCATTAAAATGGCGGAGCCACTTACCAGAAGTGCTTTACCATTGTCTTGCATCAGAGGTAGAATTCTGAAAGCACACAGAAATGCTACTTACAACTTCCAGCACTCCGAATGACTATGTGCAGTGGGCATGTCTTCAAATCTGGCCCCATCTTACGTGTAGTTAATTTCAAGTTTCAAGACGTCTTCTTCCTAGTAGTTATTTATTTATTTATTTACTGGTACATACTGTCAATCCCATATGGGATTATAACAGGAAGGGCATAAGTTGAACAGTGTAATAAATAAGCGCAATAAGGCAAGCAAGCATAACACAAAGGTAAACACTGAGCGTTGTGAGGGTAAGATGTTTAACAAGAACTCAAGAATAGAAGTAAAAGGGTATAAACTTTCAAATGGACGGAACAGAGAACAGTAATCATGAAACAGAGAACAGACACTGGAAGTCAATGAATCAATATTTTAAAAATAATAGGCAAAAATTGAGGTAATGCAACGGAAGAACATGTAGTAATGCGCACATAATGAACACGAACTGTGCCTGACTGGAAGGCGGGTATTCAAAAGTACGTCAAGCATTTATTCCGTACCCAGTTGGTGTTCGACGAGGGCTACAAAGGTATTTTATGATGAGCAGCTTGTGATGGTTGGGTCAAGGGTATTCCATTCGCGTATGGTTAGTGGGAAGAATGAGTGTTTAAAGCAGTCGGTCCGGAAAGTGTACTCGTTTAAAGTATGAGAGTGCTTATGGCGTGTGGGTCTGGTATCTGTAAAGGATAAATATTTAGAAGTGTCAATGTGCAGCTGATTATTGAGCAACTGGTGTATGAATCTAAGACGTGCTAGTTTGGCTCTCTTCTGCAAGGTAAGCATAGCAGCCTTATGGAGTAGGTCAGTTGGTGAGTCAGTTTGGCTATATTCATTAAAAATGAATCTGATTGCCTTCCTTTGTACTTGTTCTAATTTACTTACATGTTGTTTAGTAGAGGGAAACGAGACAATATTACAGTATTCAAGAATTGGCCTTACAAGGGTATTATAGGCTAATAGTTTTGTGTCTGATGGTGCTAGTTTGAGGCGCCTTCTCAGGAAGAAGAGTCTTTTTAGAGCCTTGGATGTAATGTGAGTTATATAGGAGCTCCATCTAAGGTCATGGGATATGATTACACCGAGGTATTTGTGTTCCACGACTTGGGGTAGTAGGATAATATTAATGACATACTGAGAGGCTGATTTTTGTATTTTCCTGGTTATTGATAACGCGGCAGATTTTTTTACGTTTAGGTTCATTTGCCAATCGTTACACCATTTATTTACTGCTTTAAGGTCGTCGTTCAGAGCTACATTGTCTGCGGCTGAACTGATCTCGCGGTATATTATGCAATCGTCGGCAAGGAGCCTGATGTTAGAACAAATATTTGATGGTAAGTCATTAATAAAGATGAGGAACAAGACAGGGGCTAATACGCAACCTTGTGGCACGCCGGATGTTAAAGGCACTAAGTTCAAGTTTACCATGCTAAGCAAGACATATTGTGATCTGTTTGATAAATAGTCTTTGATCCAAGTAACTACGGGGCTATTACCTAATGCAGATTCCAGCTTCATTATTAGTTTACGATGGGATACGCGGTCAAATTCTTTCGAAAAGTCTAATATTAATAGGTCTATTTGTCTTTGATTATCGATACTAGAGGATAAATCATGCACTAATTCAATTAGTTGTGGACAGCCCCCTTCAAAATCCATGCTGTAATGGTTATAAGATGTGTTCCCGTCCCAGGTATGCCGTTATATGTTTTAGGATGATATGTTCTAGGAGTTTACAAGTCGTGGAAGTGAGTGAGATGGGCCTGTAGTTTGCGACATCATCCTTGTTTCCGGATTTGTGTATTCGTATGATTTTTGCAATTTCCCACTCATTCGGAAGAGCACAGGATGACAATGATTTGTTAAAGATTATGCATAGATATTTGGCTGTCCATTCGGCATATTTCTTAAGAAATGAGTTCGGCAGGTTGTCTGGGCCTAGTCCTTTCTTTGTGTCTGAAGCAAGTAATAAATTTGGTATTCCTGACTCGGTCACAGTGAGTGGTTCTAGCTGCTTTTCATTGCTGTAGTTTAGGTGCGGAGCAAAACCGTTATCTTTAGTAAAAATCGATTGAAAGTAGTTGTTTAGGGATATCGCAGTAATACGGTGTACTTCTCTTGAGCCTTCAGGTTCACTCTTTTTAGGGTTTATGTAATCCCAGAATTTCCGGGGCGCGCGTTCCAAAAGCATAGGAAGGGTTTTTGCGAAGTAGTTAGTTCTGGCTGCTTTGATTTTTGATTTCATTGTTTGGATGGCTATTGTAAGTTGATTTTTGGCTTGTGGATTTGACTTCAACTGCTTTCGCAGTCTTTTCACCTTCCTCTTGGCGTGAATGATGTCCCGCGTAATCCGTGGATTTTGTTTCTTTGTTTTCTTTGTTTTAGTTGGAACAAAACATTGAATGCAGTGCAATACAATGGTTTTGAACCTAAGCCATAACATTTCAATGTCTGTTGAAGCGCTGGAAGATAAAACCTCGAAACGTGAGATTTCAAAATTCAGGTGATCTAGAATACTGGTGTCCTCTGCGTTACAAAAATCAGGGTACAAAATTTGCATTTGAGACAAGATTACGGCATCATGGACGGGAACATTGCATAAAACCAATTTGTGATCAGATAGCCCATCTAGGGTTTCAGTTTGAGCTTTGTCAGCAGGAAAATGATCGCTGAGAAATATTAAGTCAAGGATGTTCGATGCGAGTCCCTGTGATCGCGTGGGTTGATTTACTACTTGTGATAGGTTGAAGTTGAGCATGAAATCAATGATAATTTCTGAGGAAGGAGAATTAAACTCTAACGTCTGCCAGTTGATGTCAGGGAGATTGAAATCGCCGAGTAGTATTAATCTGGACCCAAAAGCATATAGCAACGCATGTATTTATATAGAGACCATGTACAGTCACGATCGGCTGTAGGGCTGCGGTAAACACATCCAACGGTAATGCTACGTGAGCCAAAGAATATTTTGCAAAATAACGCCTCGACGTTTTCGACGTCAGGCAAGACTGTGTATGGTATTTTATTTTTGATGAAGATAGCCACTCCGCCGCCACGTGTTGTTCTATCTTTTCGTATGACAGAATACGTAGGTGGCGTAATCTCAGCGTCCGGGACATCGCATGATAGCCACGTTTCGGTGCTACATAGTTGGTGGTGATACATAGTCATGAAAAATCCGGTATGAATTTTAAACCGGAACCGCATACCGGGTTATTGTACAGGATTTGCGATACCGGATTACTGGAATATCCTGTATAAAACAGGACAGTCCTGTATAATACAGGACTCTCCTGTTTTGTACAGGATACTCCGGTATCGCAAATCCTGTACAATAACCCGGTATGCGGTTCCGGTTTAAAATTCATACCGGAATACAGGCCAGTCCTGTATTAAACAGGCAAGGCCCGTATTATACAGGAGGGCCCTGTATCACAGGACAAAGGCACAATAAAATGCTTCAGATATATCCCACTTGGACTAATACAGAGCCTCAGAAACTGGTAATCTGCGATTATCAGCAACTCGCATTGCAGTCGATGTGCCATTGTGTTATTTGCTCCCACCTTTTACCAAAGTATTGGTAGCTTGGTGAGTATTATAATCCATCAAAAACTCCAAAAGATGTTTATTTTTCCGCATGTCTTGAACCAGATCACTAAGGTAATAATTTAACTCTTTTGCGACGATTTACCGGCGCTGGGGTCTCTACAGGGTGCTGGCCAATGAAGTAGTCAAAAGCACCTGCAGAAAAGAAAATATGATTGGTAGTACATAATGCCCCCAGCTTATCATTTAATTGCGCACTGACACACAACATAATGCATTGAGCACTGTGACATGCAACTTACGGCCAATGGCTTGTAGCTTTTCAGGGGTCATTGGCTTTCTGCCCACTGTGAAGGCTTCTGACTTCAGGTTCCGATGGCAAGCTTGCCCTGTAACGCCCTTTTCCAGGAGTTGTGGAGTCGTCCAAAGGCTGAGTCTTTACAGAAACGCGAATCTTTGGGTGCCACCATAACTGCTGCCCACGTTGCCGAAGGAATAAAAATTCCATTCCCGAGGTGGACCTGTATGCAATAACAAATGCATACCCCAGTAGCACAAACGGGGCTCTGAATTGCGGGCCCCGTGGGCCCAGACAAGCCACAGACAAGCCAGGCGTCTCAAGACGCCAGGCCCTGAGCATTGGCAATGCTCAGTATCGTGAATGCACCTCCCGCCTTCCATATTTTAATCAATAATGTATTGCAAATCTGCGTCGTAACATTGTTGGTGTGTAAACAGGTTGCTCAGACGATTGCGATGCTTGCGTGGTCATCCTCCATTATTTACGGCACATACCGCAGCATCGATGCGATGCGTGATGTTTGTTCAAGGTCTTGAGCCGCTCCCCCTCAGGACGCTTATCAATGATTGCTCTCGCACGTATACGCCATGTACCTCTGTAAAGAAATAATACAAACTATAAAACTAATTTTAGTCGTGCTATCATGAAGGACAAGCAATTTCGGTATGTAACTGAAAGAAAATTTTGCGCTATTTCGTCCCTCTACGCTGTGCAGTCTACAAAGTTTTAGTTAAAAAGACACTGAACAGTTAGAACGTTTCTGTTGACGCCGAGCATATAACCGAGACGGAGGCAGTATTTAAAGAACAGAGTGATTTAAAATGCGTACTGACGTCCTAGCAGCACGACGTCGCCGTCATAAAATCCGCCTTCCAGCGGTCAAATGTTCACCACCGGCTTCCACCGGTCAAATGTTCACCACTCACGTCTTTCGGAGCGAAGTCATTCATCACTGAGACAAGGATGATAGGGTTCCACCATATTTGCACTGGACGTACGCATGAAAGGCGATGTCATCTTTGATCATGGAGTGATCAAGGCAACACGAAGAAAGGCGCAAAAAATTGTATAACACAAATTCAACGCCAACGAGCGAGTGCCAGCGTCTTTTCCCAGCTACCTTCATCCCTTGACACTCAACCCAGCCGCAGGAGAGAAGTAAAAACCTGTTCCAAACAAACGCAGAAAAGGCGGGGGGGGGGGGGGGGGGGCACTTTTGCAAAAAGTCACCGCGAAGCGGCCGGGGACAGTGAACAAGCAGAATCGGAACATCCTCGCCACTTCATGGAAGTCGCGGGGAGCGTGGTCGGGAGGGCGGCTTAAAATGTTCGGTCGTGGGTTGACAGACAGAGGAGCCCAAGGGGAAGGAACAAAGCCCGATAGAAAAACCAGGAATGCGCAGGTTTTTTTGTTGTGACGGACCCAGGAAAAGGAGAGAAGGCGGTGATGAGAGAGAAAAAAAAGCTTTAAAAAATTTGCGTAAAGACGGGTTACTCGTGTAAGGTTTCTACAGGTGGTTTTTGTTTTTATTTTGTTCTCTCGAGCGCTGTATCTTCTAGCTAGCACGAAGCGTCGCCCTTAAGAGAACACCGCAAGCTGCCGGCTCCGTTGAATTAACCTTTTCTTGTTCGTCGATAGAAATGTTTTGGGCGATTTGTGATTAGTATGCCTTCCTGATAAAGTGAAGGGTGGGGCCGCTCGGGATGGCACTTGGACAAGTTGCGTTACAAATTGGGCAATCACTTGACGAAGAAGAAGTGCAAATAATTCCTGCACGAAAACCAAGAATTTTCTTTCTTCATCGATGCGTCGCTACAGACTGCCGCTAGCGAACATTAAGAAAGCTGCTGCAATGAACGCGACAGTAACAAACCTTTTGGAGCGTCTGGCGCAGTCACCGGAGGCTCACCATGTTTATCAGCTAGTCGTGAAGTTCTGCACTGTGAAATCCAGAGTAATCTGCGCAGGACTTACGAAGGCTGCTGGCGGATATATACTAGCCGTGTGCCCGCACACAGCCGCCCTGACTTTGTCAGGGTGCTGCACGGGAAGCCAATATGGCGGTTGCCCTCAAATCACCAAATCATGCACAAACTGCATGTTTTGCCACTGCGAAGCTCACGCTTAGCCCTTTTCTTTTCCTAGCCCTTTCAACAAAACCGTGTATGTGTTGATTATCGCACTTATGCGCGCGCTGCCCCCCCCCCCTTTCCCTTAAAAAATATCTGCTGGCGTACAACAGTCAATCTGCAGACCAAGCACCAAAACCGCGGCACATATCGCTCTGAATACAGGCTGGTATGCCCGGTTTGAGCTCCGGACCGGACTATTCTGTCCGGTTTGAGCTCCGTACCGGACTGGTCTGTCCGGTTTGAGCTTCGAACCGGGAATGGACTGTCCGGTATGAGCTCCGTACCGGAGCGGTCTGTCCGGTTTGGGATCGATACCGGACCGGTATGAACCGGTATAGCCATCAAACCGGACGGGTCTCGCCGGTATGAGAGTGATACCGGACCGGTATGAAACCGATATGTTCCGGTAAAATCCGGTTTGCCGCGATACCGGATTTTTCAATAGGAGTAGCCATAGGCGAGGTGTACTCCTATGTCCTCTCCTCATTAAGCGCGTTGGAAACTGCGCACCTCGTGGAAGATCATAATCTCCGTTAAGGATTCACCGAACCTGGAGTTTCCATGAAATTAAGTTCCGTTGGCTCTGTCCGAACTATCACATCGGCTTGCTCCTGGTTCTGTGGCGACCCTTGACATGCTCTCTGTTGTTTCCCGATTATATCCATATAAGCTGTGCTGACGATTTACGATGGTTTATTCGTCTTTTTTTTATGTGTTTGATGCAGCCTAAATGCTGTGGTGCAAGCAAACCGGGTCCGATATAATCATGGAAACAATAGCGGCCACCTCTTGTCTCTATAAGCGAACACTGACCACGTATTGTGTTCACTGCATACATGACAGCGTAGGCAGGAGGATAGGTTATTCCTCCTATCGAATTACGCTCACGAGAAGATGATAAAAGAACCAGAATAAGTAGTGGGCGAAGAAGTAAAAACATTCATAGAATACAAACACTTCTGTAGATATCTGACATAAGTAGTTTCTACAGAAGCCGACAAGAAAAATGCCGCTCGACTCACTATAATTGACTGCGCTGCAAAATTGCCCTAGAAAGGGACGCATGAACGTGAACAAAACACGAACACGCAACGCAGTCGGCGGGCGCTGGCAGTGAATTTGGTTTAAAGAAAGATGCATTGATAAGTGTTTTTTGGTGGCAGCAATAGGCTCTCTCATGATTGCGTTCGAAAGCTTGTAGACTTTCTGGCATGTTGCTGAACACGCACTACTGCTAATTTGAAAAGGCAAAGGGCACTCCGAATTAATATTTCAGAAGATTAACAAAAGGAAATGCTGTGCAAGCAGTGACCTTGACAGCATTGCCATGCAAATAACGGCTGCTGAGCCGACGTATATAGCTCCGTGCTTCTCTTCGCAGTTTTGATCCCTTCTTTCAAGAAGTAGAAGTGGTTAGTCAATTTGTTAGGTGTGTCCATGATGAGGCATGGCATATATGCGAGTGATGAAGATGGTATCATGACTGAATTGAACATAGTTTTTGTAAACAGTGAGATTGAAAAATGATAAACAAAAGGACGGCTGTTTTAACCTCAAGGCTCCGTATTAAAAAGAGGATATTAAGTCACAACGTGACTGTGCAGCTCCTCGACTGTATTTACGGTTATATTTTTAGCTCTCGCGGAAATACTTAACCCTCTCGCCTGTTGATGTACCTCTCATAAATCGCCCTATTTTGTTGGTCTTAACCAGCTTTTATTCCCTCAGTCGCTGAAGCGTACGGATACTTTCCCCACCGAATACAGGTGCAGCTTGCGAAATGAAGTAGTCTCGTTCATAAGCGCGGCATTGCATTTCTAGGGTACTTCCCACTGGCCGCTTAATCCTGTTCATTAGCACCTATTCAATTATTGCTACCCTTCTTCTTTTTAAGGTACTGAGTGATGACCAGCCATGGAAGCGTTCCATTTTCACCACTTGTCGCATCGTTATTTTTATCTTTCGCTCTTCTTGACTTCCTCCTCAAGTGCTCGGCAGCCAACCAGACAGTGCTGTTACCTTCTCAACCTTTTCTTTCTTCTGTCTCTCAATCGCACCTTGCATCGTGCCAAGCCTTCTCCCTTTTTTTGCTCTCTTAATCACTGAAAACGAAAAAAAATATGTGCATAGCCCACTAATAAAAACAACAAACTCAAATCGGTGAAGAGAAATCAAATCAGATGAAGAAATTAGGTTTCTTAGTGGGTCTTTGTCAGCGTTATAATCATTGCTTTGGTCCGTTTGGCACGTACGTCTTTGTTAAATCACCCCTTGTATCTGGTTTGTCTGTATCTTTTTGCATGCAGTGTGGTTTTCAAGTGGTTTTTCTGTGAATAAACTCAGTTGGAAGTTGGCGCCAGTCCTGTCCTGTTGTGTGTGTTGTCTTCGTTTTTTAGCGCCAGTACGCCTTTTGCGTAAACATGTCAAATCGGTCTGCGGTTAGATCGGCCGGAGCGATTTTATTCGCTTGCTGATTCTGTCCATATTAGCACACGTTCAAGTGCGCTAAAATAATCTCATACAGAGAATGACTGTGTTCCACGCTCTCGGCGAGCTCCTCTCCTGGCGGCAGATGTCAGCAGCGTCTTAACGACTGCCGCAGCAAGCAGTAACGAGCGCAATAAATTATTTTTTTCCAGTTTTTCATTGGCAGAGCCCCAAAGTGGTTATAGCGGCGTCCGAGCCTCGGTTTATGACCTAGCAGCAGGCTTGCCTGATTGATCTTCCTGCCTCTCTCATCCTTTTTTTCCTTCTCTCACTTTGTTCTTTCAATCTTTTGCTTCTTCTCTTTGGCCGTGAGGCTCAGTCGTCGGTGACTATTAGGCGCATGTGACCCTCAGAGGCGTAACCACCCGATCAATCAACGCTCAGTGAAGTCTTTTCAAAGGCTGCGCCGTAAAGGCGTTCATTCTGCGAGCGTACTTTTCTTTTTCTATACGTGAAGGCTGATATTAAAGACTGAGTGACCCCTGCAGATCTGCCCGTGAAAAAATGAGCGCGAGCATATAATGAGCTCAAGAAAAACGGGGAGCAGAGCATCAAGAAGTCTCGTATATTAAAAAGCGAAAAACATAGCAAAGGAATAAAAAATATATTAGGACTGTGAATAAGTGACGCAAACCGCAGCTTCCAGTGAGAAACTTTGAGTGCTGGCGGCGTCATCATTCAAGTCCATGTACTGAGACAAGAGCGTAAACGAACTAGTCTGCTTACCAGGCAACAGATATTGCAGGCGGTTCACACTTCGCTGATCCGCAAGCCAGCGCTTTGCAGAATTAGATGCACACCGTTTTAGTGCGAAACCATTGCTACGGTGGATAAACCCTCAGGAAGACACTGCGATGTTTGTCACTTTCTGCCAGGTATCTTGCGCTGTTTACGGCTTTGTGCCAAGTGTAATAAATAAATTAAAAATTAAATAAATATTGTTGGCAGTGGGATTCCGACCCGCGGCAGCGTGAACAGATCAGCTTCACTGGCCAGTGTTAGAGAGCATTGCGCGTCGTCGTCTCCATCAACTTCCATCTGCAGCGTGAAGAGAAACATAATTATCTGTCCATCGCCGTCAGCATTTATGCAGTTCTGCTTTCGTACGTTCATACAACTGATGTAAAAATTCTACAGTTCTTTTATTGTGCCGAAGCCTGCGTTTTAAATTCGTAACCACAAAGACAACCACAACTTTTTCAGCTCTGTTCAGTCTCTAACTTGGACCTTGATTTAATTTGGCCTGCGATTTCAGTTGGTTCATAACCTCAGGTAAGGATTCACAGTGACGATAGATGTTTTCTGGATGTAGAGAAAAACAGTATTTTCGGCACAGAAAATAAATCGGCGTTGATAGCTAATTATCCTACAAATCGCTTCCTCTTGTTTGTCTTCTTAATTTTTTTTAGAAGTTTTAATGCACACGTAGTTTGTCATTGTCTAAGGGCTTCATGGTCTGCTCCTGGTGAGGCAACGGTTAGGGTGGTGGGGAGGGGGGGAGGGGGGAGAGGGGTTAAGATAATTCTTTTTTTCTTAGAGCCGCAAGAAATGCCTCCCTGCTCTGCCTCCCATAAATTCACTCCAGCTGGGCTGCATCACCCGCTTGCCCAGTCTTTGGTGTCCGCCGGAGTGTTTGCGAGGGATGGGAATAAATTTGTGCTTATACAAATAGTGGAAGGATAGGAGAATAATTACATTGCACTAAGATCTGTTTGTCCGTGTACAGCGACCGCTTCTTACTAGCTCCGACAACGGAGTACGTACAAATACTGATTGAAACTGTGATCTACGCGTGCTCATGGTCGTTTTTTTCTTTTTTCTTATGCAATGTTCTAAAGTTATTGTTCACTAAGAAGCTTTTTTTCCGTTCACAGAAATAAGCTGCATTACACATTATATCCTGCATTGGTTAGCATTAGGAGTCAGATGCACAGCAGTAATTATCGCTGCCCTATGCCTTGTCAGAGAACATTCTCCTCACTTACCACGATTTGTGCGTTAATTCGAAATGCCAATTTAATTAGAAGCGCTGAGCATAACACCCATTCATCTCGAATCGGCCTGTTTTAACTGGTCCCGTTCATTGAGCCCGCATCAAAGAAGAATTGTAATTCTTGCTACCCGGCTTTGCTATAAATATTGTTGAAATCAAATGAAATCGATTTCGATGGAGGCGGAATTATTGAGGGCCGTGTACTGTGCGATGTCAGTGCTCGTCAAAGAACCCCAGGTGGTCGAAATTCCTCGAGCCCTCCACCACAGCATCCCTATTAGCCTCAGTTGCCTCGGGACGTTAAACTCTAAAACCAAACCAAACTTTTGTGTATTTGTGTATTTTTTTATGAAACTTTGGACGCTAACAGGAAGTAAGCAGTGGCACAAGAAGCAGAAAAAGTACATGCTTTTAAAACTTTAGCCTGAATGTTCACATTGCATTGGGTCTGGAAATTAAATCCCTGTTCTCCTCGCCGACCGAATAATCCTACCATGAGCCCGCACAGCCTGCGCCTTATTCGCAAAGTTGAAACAAAACGCTGAGCAGCTTATCAGATGTGATGAGCAACAAAAAGAAAATTGTACATCTTTTTTTGAACATTGCGCTAAACACTACGGCGCAGGACACGAAGGAGGCGTGCTGCGACCGCTTGCTAACTACAAGAGGCCTCGATGAAATTCCTACAATGAGATGGTGTATTATTACATGTCTAGGGCTAGTAGCACATGCTCTGTTGCACTTTCGTTATTTCCAAATAGATTTCAGCGTTACTTTAGCTGCTTTTTTGCCAGGTATTTTTTGGCTTGTTTTTGCTTCAATGCTTTTGCTCCGTTATTTTCTAGTACGCGCTCACCGATATGAACAGATGGATTACGAAACAAATTACGACTTTCGGAAATGAGTGCTTCGGAAATGAAAGTACGGCAGAGAGAAACTAAGATACGGACAAAATAGAAGAGGGTCGGAAAATTGCGTCTGCACGCTATCTGAGATTCAAGATTAAGCAGAAGAAAAACTGTTGTGTTGTGTTGTGTTGTGTTGTGTTGGGTTTAATGGAGAAGAAAAACTGATTAATTCTCGTTCTATGGGAGTTCAGGCGAAAAACTTCAAAAGGTTCGGCGCAGTTCTCTTTCTTCTCTCTGCCAGGTGAAGCAGTACCGCATTTGATTCGGAACGAGTGTACTGAAGCATGCGCATTGAAATTCCCCCTAGACCTGCAGCAATCAGGAAACTTTGCATTAATTTTGTATTAGATCCTCGATATTCGCTTTCTTGAGCTTCAGATACTCAATGCCTTCGAACTTGGGAACGTCTTTATGTTGGGAAATTGAAAATTAATTGCACAGTCCTGCTAGAATGGCGCGTAACAGCCGTAATAAAAAGGACTAAGTGGGACTGCAATAAGTTTTTTCTAGAAAAAGAAAAAAGTGGGTGTGAAATTCGAGACAGTAAATAATATCGAGGCGCCGGGGATAATATTCATTTCATTGTGTTTTTAGGCATGAAATGCTTTTAGCTCCCGTTTTCACCCTAATCAGGCGAATATCGTCCGGCAACCGAAACATTCTCTTCGCACGCTAAAGGCATCGGCACACAGCGAGCAGTAGAACTCATTGCGCACCTTTTTGAAGTCTGTGCTATCACTGCGAGGATGATCGGGTTACCGGAGGCGCCGTGAACCACATCAATTCCATCTCCTCATCGCTTGCAAACCACGTGAAAGTGGCCCAGATGTCAAGGTTGCGTCTCTGGCCGCCTCAGTTTGAGGCTAAACACGGAACATATTCGGGGCGTCTGTAAAAGAGATGATTTGGGTTGGCCGAAATGCGGTGGTCTGTTGTGTGCGCTGGGACGGCCAAGCAGCGTTGCAGATGTTGTGGTTGTTTCGCAGTGACAAAACACTGAAATGTGTCTCGGTTTGTCTGGGGAGACAGTAAGTTTACAGGCCAGTGTTCCTGAGCTGTCAGCGGAGAACGTGCTTTGCTAATTTTTCGCTTTATCGACGTCGGCGGAAGAAGTGTATTGCGGTGTGGTGCCCGTGGCACAAACTTGGCCAGTCCCAATTGAGGAATGCGCCTAGCACCATCTACATCGCATGGGAGACAGTGCTGCGCCGGGATTGCAAAGTACAATACTTGCATATACTGCCAACGATGAAGGAGTCTGCGAATTTTCTTTTTGTAGGAACTGCTTGCTGTATGTCACTGCCTGTGTGTTTCTATTTTTGATTCTGATGTTCTGTTATTGTCGTGCTTCCTTATGCGAGCTTAATAAAAGTGTCACGTGGAGCAATGTCGGATTTTACTCGCAAAATATAAACATTTTGGTTTCTGGAAGTTGCGCCCGCCGAAGGTGAACCTACGAATAAAAGTAAAAAAGAAACAAATTTTGGCGTTAGTTTCAAGGTTCAGTAATTCAGCCTTGAAAAAAGAAAAACCAGGCTCACTGCACGAGGAATCGTGACCTAACTTAGCTGTCTGAAAAAGTTAAAAACACATTGAATTCGATAACGCAAACTAAAACTGACAGCTAAGCGTCCTAAATTATGTCGACCTCGGTGACCTGCAAGTTAAAAACCTAGGGACACGCACTCGTATACAAGTACCAGTTCTGAGGCGCCTTGCAATGGTGCGCGTGCACCAAATACAGCCCAAGCGAGCGCAGTCGAGTGCCTCGAAAAGAGCCAACATGTCGTAAAAAGGAGGCAGGATAATTAATAACATTTGATGAACTGAACCTTAACCAGCAGTCGCAGTCGATTTCAGTCGATTAGCCTTGCAAGCTTTTAACCAGGTTTGCCCGCGCTCGGTACAGGTTCAGGTTTTTTTTTATGTATACACAGCGTTATGCTATCTGTTTGGAGCCACCAGTAAGCCTGGCAGGAAAGTACAGCCCCCGTCAAAAATATACAAGCCAAGGGGTTTGCTCCTAAGCTGTTTAGCAGGGCTCTCTAGCACATCTAGCAGTCCAATTCTTGGGACGACTGAGGACGCAAACACATTCCTATTTTCAGAGGTTACGGTAGCTGAGGACGCATAACGAGGCATTCAACAGGCCTCACAAACAACCCCCTTGGATCCTATAGTTTTGACGGGCGGTGTACACTAGTGGGTACGTATCCGGCCATCATTGGAGGCTTGCGTTCTTTGTATGGCTGTAATATCTGCGTTTCGTCCTGTGTGTGAGAGAGAAACCTTTTAATAAAAATCAAAGGACTTAGCCGTAATTAAAAAATCGTTGGCATGGTACTCGGTGTTGGGAAGGAAATTTGGGAGATAAAGACGGAAGGAGAGCGTGGTGCGGAAAAGGTCAAAGGAAAGAAAGTAAGGAGAAAATAAAATGGGGCCATCAAATGCGTACTAAGGTGCATTGGCGAGAAATGATTTAACGTATAAAACGATGAAGTACATAGTCGGACAAATGGGCTAACAAAGTTCACAGGATGAAGAACGCATGAGATAACATGCAAGAAGAAATTACGTCTTGTCAAGATGTCCAACGTCCTTTAAATACGCAAACAAAAAGTTTATTGCACGTCTCTGTTGCCTAGGGTAGGCTAAGTCACTTAAAACACTGTCCGTTGTTAGAGGCACTGGGGAGAGCTTCTGCATGCAATATTCATTGTACGCACGCTCGTCAGCATATGCAGGGCACTCAAGCAGGGCATGTTCCTCAGTTTCGGTCGAGCCGCATTTGTCACAAAGCGGACTGTTTATCTGACCGAAATGTTTTCGCAAGCCATTTTTAAATGCAGCGTTCAGGCGATGTCGGTTTCGAAATAGCCAGCAATTCTGGGTGTTAGCCTTGATATGATATGTGGGTTGATTGAGTAAAGAAATTGATAGTGTGCGTGCTCATTGATGCCGCAGTGCACCTATGCAAGCAGACAAGCGCGCATCTTTATTCTCTTCCTTGTTACATCGCCCAGATATGGTCATCGTTGCATTTCATCCAGAATTTCTCTCTCGGGCTCAGCGCCCTTGCCGTCGTTACGAGAGAAGCAAGCAAACATGTTTTAGGCTCATTGATCTTGGTCTATGGTTTACGGGAGTTTAAGGTCGCAAAGCGACTCGGGCTATGAGGGACGCCGTAGTGAAAGGCTCTTGACATTTCGACCACCCGGGGTTCTTTAACGTGTACTGACATCCCGCAGTACACTGGACTCTCGAATTTCGCCTCCACCGAATTTCGACCGCCGCGGCAGGGATTGAACCCGCGTGTTTCGGGTCCGCAGCCGAGCGCCATAACCACTAAGGCACCTCATTGATCTTCCAGCCGCGTTCGCGTCACGCAAAGAGAAGCTAGTTAGAATGCGGAATCGGTGATGCAGATAGTTGGAGGTAACATATAACCAGAACAGCCACCGCGGCGGCGACTAATAAAAATAACACAACTAACAGTGTTATTTAAAAAGTTAACTACTCAATATTAGTTATACAGCATACTAGTTAGCATGTATTAGCTATATTTTGGTGCGCTAGACCGCTGACAATGCTATGCTGGATAAAGGCGCTCTTCTAACTCAAAACGCCTAATTTTAAAAAATTGCAGAACATCTTAGGTGCAAAACTCGATATATTGGGTTCAACGCTCAAAGGCTAAGGTGAAATCTCGAGGATGCTGAATGGACTGGTTTCGGCGAACTTCCGTCGATCCATTTTTTTTTATGCAGTGTTAGCGTGAGACGTGAAGCACTATTTGTCACTGGATCGGACTTCATATCGCTGCAGCGCTTTTTTGGTGACGAAACTTGTTGGACTCTTGGTTCGGCTGCCTGAGAATTCCTGAGATGTCGAAATTCAGGGGCGTGTAATATAGTATTGCTCTGACTTGAACAGGACTTGCTGCAACACGGATACGGACACTGCGGCACGGACGTAATGAGCAGAGATGACTGCCATCGCACTTGAAGGAGGAAGTGGCAATGTGTCCTGGCACAAATGCAACCGAAAAAGAAAGAGTTAAAGAAAATTTAGCGTACACTAATCTTTCGATTCTAACGGCCATTAATTTCGGAAAAAGTGAGAATATCAGTCAGCCAGCAAAACCGCAACAGTGATGAAAAAATACAGAATCCTGGCGCCACATTATTGTAAAGGAGGCGCTTCTTCTGGCCATATTTCCACTCGTCCTCTTCTTTACTAAGCGCTTTTTGATCTTAACTATGTTGATCCAACTAGCACAGACGCCACAGGTTCTCATTTACGTACTGAACCTAGCATCGCTAGGTATCCTGGTTTTGTCTTATGACGAGTAGACCACAACAAGAAGAGCTCCGAATAGATCTCTGACTCAGTCACCAGCCCGATTATGGCGTCCAACTTCTTAGTGAAGCTAGGCACACAAGGTACAGATAGGCGAGCCCGGGATTTCGATGTCCCGAGGGGAGGAAACGATGGACTGTGGATATGTCAAATCGGTTGCTCTGAAAACAAAACAAAACAAAAGATGTGATCTGCCGCTGCCTTCCTGGAGCGTCCTTCGTGAAACGAAAGAAAAATAAAAGTTTATATTTATTTGACCATAGTAGAGTCGTTCCTAGTAACTTCTTTTTTGTTGTTCTTCATGGCGCTTCTCTGTTCTAGAAAGACGTCGATCTCCGCTTACGTCCAGGGTCGTCCACGTGTCCCAATGGTGGCGGGAGTCCCTTCATCAAGATGCCAACGTGGTTGTTTTGTCGCTGTAATGGAAGCGCTTTGTTGCGCCGTGTTCTTCGGTGGCAGAGATGCTGCGGAAGCCACGCAGTGAGTTCCCAACCATCAAAGGCACCCGGAGAAAGTTTGGGGCCCGGCGTGCGGTTAATAGCAACGGCAGGAGTAGCGCAAACAAGCGGTCCTCGGGAGAGCGCGTTCTTTGCACAGCACCGCATCCCTCTAGGCCACGGGACAAAGGAAGTGTCGGCACGCGGGTGGGCGTAACCGCTGGCTCTGTCGATGGCGTCATTGTTGCTCTGCGCGGCCCATTCCAAGCGACGGCCAGTGGGACACGATTCGGAGCCACGACACCACGAGCTGTTTCCCCCGGACGGTTGGTAGGCGTTCTGCCGCTTGCTGAGAGCGCAGTTGGGCGTCTGAGATGTTGGTGTAGGCCGACACAGTTTCTCTGCTTTAAGAGAAACATCAGCCCGTAATGTAAGCCTGATTCGTGGAGTAACTCGAAAGAATCCACCGATGGGCCTATAATAGGCAAGCGATTGTGGCGCTCACTTCGGATGAAAGCAGTGGTGCACTCTTAACATGGAGGGAAAAAACATACTTGGAAGAAGCGTCGCGAGGCAACTCTGTTCTTGCTCATAAAAAATTAAACAGAGAAAATAGATCCCTCCTAGCGGGGTTCGGCGTATGGACGCGACAAGGCCGACGACAACGCGAAAAAGGGGGAACTAGGATAAAGGCGCGAGCGCTGTAAAAACCGCAGGTTTCGTCTCCCACGAGCGGAAGGTGTGAAACGATACCATTTCCACACTTCGTTTTCGCACCCTTCGCGACCATCGTTGCAAATTGTTTCTTTCTGTTTTTTCTTTAGGAAAGAAAATGACGCCGTAAATGTCTCACTTTTCGGTGTGCGCCTCGACCGCGCCGTGAGGAAAGGGACGAAAGTAGGAGTGAAATAAGAAAGAGAAAAAGAGGCGCAGTAGTGGAGAGCTCCGGAGTTATTTCGGCCACTTGGGTTTTTTTACGTGCACTGACATCTCACACCACACGGGCCTTTTGTGCGTTTCGCCTCCATTGAAACGAAGCCGTCGCGGCTGGTTTCGATCCCGGGTACTCCGGCTCAGTAGCCGTTTGTGTTGTTTTCCCTAAAGGCGCACGAACAAAAGACGATGCCCAGATGAAGACAAGTTCTCTCGTCAAACGTTGGCGAGTGGACTGAGGCTTCGTTGCCGGTCTTGCTCGCTGTCAGGCTTATTTTTAATTTCGTATAGGGAGCTCTGACCTTCTGGGGTGGTGGTAACGGATATATATTTTGTTTAATCTCCGAGATAGGCGGAGCAATTTCCGATATATTTATTTCAGGTCAATCGCGCCTGCCAATAGTATCACCACCACCATCATCACCACTGATTCCACCGCCACCACCGCTAGTGATTGCAAGGCCGACATAAGCCGCATTCATCGCCACCATATGACCACACTAAGATCATTCTCGTGAGCTCCAACCCCGCGGCTTCACTTCTTGGTCCTCCTAGTTAACAGCCTCACTGTGGGCATCAAGACGCGAAAGCACTGACGACCGCGTCTATGAGGCCCCGTGTATCTGATGACCGCAAAGTATAAACTTTAGAGGGTGCTCGCAGTCCGATTTACTTGCTTAGCATTCCCACTTACAAGCAGGCGAATTTGGGAACTTCAGGTGACAACTTACCGCCATGGCGGCGCAGTCGCGAGTAAAAAAAAGATTAGCACTAGTTACATGCCACCACAGTCGAAGATAGCAACGCTCAGCGCAGCGGTTACGAACACGCCAATAACATGTGTGCCAGGTGTGTTCGCAAAGCCCACCGCGGCGCCAACCGCGCGGTGGGATTTTCTCCACTCCAGTGACGTAATTGTGCTAATCTTTTTTTCTTTACTCGCGACTGTACCGTTCATTCGAGGGAAAGGTAGCAAAAGGAGGAGGAAAGGCAGTGAGATTATCAAAAACCGTGTTGAGCTGGAAGAGAACGATGATGTAACAAGTAAGAATGCCTGTTAAGGACGCACTGCAAGGTACTACGACCTCGAAATTCCCAGCAGGGCTTTGCAATTCTTCAGAGCTGCCAGCCGACGCGGCCACAGCTTACCATTCTGCTTTCCTTCATCGGGCGAAGGCTGAATCGGCAGAGCTGGTGTATTTTGGTATAATCAGTGAATAGTCACAAAGTAGATGTCCTGTTGTCTGATCGTAGTCACATGTGCCACAGGTCGGGCCGTCGGTCGTACCAATAACTGCTATTTTATGAAAGCAATGCCGGCTCACAGAGAGCATAGCACTGCTGTTTCAAAATCTTTTAAGAAACCTTGTTTAGATGGCCGCTAGATACTTTTCTTTTTCAAAGCCAGCTCACAGCACGCAGAGGAGAACTGCCACTGTTTTACCTCAATTTTTCCGCTTACAGGTGACATCTCCGAAAAAAAAAAAAAGTTACGTTGGGCTCGAAGTGACTGCTTACAAGATCACTCCAGCTGCGTCATTGGCAGGGGCTTCGATTGCGTCTTTTTTGAATAATTTATATGAAAGCGAAAGAAAGAAGAAAAAAGGGCACCCGTTGCACCTCCGTCGACGAATCGCTCCTGAGCTCGAACGATCGCCTCGGTCGACAACAAGCAAGCATACGTGGCTGTGGATATCCTTGGCCGTGCTTTCCTCAAGCTACGATAGCTTTTCATTACCGGGAGTGCCCCGTCTGGACATTGCTCTGACCCTCCACTGGGAGTGCAAAAGGAAAACCCAGTAAAAAGGGGCAAAAAAGTAGGACAGAAGGGCGATTTGTGCAATGAATGCAAATTGGACCCGAGTTCTGCCCCAACCGACGTTAGCCAATCGTGTATTGGTGTGCCTATCAGGTTCGCTGACTGACTTGGCCAGCCACTTAATTAGAACAGCTATTAGGATCTTCTTCAAGTTGCTTTTGTTTTTCACAAGGTTACTTTCCTTCTTAGCCATTCGCTGTGTTCGCCCGCTCGCTATGTCAGGAAGATGTCGCGCAAGGCGGCCTTGAGCGCAACTATGGCTATTAGTTGAGTGCTCAAGTTTCACTAACATCTGCTTTACGATGCAAGCTATACCAACAAATTGAATTGATTTGCTAAGAACCGCCTAGTCTTGCACTGTCTCCTTTTATTTATGTTGGAACTCTACTCGACTGATGAAAGCAGAATTTGATAAGTTCTTGAAATGCTAGTCATGAAACCCAAGGCCGTCTCACCTCAAGGGGTAAAAAAAAAACTTTTTATAACGTCTGGGCAAACTGAAAACAGAAAAAGAAGCATTAGAATGGCCAGAAAAAAATGTTTCAGATCCATCCTGGCTTAATACTTCGCTCTCTGTTTGAAACACTGCTTCTTTTAAGAGAGAGAAAAAAAAACACACTGCGCAAAGTACGCCCAATTTTTTTGCAAGATGTGGCACTCTATGCGAAATGGCGAAAGTTCGTCTGCTACTGGTTGAAAACAAAGGGTGACGCAAGCGCGATCCGGTTCCAACTGCTTTTGCGAAGTGGCAAGTGTGTGCTTCACAGCTGCCGCCGCCATTCGGTGGGCGTGACACTAACATGAACTGCGCATGCGAAGCAGGAACTCGCAGTTAGTTTTCAACCAGTAGAGCTGGAGAAAGAGAGGTGCGCTTACGCACAGAGGCTCAGTGAAAAAGGCAGTTTACTCTTGCATCACTGGGCACTATCAAGCAGTGCCTTGTTGTGGTGGCCTGACAACGATGGTGTCTTTGATGCTTGCCGAACTGATTAACAATAAAACAGTTTGAACAGAGAGGTTAGTTTGGCGCAAAGAACGGTGAATGCGAAACTTCCAGAAAACTCGCTTGCGACGCCACTCTCGTTTTTATTAAGTGCCTGGAGAACGAAAAAAATGGCTGAGGCTTAGCTAAGGTTAAGCCTAGTCAGATGCGAAGCATATTGATGGCTAGGCTTGGTAAAGTTCCTCGCTTTGTTCTTCAGTTATTGTAGAACGTTGTCGCCGAGCCGCATATTGAGCACGCCGCTTAGCCAGACGTTCATCCCGCTCTTCATCGGTCTCTGTGGCACGCTGAAGCTTTCGCTTCTCGTTCAAATCAGCCCTGCTACTAGGCGGCATCCCAACACCTGGCCGCCTCGTAAGTGCCCGGAGAGCGAGGCAAGCTCAGCTTTATACCGCTGCTGTAGCGTCACGTGGTCAGCTGCAGCGCCTCTGATGTGGAGCCTCCACCGCCGCGGCCGACCGCGCGAGCCGGCAGCCCATCTCTCCCCTGCTGTGACGTCATGTTGTCACGTGGTCAGCCGCCGCACCTCTGATGTGGAGCCTCCACCGCCGCGGCCAACCGCGCGAGCCGGCAGCCCATCTCTCCTCTGCTGTGACGTCATGTTGTCACGTGGTGTCACGTGGTCACGCTAAAGGTCAATGGTAGCTCCACCGCCGCGCTCGACGGGCTGTAGTGTAGCTCTAGTAATATGCTTCGCATAAAAGCACAGAGGGACCATAAAAAGAAACATAAAAATGGCTAGCGGTTTAGCATTGCAAAACAAGAAATATTGTGCGAAAGCACAGTTTTTTGCAAGTAGACACCACCGCCCCGTACCTAAAAGCGTGATTGAGGTGTCCACTAAGCGAAGGAGCCAGTTATGAGTGTATTTAACATTTTCATCGCCGATGCCAATTTACCCAATGTACTCCGGATGCCTATGCTACAGTACCAGGTTTCTGCAATGTTGTCAACGCCAACGAGTATTGCTGTAGTGCCGTCTTTCTGCCAAAACATTGTCCACGCCAACGCATGCATCGCATGCAACGTACACTTCACTGTCACTTACACCACATAGCTCCAGGCGTGAATATTAGTTTGATTGTAGTGTTAGTTGATGTAGAAGATGATGTGCAATGCACAGCGCGAGAGTATGTTGCAGTTTAACACGAGGCGTGATCGTCTGCGGCACTATTTTCAAGCGATAAGGAAGAAAACACCTGCGGCGGTCGCCTGTGCTCTGGCCAAGTGGCCAGCAATGCTGATCTGTTTGCTGCACCGCGGTTTCGAATCCAAGTCGTGAATAATCCCTTGATTTCATTTTGTTTATTTATTTATTTCACTCGGCAAAAACCCACAAACATTGCAAACCCACGAACAAACCTGAAAACATCGCACGCTATTGTTGACTCAGCGGGAAAAACTTTCACCATGAAAGGCATTGTGTGGCACAAGTGCTTCGCAGTGTAGGCAAAAAGTCACAGGGCAGCCGGGTCTCTCGTCCCGTTTTACTGGCTGACAATTGGGCAGGTTTGTTCGATGGACGCCTTGGCTGCTCAGTGGCAAAAGAGCCGGAAAAAAACCTATATTTCGCATAACCTCGAAAAGTTTCAGTCGAAAAGATCCTGCACTTCCTCAATAAATATATGTCCATGGCACAAAAAGAAATAAATGCCTACGCGGCCCGAACCTCGGATTCCAATGTATGCTAGCGAACGCTTCTTTTGGAGTGCCCGAAGGCTTGCGAAAAAAAAAAAAAAAACAGACCGACGGATCGGAGAGCAGAAATCAAGTTATCCACTTGAGAAAAAAACTTTTTTTTTTGGGAGAAAACGTGGACCCATCAAGGCCGAAGTACTTGAGGCGCTGTACCTATAAAATTATTTCCGTCCGCGATTGTTTGTTGATAACTGGCACTTATTGATGCCTCCGTCTCAGCACCAGATTTAGGATGATGTGTAAAATAGTCTCAAGTCCAATGTTGCCTGCTCTGTAGTTATATCTCCGTTAGTATAAGGTCATAGAACTGTTTCCCGCTTTTAGCAGTACAGAAGCGCTGTCCGTCGTCATTAACTCAGACTTCTCCATCGCAGCCGCCATTTACCTGAAGCGCAGAGGTTCACAGCAGATGAAATTCCCTAGTGAACTTTGATCCCTGTGCATAGCCGGATTTGTGAGCCTCTTTTGGAGGGACGACCTTGTTTACTTATGTGTTGCTTGAGGTTTCTCGATCGAAAAATGAATGCTAATGCACTTTTGCGCACAGAATTTTTCTCAAGGAGGGTGGAACGGTGAGGTTCGTGGACGTCATTTGCACTTCTGGTGATTGCCTTCTGAGCATTGCCTTTATTTCTGCTTAGCAAGTATTCGAATCTAAAATTCTTGAGCTTCAGTTGACTCGTGAGCAGTATGAGTGGTAACAAACTTGTTGCAAAAAAATGCGAATCTCCTGGTTTACTTTTGAAAATAAATGTGGGATATTATTTGGCAAATGAAAAACAAGTTTAAAAACTAAAAATGATTTCGTCTTCCGAAATGATTAACAAATTAACAAATGAATTTTTAAATTTTGTATCCTGTCATATTGCTGACAACTGTACAGTTTTGGCTTTACAATTTACAGCCCAGAAAGATCGTGTCGATCCAGGTTTTAATATAATGCATTGAAGGCAACGACAAAAAAGGGCCGCGCAACAACAATGCATATATCTAAATACCTTCTGCATCGACAGAACAACTCAGAATTCATATTGCGCACGAGGGGAAGAATCCGAAGAAAACATATAAAAGCACGACATCCGTCAAGACTGACCACTTGATAAGCTAGCCGTCATGAAGCAATGAAGTTTTCTTCTCTGACAGAGCAACGCTCTCTTTCTTTTTCTGTGACAAAAAGAATGAATGCTGAGTCAACCTTTTATGGCTTTGTAAGAGAATAAAACTGATTACTTGATATTCATTACCTTATCGAATGACCCCTGTTCAAAGTTGTGGTGTTTTATGGCTTTTTTATTAGAATATCTTGCACCTTATCACTGGACTGAGGGAAAATTCTCTTTTTTTCCGTCGACTGAAAGGTAGATAGAAGCAAGCGCATTTACGCCACCTTTTCTTTTGTCTTGCGGACTAATTGCTGGCTCAGCTCTGCGAATCAAACATGGCAGAAACTCAAGGAACTGCTTTTTCTTGAGTTGTGTTCTTATTTTGAATGGCTGAGTGGTGTAAAATGTCAGCAATTATTGGCGTTTGTTATGGCACTTCTCTTTTAACGTCCTTTAAAAAAAACGTGCGTAGCAGGCGGCGCGGACTACCGACACTTGCATTACTTTAAATTTGTTAGACAGTCCGGGTTGACCGTAGTTAGAGATGAACACTTCGTCCAAAATGTGCGTCCTGATAGAAAGATTTATATTACATTGGCGTAAAACGCTTGCAGGTTGTATAGGCAAAATTTCAGGTCATTTTACAGATGGATGTGTACAGAATTTCGTTAATGTCTGCACTTGCTTTCAAGACTTCTTCCCGTCCCTCCCGCCATGTTAGGCTCAAGAAACTGAGTAAACATTGTGCGAATTCAAACCGCGATCGACCCGGAAGTCCAAAGCACACTAAGCAGAAAGAAGAAAACAGGGGGCATTCTGTCCTCTAGCGGACTCCCTTTTATGAAAGGGAGTCCGCTAGAAGACAGCTTACTCCCTGTTTACTCCTGTATAGACGTATTCGTGTTTAGGGTGCGCAGAGAAGCCCAGAGGAATACGTGTTATCGGCGGAATGTGCGGCGCAGACAGGGGTGGCATGCTCAAGTTACCTGCTAAACATACATAAGAATGAATGATTACTCTGACTCGAAATCTACTCCCCGCATCTTTTAGTGCTGAAATAATTATATTTGAAGAGCATAGTTCACCCTTCTTATTGATGATCAATTCGACTTCGCCTACCATCTTTCTACCCTTCTCGGTTGCTTAGGTAAATCAGGGGTTTCGGGTTTGATTCCGGAACCAGGACGATTTTTTCTTCAACACGGAAGATTCAGAGAAAACCTTATATCTCTCTTCTGGGCAGCACGTCTATGCGCATGTGTATTCTAATGAGTAATTACTTCCTTGGTTAAAATCTAAACCACCTTTTAGTATTCACCCCAATACAATGGATTGTTATATGGAAGGTCTCCTCAGAGTAGAAACCTAATCATAGGTGCTTGCAAGCGTTTCAGAATAAAGGCGCTGAGTACAATGCCATAGGAAAACAGGGATGGAATTTGAAAGAAGTCCTGTAGGCATCAGGCTCTCTAGATTTGAAATAGCGATCATCTTAATTTACTAATTAGGCCCGGGCATTAAGCGCTGTTTCTTTCAAGCAAGACAATGAACAGGAAACGCACCTGCGGGGATGGCAAAATTACCGAGCTGAAACTGCCGACTACGCAAATTACACGATTCGCTGATTCCGCAGGGCAGACCGATCGACCTGAATAAATCGAAGCCACTGCACCGGATCCACATTTTTTTTTATCACTGCAAAAGCACCAGGCAGCGTTTCTGCTTCATACTCTCCCAATTAAGACTAGCGCGTTAAGCCACGCTCCCTTGATGTTCTGTGGTTGCATTTCTTTCCGAGAATTCCGGCAACAAAAGAAATTAGGGTATAATTGCAGGCTCTTGTACTACCATAATGCAATTTCCACCTTATTCGCATCACTTTGCTTACTATATTCACGCTACATTTTAACTAATCCAGTTAACTATCGCCTTGACAGTTTTAGCTTCCTGCTAGTATTAAAACCAGCTGGTGAATATATAGATCCCACTCAAATACAGTCTCCTTCCACTCCTCCTCTTTTCAAAGTTAAGGCATTAAATTTCTTTCCACCAAAGAAACGCTCGGCAAAATATCTTATGTGTTTTGTATGAAAACTCACGGTTATGTCGGCTAGTTTTTCTTGGGATACACTATATTATTGAGTAGGCATTACTACTCGCTATTGTATCGCGAGAAAACTGCTGGGAAAATGGATGTGCAAGAAAGAGAGTTGGGGTTTGCTGCCTCAGCGGCTAGCGCTGCCGATCGAGAGGAAGAAGACAGAAGACGAAGCTGACGAAACTCGGGTGCGCGCTTGCGAACGCCGGCCTGCTGAGCAGCACTGCTGGGACAAGGACTGTGGCGGTCCACACTAACTGTGTGAGTTTCCACATTACACTTGGTGGAGGTGCTGCTTGTTCTCCCCGTGGACCTACGCCACGATGCCCAGGCTACCAGGCTCTACCACGACGTCCGACACCTCGGTCCAACTTGCCCAGCCTGTCATCTGTTCCGGTGCCGTCCGTCAGCGCTACCCGACGATCTTCAGCGGCACTGACGACACCGACGTAGAAGATTGGCTCGCCTCCTACGAACGCGTGAGCGCATACAACAAATGGGATGACGTCGTTAAGCTCACGAACGTCATCTTCTACTTGACCGACGTCGCCAACTTGTGGTTCCGCAACCACGAGGCGGATTTTACTACCTGGGCGGCTCTCAAAGCCAGCCGCGGCTCTCAAAACCAGTATTAATATTCAAGGAATCAGGTCTAACAACGTGATAGTTGTCTATTGATTTGGATGTTTTCGTGTTTTTCTCACCAATTTAATAATTGTTCCTCAACGAGACATTTGGAGACTTGGGAGAAATACATAAACGGAAGTATACGGTGGCTAAGTCTGTGCCCTACTAACATGTCTTGAGCGAAGTTCTCGAACCAGTATTGCTGCGGCTCCAGATACCGAGTGTTTCAACTCGCCGTAAACGTGAGATGCCGGATGCTAGCGCAGCAGCTATGTGTTGGGCTGGCAATTGTAGCAGTTGCAAGCGAAGCACGCCCGTCGCCTGTGCGGTTCGTTTAACCGCTGCTTCGAATACGATGCCGCACTTCTCCGTTTTTCGTGTTTAGAGCCTTTGATAGAGAAAAGCAACGCTGCTTCTACGGTTGTGCTATGTTATTTTTCTTTTTCTTTGTGTACGTGTGTTGTGTTCTGTCTTGGCTCTTAATATCAGAGATTTTGTTAGTATGTCGTTTGCAGTAAAGTGCAAGTGTCTAGCTAGCATTTGCTTTGGACATTTATTAATGCGCTGAAAGGGAGCATCGATAAAGCGATGCATTCCCTCCCTTTCTTTCAATGCATTTCTGTGTCCTATTGCGTGTTGCGAGGTTCTCTGAATAGAAATAGCTTGATGATGTATGCATAAGTATACGAGTTTGTTTGCGCTAGTTTCTCGGAAGCAGGATAGTAAAGAGAAATCCTCTCGCATCACAACACGGCCGATTCGGCGTCTCTCTGAAATAACTGGGTCTGCATTTGGAAATGTGGTGCAGACAACAGTAAATGACAAAAGTTCAATAGGGACGGATCACATATCCCTGTAGATGTGGCAAGGCAGACTGAGAGCTGAGGTCCGTCGAACAAGCGAGCAACGCAAAACAACTTCTTTAAGGAGGGACGTGCTGTGGGCATGTCATGCAAATTGTTTGGAAATTTCAGCTTTTGGTCCATTATTTCTCTTTGTTTATTATGTTTCCATTTATTCGATCTAAGCCGGCTTGAATGCGTGCTGAAATGAATTGTATTTCCGTCACTGATTTTGTGGCGTGGAGCATCCTTCACATTGAATCCGGGATTTATTGTTTACTTCGGTTTTTTTAGGTCGCGTTACATAATAAATATATTTTTTTGCAAATTACGCAACACTGCGGATCCAGGGATCTGCTCGGCTTATTCAGGGTGAAACGCTTGGGAAACGGGTCTTTGACCCCACCATGCGCAAACGAAAAAACCTTGTGCCATGGCGCTCTTTGGCCCCAGATACCCTTGCACTATAAAAATTCATCATCATCAATGATCTATATTTTCGACAAGATCTTTGAGATTGTTGCTGTTCCCTCTGATGGCGTCAGTGCTGTTGTAAAAAGGCAAAATTAGGTGCCAACGCTTCACAACGTCGGTGAAAGCCTGAAAGAAAATCATCATGGGGGCTCATGTGGAGGACGCTTTTCTCTTCAAGATGTAATAAATGATAGAGAGCGTTGAACTTAATGCCGCAGTTCTTGAAAGTTCTTCGTGAAAACACTGATCCAGTAACGTCCCCCGAGATGGGTAGTCTTTTTGCTTATGAGCTTAGCTCAATCCGAGATTCGTTCGCGGTAGATAAAGAATTGGCTGTCGATCTTGATGAAGAGTAGGTGTATGCATGAAATGCATGGCAGGAAAGGCGCAATGTCTTTTAAGGTGTCTATTAATTGATGGTATTAAGCTGCACTCAAGTCTTGAGAAGCCATCACGCGCTTTTCATAGTTGAACGCCTCCGACGGCTTCCATCACCCCTTTTAGTGTTGTGGAGGCGAGAGCACCAGACAGAAGACGGTGTCTCCTTCTAAAATGTATATTAGTGTGTAAGCACTAATCCGATGGGTACAAACCCCAAGCAAAATCGTCCGTAGTTGAGTCCATTGTCTGCTCGCTTAGCTCGAGCGTTCCGTCTCGCGGCACTTCCCGCTCTTCGTCTTCTTCTATGTGGCACTCATCCGGTGGTTCTCACCATGGGAAAATTGTCTATTGCGTATCCGCACCTGGTCTTGTGTTCAATTACGGACTCTCTGACTTCATGCCGTAACTATACAATAGGAAGGATTGGTAAACACGCCAACAGAATACTCAAAACTAAAGAAGATACAGACTTTAAAGCCACAGTCATATGGATTCCAGGACACCCTCACTAAGGCTCTCACTAAGTGCTGCCCGCGCGCGATTTCCCGGGGTCCCTCAACATTCGCAGGAACATAATTATTCTTGAACCCCTATTAAAATATAGGGATTTACTTCAACGATTGAGATTAACGAGGAAAGTATACGACCAACCGCACAAAAATCTAAGCAGGAAGCAAGGGGTCATTTTAAGGAAATTGCAATCGAATACCTCAATAAATCCTCGCTAGTTCAGCTATATGTCTCCAAATTCGTACGATCCGAATTTCGCCTTCTGCGGTGACGTGGCGGACTTATACCATATGGCATGGGCGTGCCAGAAAAACCCAGCTGTACAAAGAATCAATAACCCACAAACTGAATCCAACAATAATAACCCAATAACCCAACAACGCGAATCCCATACCTTTCCGCTACCTTCTTGATGTTATGAGAAAGGCAATGAAAATACGGCATGACAAATGGTGGCTTGGGTTCCGAGCATCTTTTATCTTTTTCAAGTGAAGATTTTAGCCTTTGAAGCAGACTTTCGCAGGTGCTAAGAAGTAGATGACGGGGATAGCCAGCAGAAAGAAAGCGCTCAACTTGACATTTACAACAGGATTACAGGGTGTGGGTACAGAATTTCTGCAGGGCAGAAAGACAGGCAGACATGATGATGCCTCGTTTTATTAGCTTGGGATGAGCGCTTTTATAGGATAGCAGACTTTTGTTCGACCTTGGGCTATACTACCAGCAAACGTGGGCATCAGTAAAGAGCAGATTTAGGCCTAAAAACTGGCCTGCTTCAAAGGCTAAAATCTTCACTGGACCAAAACCAAAACAAAGAACAACCCCAGCATTCAAACTCTAGCGAAAATGTTAAACGAAAATTTTTCAATGTCAGCGCCTTACAGAGAAGAAGCAATGACAGGACAGCATAAATGCATAAATACCTTGGAGTTTCAGCCAGAATGGGCGCACAGGTGAGAGCGAAAAAAAAGTTGTCCACTAAAAGTTTAATTGTAGAATACGACCACGTAGCCGGTTGAGAGAGAGAGAGAGAGACTCTTTAATGAAGAGCAGAGAATTTAGCCGGCGTTTAAAGATCGCTGACATGCTACTCTGCGTAGGGAGGGGAATTTGGGAGATAAAGACAGGAGAGCAGAGTGGAAGAGGTAAAAAAAAAACGAAGATAAAATGCGGCCATGAAATGGGTACTAAGGATGCAATGGCGAGTATTGATGTAACCTATGGAGTGATGGAGTGCATAGTCCGTCAAATGGGCTGACGAAGTTCACTGCATGAAGAATGCATGAAGGTGACGTGCAAGTGAATTTAAAGCTTATCGAGATGTCCAATGTCTTTTAAATATGTGAATAGAAAAGTCATTGCAAGTCTCTGTTGCCTAAGGCAGGCTAAGGGACCTAAAACTTTGTCCATTGTAAGGGGCACTGAGCAGAGCTTCTGCATGCAATGTTCATAGTACGCACGCTCGTTAGCATATGCAGGGCACTCAAGCAAGATATGCTCCAAAGTTTCTATCGCGGCACAGTTGTCACAGTGCGGACTGTCCATTTGTCTAAAACGGTATCGTAAACCGTTTGTATATGCAGCATTAAGACGAAGTCGATGATAAAGTGTTTCCAGATGTCGAGGAATTCTGGGTGAGAGTCTTGATCTAAGATGTGGGTCGACTGAGTGAAGAAATTGGTACTGATATTGCGGCAAACTCCAAAGCCGATACATTTCTTCGGAAGCAAAACTTTTGGCCACCTGGGACGCATCAGATTTCGTAAAAAAAGTTCTAATGTATCTCCGATGTTGATGGCCCTTACGGGCCGCTTCATCTGCTTTTTCATTAGCCTGAATGCCACAGTGAGCAGGTACCCACTGAAATGTTATGCAGTGGCCTGCGGCAATAGCTAAATGATGTAGATATCCGATGTCCAGGGAAACTGGCTGGTGATTCGTTTTCTTCAGCAGGTTGGCCAGGATCTGGAGAGATGCTTTCGAATCGGTGAAGATAACCCAACGGTCGGTGGTTCGGCGCAGGATGTAAGAAACAGCTTCCTTAATGCCGTGAAGCTCAGCTGTCGTAGAGGATGTCCTCCGCTGAAGCCGGTAAGAAAGGGCATGGCCTGTTGAGGGCACATAAAGGCCACATGAAGAGGTTTCTTTAGTAGTTGAACCATCGGTGAAGATATGGGTGTGCTGCCTATATTCCTCCGTTAAGTAGGCGAGAGTAGTTTGCAGAAGCGCTGCCTGTGGCATGCGGCTCTTTGCATTCACACCTGGAACAAACTTCTTCACCTTTAGAGGAGAAAGTGTCCATGGAGGAAAGGCCGGAGGGAGTAGTTTCTGTGGCTGATTAATAGTAGGGATGGGCAGGAGCTGCACTGCCTGGCCAAAGCTAGAGTTGCTGTGAGTTAGGTGGACACGGTGCAGGAAGTGCTTCTTCCCTTGCAGGACATGGCGGAGATGAGTACGCATAGTTTCCTGGGCGGCAATCACCTCTAGTGGGAGACATCCTGCCTCCGCTACTGTTCCTGATGCAGAGGAACCCTTTGGGAGGCCAAGGCATATTCGCAGGCAGTTGTTCCGTGCGGCAACGAGAGACTTATTGCTTGATGTAGATAATCTTTGAAACACTGGTAGACAGTAGCGCAAGGTTCCTTCAACGTAGGCTTTTTCAAGCAGAAGCATTGATCGGCAGTTGCTACCCCACCTTGTTCCCGCCATGAACCTAAACACTTGCGATGCTGCAGTGATCCTCTCGCGGAGTTTTTTGATCTGAGGTGTCCATGACAGATTATAGTCAATTACAACACCCAGGAATCGCTGAGATCGTACATATGGTAGCGATCGTCCGCCTAGGAGCAGCGGATATCGGGTAGCCGGTTGAATTTTACACTGGCCTTTCGAATGCATGCAAGTTTTCTTCGAATGCAGAGCGCAACACGAGCACTTTCAAGTAAGCCTCTTCATTAGAACTGCTACATACTCGCGTCGAATCGTCCGCACACCTCAGATAAATCTTATACCAGTACGCCTACGAAAGTTTAAACAATGGCATACTCTGGTTCAGAATCACGCGGTACCGCGCGCGTCGACATGCATTACTGATATGGGCGCCCTAAATACCGCGTGGTGTGTGTATGCTCCCAAGCCGTTCCTTGCGGTTATGCTCGTTGCTATTCAGTGCACATTCATGAGGCTTCATTCAAAGTTGTGTACAGAGCTCGCAGGCGTTTCTGCCAGGAATAACGGAACGAGTGCTAGCTGTGCCAATAAAACGAACTTAGTCATCTTCTATACCCACCGTGGCTAATTGAGGCAAATTAACGCTTCGGGTACAATAGAGTGCAGGCTAATTATCTCGCGCGCCATAGCCTCTGTCGCAACGCCTCGATTCCGGCCTGCTGTCGGTATACGTAAGCCAGAGAACGCATTTCGCGCGGAGAGAAGTGTTGCGCCTATCCGCACTGTGTGTTCGGTGCGTGCGTAAAGCACCGCTGATTGCCTGCTTGTTCCGACAGGCATTGTTCCCATTGCAGAGGTAATTGGTTCCCCTGCTCTTGTTATCTCGGCTACGAAATGCACCCGTGAGCCCGTACGCTGGTAGCACTAGCAGGCCAAGAATGGACTCTGTGATTGAGGCCTTGCTCTCTTGGTTGCCTGCAAGCGGCAGCGCTTCGCTGTCAAGAGTGCAGTTAACATGGTGCAAGCCACGCTGAGAGATATATGTGCCCATTTATTCTAGGCTTTTCGCTCAGCTACTAAGCGGCCATGTTCTCAGTGCTGGAAAGGCACCCCGCAACTTTTATTAAGCATAAAATATTTATGTGGTTCGTCCCACATACCACTGAACGCTCTTTGGTCGTTATCCACGACACATTTCTTGCAGCATCACACGATCTCTCTTGCCTGTTGCGTTTGTGCTGCCGTACATGCCACGCGCACGCTTTAGACAGGGTTGTAAGGAATAACATCATAAGTAAAGATTTGTATGTACACTACAGTAAGAAGGAAGCGCGTCAGTTTTAAACAAAGTTCCAATCGGTAACGCTCGGAACTATTTTAGGATCTATATCTCGCTTTCAATGAGATGGGTATGGGAGAATTTATTCCGCATAAATAATTATTCATTCTAGCACCATGTTGAAAGAGAAAATGAAGCAAACGAACTACATTTTTTACCTTCTGCTACAAGTAATCATGAATACCTCTTCTCCGCTATTCCTTGATCCAGAGGGTCAATATTTTCTTACACCATCTACAGAGATTTGCTACGAGTGTGGCATAAATATGTTTCGGTGAAGAATGGATGCATGATCCGCGTCGCCACCTGGCTGTGTTTCCCCTTCTGTCTTCTTGTTAGAAGACCACCTTATGGTACTCAAGATGAAAACACAGCTCACAAGCAAAAACAGTACGACAGCCTAGAAAAGAAGACAAACAGTAGTCGATGTCTCCCATCTCTCATGCAGTCTTCGGTTGTGCCCTATGTTTCCTTCATGAGCGCGGACTATCAACTAGCCGGAATTAATTGCCTTGTGGAGGTCTTACCATGTTTGTGTTTCGCGCTGCAAGGCGAGAAAACACCCAAGTCGCGTGGCGCTCCCAGAGTGTGCGTGAAAGATGACTACGCACGCGTAATTCTTGAGCGCATGGAGGAGGGAGGGAGTCTCTCCGTGGCGAACACCTAAAGGTGTTACTTGTACGCGGCACGCCTGCAGGATCGAGAGAAATAAGGAGAGCCAGAGTTCATTAAAAATATTAATTAATCCCACGCAAAGCAAATAACAATACGTGGACGAATGTTCAGTGTGGAAAAACAAGAGTGGGAGGGCATACTGTAGACGTCCACGGTCCTGCTACTCCCGGCTAGGGTTCAACGATCAAGGGTGAGGGAAGCGTGCTGCTAGTCGGCCCGAGGCGAGAAAGTAGTCTTCACGGACTATTGCTCTATTTAACGCCTCGCTGATTACCGCTTGAGTGAGCAACCAATTACTCTCCCTTAGAGCGGGGCAGGGACACTTTGTATTTAATGCTTCTACATTGTAGGACCATGGGTTTTTCTGTATAGAACATTTTTTCCTCCTTTCTCTTCACGTTACCGGCCAGCGCACCTATATCAAGTCTCCACAGCGTTAAGAAATGGTAGGAGAGGTGTATTTGCCCTCTCCCGCTCGCATGTAGCTAACTAGCTTTGTCCACTGGCGTTGGCTGTCGCCGCTGATCGGCGGAGGAAATGGAGTGTGCGTTCGCCCAAATTGATCCAAATTGTAGAAATAGGTCGATCTGCATTGTTTTAAATCATGGTTAAAAGAAGTAAGTCGGCGAGTTGAGTCTGTTGGTACATACTGACTCTTAATACCAGCACGGAGACAAGGGACAGAGGAAGCAGACAGGAGCGGCGCCGACTAACAACTGCGGTTTATTAGAAAGAAACGCACAAAATATTTTTTTTTCACAACTAGCTCCGTATGTGCAACGCCAGAAGACATACTGATACCTCAATCATTTTAATGGAGATATTTAGTTAGTTTAGATTAGTTTATGAGGGTTTGACGTCCCATACGTGCACTGACATTGCACAGTACACGGGCCTCTAGAATATCGCGTCCTCCGAAATTCGACCGCCGCATACAGAGCGGGTGCTTAAGGACTAGTAGGTTTTTGTGAACTTGAATTGCAGATATTAATTGTGGATATGAGCTTTGAATATTAATTTGTGGATACGGTTAAATGCCACTAGTCGAAAGACCTCAGGAAGGGGGCGGGGGGGGGTTGTTCCTGGCTAATAGCCGCAGCTTGCATCTTTTCCGCATGACTGAATCTTTACTGCCCCGCACATACAGCCAGTGCTCCCACCAGCAAACACAAAATATGACGGTCACCTGCTACGCAAGCATTCGCAGAAATCACATAACTGGAAAAAGAAAGCAGAAATAAACACTGCATGGGTAGCATAACTTGGAAAGCCTCCTTGCGTGGATGCACTAAGCTTAGTGCTCTTTCCAGAATTGAAATCAACAGCTATGAACCAAGACTATAATCCACAGAGAGGCACGCGCGAGCGACGAATATAAAAATCAAGAAAATAAAGGAGCTTGCATGGAGTGCGAGGCGACCGACGCATCAGGGCTTTATAACAGATTCGCACGCACTCGGCCATGAGGTTTTTTTTTGTTTTATTTTGTTTGTTGCCTTCCATCGGAACCAAAGAGGATTTGCTCCTTTAGATCAGAGAAACCGAAGCCCGCGTGTTCTGTTTTCTTTTTTTTACTTTGGTCTTGCAGAAAAGAACGTAATGAGTCTGTTCTGGATTCTCGCAACCATTTTGTTTGTGAAAACCTCGAACCAACACTGTTTAAAAAGGCCCACTTGTCCCCCCCCTCCCCCCCCCCCCTTTCAGACACACACACTCTCACCAGACTAGGCTCCTGCGTCAGCCGACCTCGGATTGAATGGGCACTAGAAAGGAATCGCCGCACACTAGTGAACCTTTCATTAAATTAAAAATAAGTGTCCTTTCTCCTTGAAGGGCTAAAAGTAACGATTGGCCAACGTTCTACCAAGTTTTTGCACGATATCGTAGGTTATTTAAATAAAAAAATTTAGCTTGTTCACAGGCGCACAAAACTATTTGTTGTTAACAACACGTACAGACGTTGTCGATATCATCGCAGCGCTAATGAAGCAAATGCGCCAAAGAGCCCGTCTTACACGAAAAGAATTGAGAACAGAGCGGAGAAGAACCTTTCCCACGTAAGGAGGAACGAAAGCTACAGCGTCTGCTCTTCGCAAAGCTTCAAAAATCAGGAAAATGCCTACGGTGCTACTGGGACCGTGGGCGCACAAAACACATAAGTACGTAAGCTACGAAGCTTTCACATTTGAACTTTTCGCAGATGTCGCCAATAGGTCACAGTTGCACTTGGCAAAACGTCTTTTGGTAGTTTGGTATTTCATGCTTCGTCTTCGTTTTGTTTCATCATCGTTTCTTTGTAGACAGACTCGTTATTTGCTGAGCAGGAATTCGATCGCCAGAGTTGGGCCCTTATTACGCTAAGGCCACAACATATTTTGTTCTTTTCTTCAGCGCACCACTGGGCAGCGGTCCCGCTGCACCGCGTCATACACGGTATGAAGAGGGCGCCGTTCGTGCTCGAGTGGTGCTGGAAGACAAGTAAGTAAACGAACTGGACCTTCAACCTGGGGCCGGCGTGTTTTCGTCGGCGTTTTCCACAACGCACTGCGATGTACAGGCAAAGTTAAAGTGTGGGTTGCATTGTTAAGGTTACCTTTGGACTTAGGCGTTTCTTTTCGAAGCAACAAGTAAAAGAAGGAAAAAAAAAACAAGATTTCGTCCGCCATTCGCTTGAAGCTTAGGATCTTCCTGTTAAGCGGAAAGGATCGATACGACAATAAAAGTTTCAGTAAGCTGACGCAGTTGTTTTTGTATTGCTGAATTTGCGGGATAAGAAATAACTAAGTAGGAAAAACATGCTCAGGCAATAGTAGCCAAACATGCTGTGAGAAACTGCTTGCCTGTGCCCTAAGCTAGTATAGCTTTCCTTTGTTGTTGTTGTTGCGACTGAGAGAAGAATGAAAAAGAAAGTGCACGGGCCTGCCAACTGGCTCCAGTGAGCCACCACCGCTGCCACGTGCTGATAGAGGAGAGTTGAAAGATAGGAGGAAAGACAAAAAGGGGAGAAAAGACGCGCGTCGCAGCAACAACCGCGTCCGCCGAAGCGGACGCCGGCTGAAAAATCAGATAAGCGGCCGTAGCCGCGCTTCGTCACAACCACTCTTTTCTATCGTTATTGTTATCATAGCCGTCGTGTTGTCGGTGGCTGGGAGAATAGCAGTGTAATAATGTGTTTTTTTTTTATTATTGGAAGAAAATCGAGGAAAAACAAATGAAAAGACAACCACATGCTACCGATGAGATCCAAACCAACAACCTAAATTGCCTACGATTACGTTACTTCTTAATGCGAAACTTGAGCGCAGCTGGTCTAAATCGGTAAATTGTTAAATTGGTTTTTGAGGAAAAAAAATGGCGCAGTATCTGTCTCGCATATCTCAGCGGACACCTGAACCGCGCCGTAAGGGAAGGGAGGCAGGTAAGAGTGAAAGAATAAAGAGAGAAAATGGTGCCGTAGCGGAGGTCTCCGGAATAATTGCGACCACCTGGGGATCTTTAACGTCCACTGACATCGCACAGAGGCGCCTGTGTGCTGTGCCGACGGCCTATGGCTTCAGCGCCGCGTTTCTGGCACAACGTTGTCAATGCCTGCAGCCCATATCTCTCTCTCATCACCCCACGTACCTATAAGCGTGATCCAGGCGTAAACTGACCCAAGGAGCCAGTTATCTGCACTTCCTTTCTTTAATATGGCACAACTTTGTGAATGCCAACGCATGCAGCGCACTTCTGTGACTACCGCCACGCCATGTAGCTTAAAGCACAATTGAGGAGTCTACTGTTTCAAGAGGGCAGTTGTGCGCCTTTCCTTTGCTTCCCAAGCTCCCGCTCCAATGGTCTCGCAGCTTAAAGCGTGAATCAGGTGTACACTGCCGGTTACAACGGACAATGACGATGGCGATGGCGACACCGCGAAATGCAGAAACGGGCGCCAAAGAGATGCGCTCTAAAACAGATTCCCTATTCTTTCTCAAGAAGGGCAGAGCTCTCGAGATAAAAAAACTCTTCGTCAGTGCGGTTGTCTTTCTTCAGAAGAAATCAAACACTTTCATTCTTCCGTTACAATAGAGGAGTGCACGTTCTCGAGTGTTTTGTGACGAAGGAAGATCCAATAACCTCCCTGAATTCTCACCTCCTTTGGAGTTGGAGTGACAGCTGTAGGTTTGACAACAGAAGGCGTTGCGGGGGACACGAAATAAGATTTTCTTGAAGCGTGTTTACCAGGTGCATGCATTTATTTCAGGTAGGAGGCAGTACTTAGTACCCAGATAACCGAGATGAAAGTAGTGAACCTTATCGACGCGCCACCTCAGCGCTTTGTCTTTAAACTAGAAAAAACAATGACACCATAACAATTTAAACATGGCCTACTAATAGAAAGCAGTTTTTTTTTACGAAGCAATTAAGTAAAGCATTATTGACAATGCTGTAATCACTAAACTGGTATTTTATTTTTAGCACCTGAAAGTTCCATTCGTTAGGAAAGTCAAGATATCGCCACGAAGCCGTGATTGCAGGCAGGAAAGCACAAAAGTAGATGGCAGGTGTTCAAACAAACTGAATACTAGAAGACTTGCCCCATTGAAACTGCGTCAGTGACACGCACCTACGGCAGTCCCAGGGATCAGAATGACTGAGGCCGTCGGCCACACGATATTTTAACAAGGCTTAAAGCTTTTCAGAAAGCGGGCGTACATCTTTGGGAAAAATATAGAACGTCGCGGAATGACCTCCGCATGATAGCGACCCTTCGTGACAGTGCAGTAAATTTTAAACAGAAACGCACGGCGATCGCTTCTCCCGCATATCGAACGAAATATGATGCGGGCGTGTGGCGAAGCAGACAAAGCACGGAAGAAAAACACGCGCGCAACAAAATTCGCTAAAGTAAAAAGCGAGCTCCTTTGCTGTGAAGAGCAGTGACATGTGGTTCACAAACAAGACGATGAATTTCACGGACGGCAAAATACAGTGCGAAAAGCAGAGTGGAGGAGAACAAAGAACGAAAAAGGAGCCAACTCGGGAATCTTGCTCGAATTCGTCTCTCGTTTTTTTTTTTTTTTCTGAAGGTCGTTTTATTTTTTTTCTTATTGGAACAAAGGTGAACGCGGCATGAGACGCGGACGGGTACTGAAACTAGGCGGGCATTCAATTTCATTCTTTTGTGTTGAAATTAATTATTTTCTTTTTCGAAACCTGTCCCGAGCAAGAATATGAGAAAACCGAAAGAGAAAATAAATAAAAATATGAACAGTGGCAAACGCAGACAATCATTTTCTGATTTCTTTCGAGAAACCGAATAAACCGCTCACGACTTCCAGACGACGTGAAGAGCAATATGGTCCGAATTCGCCTCGTGTCAATCGCCACGTGCCAGCCCAATACTTCCACCTGAAAGCGTGGCGCCTCTTGCCGTATCAGCTTCGAAAATGTACTTCTAAAACCGGGCCGGTCTTGCCACAGTTTCAGGGGACAAGCACGAGAGGGCACTGCTTGTGAGCTTCGGCGGCCCTGGGCAATTTATGCTTTTATACTGAAAATTGCATATCAGACCACTGCTCAGGCGAAAATCTGCAAGTACCAATTCAAATCAAGTCCATTTCAAAAATTGAAGTCATAACTCAGAATCTCATAAACCTTTTTGCGTTAACCTAGATGCAAAGAGATAAGTTCGGAGTATAGGAACAGGCACAATTCACATGTGCTTGTGCAAATGGACCAGGCAACGTCGACGGTAAGGCAGCAGACTGGTATCTCAGCTGCGCTTTCCTGAGTCCATAGTTACGCCCCGCCGCGGTGGCTCAGTGGTTACAGCGCTCGGCTGCTGACCCAAAAGACGCGGGTTCGATCCCGGCCGCGGCGGCTGAATTTCGATGAAGGCGAAATTCTAGAGGCCCGTGTGCTGTGCGATGTTAGTCCCCGTTAAAGAACCCCAGGTGGTCGAAAGTTCCGGAGCCCTTCACTACGGCGTCCCTCATAGCCTGAGTTGCTTTGGGACGTTAAACCCCAATAAGCCAATCCAAACCAATCCAAACCAATCCAAACCAATCCAAACCAATCCAAACCAAACCAAACCAAAAATATAGTTACGTATGCACATACCGTCATCATATCACGATGTGTCGAAACCTTCTGTGCATTTACCCTTGTGAGCAAAAAATATCGTGAACAATGCTTGCAGATGTATGGAAGGACGCTAAGACAGAGCATGTCCGCACTCATCCACGCTGATGAAGCGAACGATTCCAGCGCTGCTTCTTTCATGCCACGTGTATTGATTCTGGCGAGCCGTTAAGTTTACTGGTTCAATGTTCTGGGGAAATCCCCAAGGTGAAGTAGATTTGTAATAAGGGAGTAATTACTCATTTCTTCCACTCAAGCGCGGCCATACGGCTACAGAGAAAAGCTATGCAAGTTTTAGAGAATTTGGAAGAAAAATTTGTCCTGACCTGGGGTTCGAAATCAGGACTACCGCCTCACCAGAGCAGTCGCTCTACTAAATAATAAGCAGCGGGTAACTACACCCTTCTTGTTAGGTTCACTTTCACAGAGTTCGCGAATTGCGTTGAGGAATCAAGTTTTTCGGGAGAAATTCACTCGCAAAGTTACCGCTTTCCTTCAGACTATGATGAGATACATCTGAGCGCTAAATTGAAAAAAAAAAACACCATAGCCTTTTTAACTGAGTAGTTTATGTATATAAAAACACTTATAGAATCAATATGAGCCGACGAATGGTATCCTTTCAGCGGAAAGGGAGGTATATCATAAATTCATGTCTAAATATATTGAAGAACATTGCTGTCATCCGTCACCAAAGGAGGGCCGCCGTAGAGTTAGCAGGGGCTACTGCAAAGCGGCAGAAGTTTGCAGTGTTCCGATTTCCTCAGTCGCCTGACGCGATAAACCACGCGCCGTCTGCGGCTTTTCCCAGCAAGAAGAAAGGGAACACAAGCCATGCCACAGACTTCTCTGGCGCATGCTCCCGAAGACACAACGAGTCCTGGTTCTTCCTCGACCCTACACGATAAACGCAGGATTCGTTTTCTCTGTCATACTGAACCACCGAATCCATCCCATTTAGTCACTGCCTTGAATGCACCACTGCCGCAAAGCAAACGACGAAAAACCAGGGCCTTTATTCAACCAAGAAGGAAACTCTTTTTGTTAGACACTATCAAACAAAAGACGCACAAGAAATGGCCACAAACAACTCAGATGCACTACTAGGAATTTAGCGCTAGTTTTCACCGTTGCCTGTCCACACGTCTGCTATCTACTATAAAAGAATGCGATGCGAGCTCATACTTGGAAGAAATGTAACGAAGCGGTGTTTGCGTCTACTCACGCCGAAGCCGTGATGAATGGCTGATCGCTGCTTTTCAGGCTGAACCCCTCATTATTTTTTCTCGTGCTTTGTTGCCTTACAGAGGGAGCCGCCTTTGTTTTTGTTTCTTAGCCTTCCGTTTGACGTTACCCGATGGTTGATTGCCCTTAGAGAGAGACGACGGTGCGTGTTTTATTCAACTTCTATTTGCTCTTGTGGCGTGAAAAAAAAAAAGCATTGACAAATGGGCGGCAAGGGGTTGTGGCCCTGCGCCTCCTATCTCGTCGAATCTCATTCGTTTCCACCACCATGGCTGGCGAGCGCACGCGTACACTGCCGCGAGCCGACCTTCCGAGATAGCGGGCGGATGGGGCATTTGTCTTGGAGCAGTATAATTGCGAGACTTCAGTCGCGGCTGCGTAAAAAAACAACGTAAAACTAGAAGGAAGAATGGTCACAAGCGAGGTCACCTTTCTTTGACCATCTTTCTAGATCGAAGTTTGTCGAATGAGCGTACGCAACTTATCTTCGTCTTTGACGGCGGGGCCGCGTCGCAACCAGAGTAAGGGCCTTGCACGGATTGGAAGAAACCCGGGCTCCGGAAAAGGCGTAGCCCACCAGCTGAGGTCCAAGCTTTCTGCGTTTATTTCCATATTGGCTCTAAATCTTCGCATGCCACTGTGTGGGATCGCTGGTAAAACGTTGGGACAGTTAGGGACACTTCAATAGATTTCTTTTACTTGTATTAACGCAATAGCATTAAGGCTCCCTTTATGCAAAAATACCGGCGTCGTCGTCGACGTCGGTGGCGGTGGCGGCGCTGTGAGCGGCAATGCATATGGCCTACCTAAGCCACATGATCTTGTGACGTCATCACAACGTGCTCACCATGGTAGGGGAACTTGCCCACCGGATTGCAGGTAAAAGTTCCAGCATCGCAGTTTTATTACTGGTCGCGAGAGTTTGCTCGGGAACAGCAACATGGTCTCACAAACCAACCGATGCTGTGTTCGAAACTGTCACCTGCCAAGGCAATGACGCATCGTTTAAACACTGCAACACTTTGCCAGAGTGGTATTAGGACTCCCTGCGATCTATGAATGTAAAGTCGAGACTGAACAATTTCGCGTATATTGGCATGTAGGCGCTACCTAGGAGAGAGAGAAGTATTTGCGCGGGAGGGATTTCTAACGCTCTCGTATTGTGCTCTTAAGTGTACGTTAAGCGTGATCTGACGATGAAAGACGGGACAGTACCCGTGTCTGCGAAGTGGTACGAAAAGAGTACCCCAGGCAGCGGTTAGATATCGCGCAGCACATGGTGGTGGTGGTGGTGGTGGTGGTGGTGAAAACATTTATTCAGAACGGACAGGAGGTGTTTGGATCAGCCCGTAAGGGACCGATCCTTACAAACACTAGGTGGAGGTCCCCAGTTTGGGACCCCAGTGGCGGTAGCCGCCGCCCGGGCGCGCCCGACTAAGGCTTGTTGGGCCTGTAAGTCGTGGCAGCCGAGCAGGGTCGCCGCGCCTTTTGCGTTTCGCCTGCATCAAAACGCCTCATCTGCTGCCCGATGTCAGTGCACCCCCAGATGGTCAAAATTATTCCGAAGCCCCCCCCCCCCCCTTCGGCGCCTTTTTTCCTCTGCCTTCTTTCGCTTCCACCTTTCATCCTTTCCTCTACGACACCGTTGAGGTGCCCACTGGGAAGTGAGACATTTACTGTGCTATTTCCTTTCCTCAAAGACCACTAATTTTCGAAGCAATTTCGAGGACACTACGGCAGCCGTTTAACGTGTTAGGTAGACACTACCGTCGCGTTCCTCAAAGCGCGATTGAGGTGCCTACTGGCAGAGGGAGCCAGTTATGCGCCTTTCTTTTTGTCAAAACCTAAGGAGTTTTGAGAAAAGGAAAGGCGCATCCCTGCCTCAATTTGTAGGTTGACATTACCGCCACCTCCAAGAGCGATTGGTGTGCCCAGTGAGCCATTATGGGCCTTTCCTTTCATCAGAACGAGCGAAGGATTTAGGCTGCGAGCAAGACAACACTGGGAACTAGACTGCTTCGCGCAAGCGGGCTCTGGAGCCTGTGCAGTGTGCCGGGTACGCGATCGAACAGAAGACCGCAAGCTGAACATGGCCGAATATGCACATGAGCTCACAGAAGTCAAAACGGGCCTGTGAAACGGGCCGTGATACGACTGCCACTTCAAACATTTCAATCCATCCTTTGATGGCGCGTGCCAGTTCTGTGGGGAAGTGGCTGACACCTTCCACATGGTTTGGGCGTGTCAGTCAAACCCATCTATCCCCCCCAACCCCAACCCCACCAGAGAGGACTGGGAGGCGGCCCTGCTCGGCTGTCAGGACCTAAAGACCCAAAAGGCCTTGGTTCACCGGACGCGGGCGGCGTTGCTTGCCAATGGGGCCCCGGAATAGGGGCTCCACCTAGTATTGTTAGGGGAAAGGGCCAATAGGGCCTACCCCAATCACCTCTCTGTAAATATTTATTGCATTATAAATGTTTTTCACCACCACCACCACTTCAAATCACTCGACCGCTAATGCCAATCAGCTTTCGCTGATTAATGCGCTAAGCCGGTAAACTTAGATTTAATAACTTTTTCTCTGTTCACTTTTTAACCTGCGCAATCGGCTGTTAAAGAAACTAGCCTACACTCTCAGCCGTACTAATTCTGCTGGTGAGTCATTACCTTTGCTGTGGCTTTCTGGGACATTTAGTGTTTGACACACATAATCAGTCATGGTATGGTGTGCTTGATGTGCAAGTATTACGCCGTACCATGACTCCAGCTTACTCATTCTATTCTCGTGCCTTCTCGAGTGTTTCGGGACGGTTATAAATAGCAGCATATCGGCTGTGACAATAAGGAGATACGTAAGGCGTATCATGCTTCTGCTCGCTACTTTCGGTTTCCGTTGCGGCATGCTATTTTTCTTTTCTCGTTGGATTTTGTCTCTGGACTTTAGCGAATGACTGCTCAAGTTAGGTTTTGGTTTTGAGGAAAGGAAATGACGCAGTAACCATCCCTGCCTTGGAAGAACGACCTTTGTGATTGGGATGCGCATACGTAGATACCTGTGTTGTTGCTACTGAAGGAAGGATGAAAGGAAAAGTGCAAGGGCATGCCCACTGGCTCGGGCTGAGCCACAATCGCTGCCCTATGCGGAGAGAGGAGAGTTGAAAGATGTGAGAGGGAAGATTGAAAGAACAGACACGCGTCGCAACAACCGCCTCCGCCGAAGCGACGACGCCTCCTGTAACAGATACCCCTTCCGTGGATACCTACACAACTTACACGCGTGCCTAAAAAAAAAAGAATTGTTATAATAGCTGGATTCTATGGACACCAGAAGGTCAAAGCGCTGTAGCCAGCCGCTTTTCGTTGTAAGGAATGTGTTTAATTCGTGTTACTGCTCGTTTAGCGTATTCTGATTACCAAGAAACACTGGAGGCACTTGAATTATCTAGAAAAACTATATCATACGTATTCGAATAGAACGAAACTTCCATAAGTGTCACGCCTATACTGAGGCTGTTTTAAAACCAGGCGCCAGGGGAAACTGGCAGCTTGCGTCGACATTCCTTCCATCCCTGCCACCCGCGCTTGGAATTCGGAAGGGAAGGAAGGAGGGGGGGAGGAAGAAAGTGGAGCTCTGTGCCCTGGGTACGCTAAATAGGTAGCATACAGGTTCATATAGATGGGGCAGAAAGGAAAACGACAAGAAAAGAAAACATCTAAGAGCTGAACTGTAAGAGGGAAAATGACCATACATGGACTGTGGTTTATGCAGCCTTGGGAACGCATGTTAATGGCCCGCATTACGGCTTGGGCGTTAGTCGCTTAAAAGCGGTGCCGAGCGTACTGAGGCCGGAAGAGTTATTACATGCAGCAAAACGTTAATTAAACGAACCAGCTCTCGGTTCCTGAATGCCACCTGGAGCGCTCTTTTCCGCACCCCAGTGCCACCGCTGCGGCTCAGTGGTTATGGTGCTCCGTTTCTGACTCGAAAGACGCGGGTGCAATCCCGGCCACGGCGGTCGCATGGAGGCGAAATTCTGGAGGCCCGTGTACTGTGTGATGTCAGTGGACGCTAAAGAACCCCAGGTGGTCGAAATTTCCGGAGCCCTTCACTACGGCGTTCCTATAGCCTGAGTCGCTTTGGGACGTTTAAACCCCCATAAAACTTTCCACACCCCTTCGTTACAAAAGGGAAGCACAAATGCCAAGCGACAGAGAAGAAACAGGGTGAGTCTCGAAAGAATGCGAAATAGCTCCTAGGTGTGATTTGGTGTCTCCAAAATGGTAGCGGTCGTACGTCAGACAGACAGAAATCAAGGAAGCCGTGGCGCAACGAATCGATCTGGGCTTGATTTTTGAATCCACCCTTTCGAACGAGAACGAAGTTTCTTTCATAGAAGACGGAGCTCTTATTATTTAGGAAAGAGCGAGGATTGAGAAACAGCTGTCATCACAAGCATTTCCCGCAAGTACACTCAGGTCAAAATAGCTGTGACTTCGTTGCTGAAGTAAACTGAAGATCCGCTTTTCATGCGTCAGAATGTGATTGTTGCTCTCGCAGCGCTAATGTTAGCGCACTTTTATAGCACGAGTCTTGTATTGCTGCATGTCCATTGAGTCATGACGTAATGACAATGTGTGCTGATAGGGAGTCTGCGAGGGCAAATGTTTACAGGTCATACTTGCTTAGATTTAATAGCTACAATTTGGAGGATGGTCAGAAATTGGCTAACAACGAGGGCTGTTGAAGGTGCACTCTGAACGCTGTCTGAAGTATGCAACTCAGCCAACGTGTTAACGCCTCAAGCCTTGTCAATGGCCATATCACCAATTGGCCATGGTGGGGCAGTCGAAAAACAATTACAGCGCCTAACCGCCGACATCAGTGGCATAAAGTATTTCGCCGTCTCTCTCTTTCTCTTGTTTTTGCATTGCCCAATCGCTACAGATGCGGTGTACACAATGCATAAGAAATGATTTGATTCTGCGTAAACATAAGAATTCATGCAGGCACTGGGGTAAGTTTGCGTTGAGGAAGCGAACTCGAGTATTAATGTATTATCAGAGATCATCCGCTAGGCCGCCGCAGAGGGCAAAGGTTTGCACTGATGGATTCAGAATATGGCCCCGCCGTGGCCCCGCCTCAGTTGTTGCGGCGCTCGGCTGCTGACCCGAAAGACGCGGGTTTGATCCCGGCCGCGGCAGCTGAATTTCGATGAAGGCGAAATTCTAGAGCCCCATGTGCTGTGCGATGTCAGTGCACGTTAAAGAACCCCGGGTGGTCGAAATTTCCGGAGCCCTTCACTACGGCGTCCCTCATAGCCTAAGTTAGTTTGGGACGTTAAACCCCAATAAAGCGAAACAGATTCAGAATGCATCAGTCCGGAAAAGTTGTCAGGCAGGAAAACACAATACCTCAGCTCATCCGAATATTCAGGAGAACCATTCAAGTCGCTTGATCGAGAGTAATAATGTGTGACGCCTCGGCCATATCGATTAGTTGAAGGCAATGTTCTCGAAAACAGCTGAGGTGATGAATTACAACGAATGGTCGCGTAATGATCTTTTGTAGAGCCCATGGATGAACTGAAGACAAAATAGAATATAAAGACTCACAGTACTTGCCTTGAAATTCTGGGAGACTGTTTTTCTTTTGTTGACCAGACTACACTGGCTCCTGCCACGAGGAGGAAGCCAATGGTGTCTATGAGCTATTTGCAGTTCATTTCTAGTGTTCGTATGCTTGTTTATAGCTCGAATAACATGCAAATTAACGTTTTCTACAAATACTTGGCACAGCAATCACAGAGGCACAGAGACTGTATGTGACACATCGCCTTGGTGTTGAAGTACGTTTTTCATTTATGGAAGCAGACGTACGCACAAACATTCATCGGTCGCTTAAGCAATCCAGTAGCTGAATGCGACGGCAAGCCTTTAAAAATGCTCTACTTGCCGGTATAGTAAAGAGGGCGTGTTCTATATAACCTAAACATCTGCAGAATCGCGCGTTTTGTATACAATTTGTTGGCTCTCACTTGCTCGTAATTATTATTCAGTATTCATTATTCATTAATTTTATTTCTACTTTTGCCATACAAATTACCAAAACACTGACTGAATCCATAGCCAGAGGCTAGTGTGGGGTTCAGAAACAAAATATATGAAGGCAATGACACAGCACTTGTGAAAAATGAAAAGCACAAAATCACGGCGAAAGACCCAAATACATCATACAACAAGGAAAAAATAAAATAATGTGCATTTTACAGCAGAATGAAAAAAATCTTTCATGAACAACATGGTACAACAGACACAAACCGAAGACAACTGTCACATATGTCAAATAAGGCTCATAAAGTATGTTCGCAATTCTCTATTTGTTTCATGAGACTGTTTTATTTCTGGGGGTAAAGCATTCCAAACCTTGGCTCCTGAAAACTGCACCAATCTTTCGCTGTAAACGTTATAATTCGGTGGTAGATTAAAGTTACTATGTGTAAGGTTTCTTGTGAGTCGAGAAGATGAGCGAAACAGGGAGGCATGGAAAGGTTGATTATATTTGACTATGTTGTTTACACACACCGCTATCTTTAAAGAGCGCAAAAGGTCAAAAGGAAGGATATTTAATAACTGGAAAAGTGGTTTACTTGGCTCGGTATACTTGCTTTGTGTTACAATTCGGATAAGAGCTGACGAGCCTTTTACGAAAATATTAATTACCCTGATCCGGTCTGCCACACTTAGTTCACAAGCACCCCCGCCACATCCCTTGTCGAAGGCGGTTTGCTTTGTTTGCTCACATGTGTCGTCGGAATCGTGTGGGCTGGAATGGACAGACGGCAAAGCAGCCGTCCCGTGTCATTAATGAAACAACGGAGCGCGTAGGCTCTTTTCGCATCGATCATCGATGCCCTCGCATACACTCTCGTATACGCGTAAACAAATATGCAAACCTTGTAGCGACATGGAAGAGGCCGCACGGGGAATGAAAAGTGCGATCTGTAACTGCCTCGCTTTAACGACCAAAATACGAAACTATGCGCCTATTGCGACCCTTCTTTTGTTCACAGAGTTCTCACAAGCCTAACGCAAAGCGGACGGGTGCATCAAAAACACAATCATGACAGTGCGGTGCAGCGCTTTTAAGCAGGCATCAGGTGGCAGCAGTGAATGGCAAATACCCGCCATGTCCACAGGGTGGCTCCTGTCAGCAGCGTTCTGTTTTTCTTGCTGAGTTGCTGTGCATTTGGCTCAAGCCACCTTTGCAGAACTCACACAAATACCCCGTATGGACCGTCGGACTTACCCTCGCCCTACTCCACTCTTACCAGCTCCCAAAAGGTCCGCTGGAGACGCCTCCAGACTGGCTCTCTCTCTCATCCCCTGAGGTTTTATCCCACTATTGTAGCACCTCCCCTGCACGCTCCCTATGCGGCGACCCTCATGCCACTATATCCTTTTCGGCTGTCCTTCTGATCCTCCCCCGCAGGGAGAGCACGCCATATCAAGTTGGGTGGACTGGGAGGTCCTGTTCTCGTCTTCAGACCCGACATCGCAGCTTGCTGCGCTGATTCGGGCTGCCGACGTCATGGCCAAAATTGACATGAACGTTCCGATATTTTAAGACGTGTGGTAGTCCAGGGACCCAGAGGGGTCTAAACTTGCTAGCCCCCCCCCCCCCTCCCCCTTTTCTTTCTCCTTCCAGTGCCAGCCTATTTTGTTTGCCTTCTCATTTCCGTGTACCACGCTGACTAATCCTCTTATCTGAGTCTTACACGTCCACCCAGCGCCTCCCCCCCCCCCCCCCCCCGGTCGCAGCCCCTTCAAAGCCTTTGTTCATTACACACCCCCCGGATATAAGTTTTTCCACTATTGCAGCTTAACGAATCAAGATTCACCTCCCTCCCCTTCCTGACACGCATCCCCTCTCACACCTCTTTCCTTCCCCACCCCCGGGGCCTTCCTCCTCGGAGCGAAGACCCTATTTAACCCCTGCCAATGATGAACGCTTTGCCCAGACGAAGACAAGTCCCCTTGTCGAAACGTTGGCTGAAGCAACCTGAGGTTTTCCCCTCCCTTGTTCATTTTGTGATCGCCAAGGACCATCTACCACACCCTCTCTCTACCATAGCCCTATTAAAGTTTTCCTGTCGCTTTGTATGTCTGCGAGCAGAAATGAAAATTGTTCGGATTTTTACAACCTCTATCGCAAGCGGTCACGCTTGGAATTAAGGCTTACACGCAAAGTCGGTTGTAGACACGTCTACGAGCTCGAAATCGAGGCCTTAACCAGTGTTTTTTTGCTTGCGTGAGATATCAATGCTTACCGTGAATTACTTTTATCAGCAACTTACAAGCTGTCCCTGATCTAACGCCGCAATCTTACATCCGTTAATAGCGAGGAAACAAATAATGCCTAAGTTATTTCACGAATACACAGGCGCATTCCCTTTTTTCGGATATGTTGAGTACCAAAAGTTGGGGAGTTTCTTACGAATTTATCTTTATAGTGCGCAGCGTGCAGCTTATGCCTCGAAGGAATCGCTAGTTCTGATACCACATGCCATTATCTCGATTTCTTTTCTCTTTATCTTCGCCTAATAACGTACGTGATAACCTTACAAATACGAACTTGATGGGCGGTATGGAATACCTCGCAGGAGCGGTGAGCGCCCAACGTGACTTCCATGGGAAGAAGCGCTGCTGGACGGGCTCCTTTGTTGCCGTTTTGCCTTCGGCAACTGGAGCACAGGAACGGCGAGGCGTGAGGAGACCACCAAAAGAAATGGCGGCAAAAGAGGAAGGGTGAAAACCTGTGAGGGCCTTGTCAGCAATACCCTCACCTTTTACTTCTTTCTCTCTCTCCTCGTGCTCTAGTACGCTCACATTTTCCTAAACTGAATTTTTCTCTCGGACACGAGACAAGAAAAACATAAAACTAGTGAATGTTTGTAGGGCTAGTTTTTATTTTCCCATATTCCCTTATGTTTCTCCTCCTAGGTTGGTACACAACATTAAAATAGTCTTTAAAGCAACGGCACCAGTGAACGTGAAACTTTTGCAGACCTGTCCTCACTGCGTGGTGCATGCATTAGAAACACATACGTACTCATCTGTCCTTGTTCTCTGCAGGTGTCAAGGTGTTGGTGCGCTTGCGAGTGTTTGTTAGATTATGAGTCAAGAATGCATCGGCTGAACGACTCTTGCGGCACCATCTGGTTCTGAAGATGCTGCGAACTGCTGCTGCTTCTTGTGTTCAAGTTGCTAGCCTCACAGAGTTAGTGTAATGTTATTTTTGTTTTTGTTCTGTTTTCTTGTCCTGCGTGCCGGCCTAAGGCTGTCGGCATGCTCAGACGCAAGAGTCTTTCTTTTGACATAGATATCGTAGATATTAACCTGTCGGCCTACCTATTACAAGAGCAGCTGTTGGTACGACGTGCCTCATGAATGTTGTCCCTATTGCGAGAAGGAGAGATAGGCGCGCGCGTACCTGAAAATAAATGCAAAGTTATAGATATGTGCTTGTTTCTTCCGACTCAGACAAATATATTTCTATTATTAGGTACATAATTTCGACAGCAATGGCGTATAAGTGCTTGCTCGTCGCATTGAGCGCCTCCTTATCCAATAAGCGCCAAAAGACGGTTCTAAAAGTAGCTGGTTCCTTTCTGTCTGCTTCCTTCAGTTAAAGAAGCACACAGGAATCCTGCTTTGAGCTAGGCAAACCAGGTAGGGCAAGCCGCGTTCTAAAATTTAGCATTTAGTCGACGCAGCATCAGAAGACTTCATTCTTAACGTAAATCTACGGAGGGGAATAAACGGACACAGCGCTGACTCACAACTGAGGGTCTGTATTGCTGTTACGCAATAAAAAGATAAAAAAAGATTACAACCAACGTGTGGCACTGCATAACAGCTTGACGACGTAGGATAATGACACTGTAGATTAAAAACAAATTGCTGAAAAATTTCACAGATAGGTGTTGGCTATGCGATACCATTCGAAGCTGCTGATGCATTTGCCGGAAGTGACGTCACTTACGTTCAGGTAGCGTCAGGTTACTTTAGATGGTTGAATACGGAGTCCAGTGGACGGACCCCTGATTATGATGATTCGCCTCACTCTGGACTCGCTTGGAGCGCTCGCAGTGCAAGAACAGCTACACAGAGAGGCTTGAAGCCAAACGTGGTGGTCTCTATACTTTTCACAACTGCGGCATAAGCTTGAAATGATCATATTTGAACGAACCTGAGAAGCCCCCCTCACCTATTCAGTTTTCCTGGTGCAGAAGATAGAAAATTCAGAGGAAAGCTTTGAGTTCAGTGCAATATGGGTTTTGTTGTCGAGAACATCAGCATCTGATTTGTGTAATTACATGCGGTGTACAGAGCTCTTGCCAGTAATCGAAGAACACATTTTGGCGTGTGGTTTATCTGAAGCACCCGTTGTAACCAATGGCGGCGAAACAAAGGTACTTGAGTTTCAAGTCTGATGGATGAATGAACGCGTTAAGTGCAATAAAGAATCTATTTACACATGTATTCAAGTCTGTGGCAGCACTAAAGCTTGTACCTTTACGGCAGGCAGTTCTTCCTGTACTGGCATGGCAGCGTCGAGCCGAGCACAACTGGAACGAGAACTGCCAGTCTACGTAATGGGTGCCATTGGGGAACCACGAGCTGCTCGTGAGACCCCTGTTGCGAAAAGCAGGAAGGTTGTGCCGTGTCACGAGTTTGGCTCGCCGAGGCTTGAGCGCGCAGGCCATCACTTCATTACCTTGTCTTCTCCTCGGAGGCTACATAAAGAGAGGACAGGACCCAGCAAACACTCCTCTTAGCCGCCATGCTAGGCCTATGTGTCCTCTACTTCCGTCGCGATGATGCTGCCCGCAGGCATGCTAAATTCGCAATGTTAAAAGTGCGACTTGCTGCTAGGTATACACACTATGCACAGTGCGAGAACTGGGGCGCACCACGCATCCCTCGTGCGGTCGGCTGGCCTCCCCGCAGATGTGGCAGCACTCGTATGATGAGGTGAACCGGTTCGGCTCCTGTCGCACGCGCAGGCTGGTCATCCTAAAAGTAGAATATATAATTGTCGTTGAGAAAATGGCGGCGCTGGCCTGGAATGAAGGCCTGACTAGGAACAAGTGTGACTCGAGATCTGCGCAGCCAACCACAAGTGACATCCTGCAAATTCTCCTTCTCTACTATGTTCTTGTTTAGAGCATCCCTGCATGCTTGTTTCCGTTCTCTCAATGGCTTCCGGTTAAGCAGCGCCACATGGCGGCTAATAGAAGAAGTTTTAAGAGAACGATTAAAAGCATAATTAGGAGCTCTATTTGCAACCTGTTCTTTGGCGTAACTGACAAGCGTTGCAGTTCTGAATACTTAACACAGAACCTCGAATGCCCTTCCTATGAATAAATATTTTTTCTCCTTAGGTCATGGAGGAACACACACTCTCACGAACAATCTTCAGAGCGAATGCAGAGATAAGTGTCACTTGCATCGGTTTTTCCCTATTGCAGCCTCAGTTTCTCTCTTCAGATTAGTGGGCTGCACTAAAAACTTCTAAAGGATAAAAGACAAGACTGAACTGAGCATGTTTTTCCGATCAACTTTGGAACACAATTTGGGACACCAAAGGCGAGGTTGAGGCGATGTTCATAATGTCCTGAATTCTAAAGATAACCTGAAGTTCTACGAAGCCTATCAAGTCAGAGGTATATAGTATGTCCAAGGAGAGAAGTTTAATTAGCACATACCTCGACCGCTACTTCTGATTGCCTTCATGCTTCTAAAAGAGCTGTTGTGTTGAGGCCATCATACTGTTAAAAGCTGCCATTAGTGCACAATTCCCAGGATTAAAAACACAACATCTTTATTGTATTGCAACCAAATTTTTGCTACATACAGACAAATACGAAGTTAAAATTATCGGCGAAATTTCAAGAAGTAAGCTATCACGAAACGAGACAAGCGCGCGCGCATGCTCGGTGGCTGGGGAACATGTTACGCCCCAGAAGGCAGGTCTTGTCCGTGGCGTCCACCATCAGGCAGTCGAAGCGCCCATTCTTGTTCTCGGCGGAGTACACAGGGAAATTAACCTGCGGCAAAAATAAATGGAAAAAAGTGACTGCCTTACTGCTGCCTTTCCCACATTCTTCTTCCTTCGTCCCACAGCCCATAATTTTATGCATTTTCAAGGCAAACCAACGAGCGGTTGTCATCGCGGCAGGCAAAAAGGAAAAGTAACGTAAAGTAAAGTAGATAAAGTGAGCAAAGTGAAGTCAACAGAAATGACGAAATTTAGCAGATGCTGCTCTTTATAGTATGACTGCTAGTGACTGGTTACTTTTTATTTCCGCTGTTTGTCCAATGCTCATGTGTTGTTTGGTTATTTGGTTTGTGCTCTTTAATAAATTTGCTATTTCAGTGCTGTGATATGTCCTCCCCCAGCTTGAGCTCATGTTTTTTGTTGCGAAAGCAACACTACTGGAGCCCAGCTCGGCTTGTCGCGTATGCTCGTGGCGGTGCGGCTACCAAACGACCTTGAGTCGCCGTTGCCTAGCAACCACTTCAGGTGCGCTCCAACAGATGGCGCCGCGCCGCTGCCTCCTGTCGCCTACATAACCATAGGGCACCACACTCGCACAGGCGCTGGGTTTCACAGCTCATGACGGCATCGTGCCGTCCAGGGAGCCGGCACGAGTTAAACCAAACGCTTAACCACAAGCTAACACCGCAAGCGTATTTGCAAAAACGGCGCGTACGATCTTGTGCCGTTGCCTAGCAACCCGAGTTACTACGCGAGCTTACACGAGTTACTCGGGTAAGCTTGGGCAGTAACTCGGGTAAGCTCGGGTAAGTTCGGGCGAGCGTCGTGCCATCTGCGTGAGAGGTTGCTCGGGAAGAGCAACATGGGTCGAAAAATCCCGACGGGTGACTGGGATAGAAAACAGCCACCTGCCAGTGCAGTGGCGCATCGCTTAATCGCTGCGCCACTGCGCTGGTAGTGGTATAGTAGGAGTCGCCACCATTTATGAATCTTAAATGGGAAATACCAGTTCAGCGTACCTGGGTATTAAAACACTAAAGATATCATGCCACACGCCTAAGTGCCCCCTCCAATTGAAGAATGAACACCGACTCTCGCAGGTCTCGTCGGTTTCACTACGTTAAGCTTTTATCAACTTTTTCACTGCTTCCGCTTTGACTATATGTTAGCTAGCCCCGTTGGCATTCTGGTGGAGTTCCTGCAGTCTATAAATCAATGTTTTTAAAAGCTGCGCTAATAATCTGACTGCTTGTCACTGAGCAATTGCTAACTATTTGCTTCACCCATAAATTATAGCTTTAGGAAGGTTACTATATATTTGAAGTGCTTTTTTAATTAAGCAAAATGTGCAGATCCATGACAGCAGTTACAATTTTGAGATGTGTTATCTTAGCGAGCGGAGAGTCACTTAAGGGAGGAGCAGATATACGGGATGTACAGTATGCCCATGGCAAGAAGTTGTTAGCGCATACCTCGACCGTTATATTTCTGATTGCCTTCATGTTTTACAAGAGCACTTGTGTTGAACCATTATGCTTTAAATAGCAGTCATTAATGCACTGAAGTTGGTTACATAAAACTACACCTTTCTGCCTTTGATTTTAAAAAAAGAACGCACTATGCACAACCTGCGTGCAAAGAAAATCTGCATCTGTACTTAGCGCCGGTCCTCCCTACTATACTTGAACGAAGCGCTTTCTACTAGGCCACAAATGCTAAGGTTAAGTCATCTATATGCTTCTTGAATCAGCAACGCTTACGTAGTTCATAACATGTAGTTGCTGAGAACAAAAGTACAAACTGGTTTTTTAAGTACAACGACCGTGTTCTTAGAAGCATATGATGATAGAAGAAAGCCCGAAGGAGGCTTCAAAGTGCTCGAAGACCTCTCATTGTGCCCAACTCTATATGGGAGGCTATTCTTATGTGTCAAGTAAACTCTCGCTATTCAAGGTTTTTCATCCGACATACACCTACAACGAACCACATGTCATTCCCATTAAGCAGCTGGTTCGCCGCTGACAGCAGCATTCCTGTTCTGTGCGAGTTACCTGGAAAAAGGGAGCCGTTGTCTAAGACGGGCAAGAAAAAAAAACAAGAAACGTCTCTAGTCTCCACGAAGACCGGGAGCGACCACTGATCATTACAGTACAAACTTAGGCATAGGCGTCACGAGATGGCTGCGGTTTATGAGATAGAGTAGCACAGTAGCTGCACAACAAAAATAGCAACAACGAGTACAGTCCTCGCAAATACCCCTCTCCCCCCCTCACCCTACCCCCATCCCTCTTTTGAACAGGTAGACAAACACAAAAGGAGGCGCACCTGGTACTCCCCGCATCGCTGGGCGACGGGGTACTCGCGGCAGGCTGGCGCGTCGTTGTGCACGCAGTCCAGTAGGCACTGCTCCAGGCTCTGGAAGAGGGGCAGCCGGACGCTGACGCAGTTGCCCTCCGGGAAGCCCCACTCGACGCAGCTGCCGTTGGCCGGGTAGAACCAGCTCCGCTTGACGTGTTGCCGCGAGCAGGACACCAGTCGCACCGGCTCGCGGCACTCGGCGCGGACGTCCTGACCCTGTGAAGGAGAACGCACACGGCGCCTCAGAAGCATTTAGAAACACAGAAATCGCAGCAATGCGTGTTAAGACCCACCCTGTCTTCACAATGTCCGCCTGCACTGCGTAACATGTAAAGATTAGTGGGTCTGAGTACTTATCACTGCATTGTGGTTTTACCGTCACGATGCGGATATTCTGTTCGCATGACTACAGTTTGGAAAAGAGCTTTCAAATTTTCTCTGTTTATGTGCGCCGCTTAACGTAAGTGAAGAGGAAGGTTGTCGATGCTTCGATAGACGTTACTTTGGATTTAGTCACGTTTCAGCTCAGTGCGCAGCGGCTAGTCTACAAGAGCATAAATATCTAAGAAATTGCGTTGCTTGTATGTACGCATCAAGTTTGCGCAGCCGTACCAAAACGAGAATGATTTTTTGCATAGGAAATTTCAGTTTTAAGGCGCTGGGCCTACTCACACTAAAAACGAGCACACAAACGTAGCTCGGGAGGCTGCAGTGGTTATGTGATATCATCCAAATGTAAATACTCAGGGGGACACTTCGCAGCTGATTACGCTTGATACTCCGGTAGCACAGATCCTCATACTGCGAACTTTTCGCCTCACTTCTGCTTCTCTGGCCCTCAGTTCTACGTCGGCTCTACGAGTCGCTCGCTTCGCCTCTGCGTCCTTCACTCTCGTCTCGTTGTCGGCTAGGCGCTTCAACAGTCTCGCTTCTGCCTATCGCGCTGTCATTTACCGTATGCCCGCAGCTTGCTCGCCAAGTGCTTCTTGCTTCTAAAGTAAACGGCGCCCCCCCCCCCCCCCTCTTCATGGGACATGACTCGGGCACATCCATCTGTGGCGACGTATTCTGAAGCCCACGACGGGCCTGGCTTTCATTCTGTGCCTACTGCAAACTACTCTGACATATATAGAGACGTTTAGGCACATATAGGCGTATACAAAGATAGGTGTTGACTGATTATTCTGAAGGAACGCAGCGAAGACGAATGGTACAGAACGCAGACACACGAGCGATGGTTGTTGTTGTGTTGTTGTGACTGAGAGAAGGATGAAAAGGTAATTGCACGGGCCTGCTACTGGCTCTAGCCAAGCCACCACCGCTGCCAACGTGCAGATAGAGGAGAGGTAAGAGATCAGAGGAAAGAGAAAAAGGCAAGAAAAGACGCGCGTCGCAGCAACAACTGCGTCCGCCGGAGCGGACGCTGCTGAAAAAATCAGATAAGCGGCCGAAGCCGCGCTCGCCGAAGCGAGATCAGATACTCCATCGAGCGATGGTTGGCGCTCATGGGTGTCTGCTCTTTCCAAGGCGCTCCATACTTTACCGCTTCGATTTGCTTATTTGTTGATTCAAGCCTCCCGCCGATTCATATGATTTGGTGCATGCTTGCGAGATGGCACGTCTAAACGCCTTTTCATCTTGCCCATGACAGTGCCCGCGTGGTTTTGGCACGTAGAGGACATCCAAAGCCCTGCGCGAGAGGCTGTCTGTTTAACACGCGGGTTGGCTGCGGCGATGACGTAGTGTTATAATGCAGCGGCGGGCGAAGCTGGTCTGTTCGCACACCTGTGGGCTCGAATACCACTCGCGGACAGTTGAATTCATTTACTTTCCAATCTGACAAGGTATGACTACGCCGGCGGACGGCGGGCTTTCGCTCCAACGAGGCTTGTATGCTATTGCAAAATAGCATGTGTTACTATACTTTGCGAACCATGTGCCCTACTGCAGGGCTATTAATTGACGTCTGTGCCTGGTATCATAATGCCACCACAAAAGAATGCCTAAAAAATTACGAGGAACTTTAGCGGCTAAAGTGCTGAAAGGCGAAAGCCTGAGTGCTGCATTCTGCTACGCGATTGTTCACTTCACATTTTGTTGGTGCATTAATTAACTGCCAATTAATCACGCTTAAGCTTCGCCTTTAGGAGTGGAACGCGACAGCGTGTTGTAGCGCTGCCACTGAGTCCATTGAACGCCACCACCCGTTCGGCGCGACGCCTTGCCCTTTGAACGCAACGCTTTTTAAGGAAAGTAAATGGCGCAGTAATTCTCTGTCGTCTCGGTGACACCTGAGCCGCACTGTACAGGAAGGGAGGAAGTGGAGTGAAAGAAGAAAGAGGGGCTGTAGTGAAGAAAATGAAAATTGTATTTGAGGAAAGGAAACTACGCTTTAACTGTCTCGCATATCTCAGTAGACACTAGCCGAAAATTGTATTTGACGAAAGAAAGTTGCGCAGTAACTCTCACATATTTCGGTGGACACCCGTCAAAATTCGCGCGTGGTGACATCACGACAATTTGGACCAATCTGAAACGCGGACAAATACGCCTTGCTCGTCAGTAAACTGGTTTTTGAGGAAAGGAAATGTATCTGTCTCGCATATCTCGGTGCACTCCTGAACCTCGCCGTAACCGGAAGGGAGGAAGATGGGAGTGAACGAAGACACCGTATTCACTGGACGCACCTTTGTTCATTCCAAATCATCGAGCTGGCATGGCCGAGTGGTAGCGTGCTCGACTCGCACTCCGGAGACCGGGGTTCGATTCCCAAGCTCGGCCAATTTCTTACTCGGTTTTATTTATTTATCTGGTCTGACTAGAAAGGTTAATTGGACTAATTGGTGAAGTAAGCAATTAACTAAACTCAAACTTACTTGGAGCATCACTATACGATCCCTTTAATTGGTTGCATGGTTGGTAGCCAGAGTACAATTGGCCCCGTTTGAAATTCGCGCACTGTGACGTTACGACCGTTTCGACCAACTGAAAAGCGTGACATTTCTTGTCGACAGCTGCTGCTTACAACGATGTGGCATTAAAGGCTTCCGCCTTAAAATTGACGACGCTATATCAACATGTCTGTACCACGACCGACGGGTTCACTGCGAATGCGAACTGTGACAAGTGGCGCCCGCACACCTCCTCACCTGACAGGCCGTACGGCAGTGTCCCAGCGAGCGAAAGCGGTTGACGCCCTCCAGGCACCCGGGCGGCGGCACGTTCTCGGGCGCCAGGCAGCGTCGGCCGTCGAAGAAGAAAGCTGGCCACCGACTCGCCTCCCCGGTACACACAGTCATCTGGACGGGCTCCAGGCAGCGCGGATCCTGCCGGCGCTGCCCGAAATTGACGACGGTGACGAGTAATGTGAGCGAGCGCTTCTATTCACTGAATGCACAATAAGGCGAAAAGTCCCCGTAAAAGCTGGGGTTAAAAGCCAGGTTGTTCTTCCCGAGCAACCTGGCCACGTAGGTCACGTGACCTTGTGACGTCGTAACAACCTGCCCACCATGTCAGTTGACAGCTTACCTGCCGGACTGCGAGCGAACTGCTTACCGTGGCAGGTCGCAGTGAAATCAATGATTGGTCACGAGAGGCTGCTCGGGATTTGAGCAACTATAGTGTCTCACAAGCACCAGCCGGTGGCTATGTTTGAAACAGCCATCTTCCGGCACCGTGGCGCATCGCTTAACCGCTGCACCACTGCATCAGGAGTGGTGTGAGGGCTCCCCGCGATCCGTGAGGGCAAATTATAAAATGACCAATACCGGATATATGAGCATTAACCAGTTAGCGCATCACGTGATACCCTGAAAGCGGAGCTTATATGTCCCTCTATTCTTTGTTGAGAGACCTGCGACACAAGATTTTCCCGCTGCGTGTGCGCATTCCTGAAGCATACAGCGGTGACTAAACCTAGAGGACTAAGTCAAAGAGTCGAGTCGCCAACCAGCATGCCGTACCTGAGGCGTACATGAAAGTAGAACCCAGCAAGTCGAACTTTACGAGACCCTACGTTAATGCGCTAAAGCTGCCATTGCCATGAGAGCGCTTTCCCAAACCGCTCCAGTAGCATCAGGCAGCGGAAAGTCTCCGCCGGCTTTCGAAAGGGACCCTCACCGTCTCGTTGGCATCGGGCCCATTCTCATCTCCGGTGGGAACGACCAGCGTCGCGGTGGCTTCTGGCTCCACGGAGGTGGCCTGAATCTTGACGCCAGGCGAAGGAATCACAGAGTCGGCAGCTGGTGCCGGGGCCTCCATAACGACTGCGAGTGCCGGGGCCGCTACTGCCGCTGGTGCGGATGGAGCAGAAACCGGCAACGGCAGGTAGTAGTCGTCGTCCGACTTGCCGGATGTGCTGACGTCGGCCGTGAAGGACGGTGTCCAATACATGTGGATCAGGTTCGCCGCGAGCGCGCATCCAAGGACCACCACGGCCACAACGAGCAGTACGATCGCCTGCACAACCGTAATCAGTAGAGCGACGCGAATATATTCAACTGTTTGCAGACCACCAGTGTCGTTGCTTTCTTGGGTGATGATGGAGTACCATATACTGCGCATTAAACGTGTGGGACCGAGGGCAAGTAAGACGTAACTAGAACTCTGAAACTACAATAACCTGCACAAAACGATCTGAGCACCAGAAACGTCTGTGTTCAAGAAGTCATAAGCTGAACACTTAGAGCAGAACAGTGGAGGATGATTGCGTGACGAGAACAAAGGCTAGCGATTCTCGAAAACGTACCGTTAAGGCTGTTTTGCTAAGCCCCTGCTAGACTGGTAATCTGCGACATCCATTTTACTTCGATGATTATCGCAAAGAGTCGGTCTCTATACTTCTAGGCTACGTGCACAATGAGCAAGCGTCAGAAAAATTGGTTTGGTTTATGGGGGCTCAACGTCCCAAAGCAACTCAGGCTATGAGGGACGCCATTGTGAAGAACTCACGAAATTTCGACCACCTGGGGTTCTTTAACGTGCCCTGACGTCGCACAGTACATGGGCCTCTAGAATTTCGCCTCCATCGAAATTCGACTGCCGCGGCCGGGATAGAACCCGCGCCATTCGGGTCAGGAGTCGAGCGCCATAACCACTGAGCTACCTCGGCGACCGTCTGAAAAATGTGCGTTACCTTCTTGTTGAGGCGGAACCCGATTGTGGACGAAGTCGACAGCTGGACTGGCGTTGTCAGGCCTTCCTTCTTGATCAGCTGCTGATGTTCCATGACGAGATCGATGGGATGGCAGTTGGTACGCGTCGGCTGCGGAAGACGGCACCGAAATCAAATGGTAGCAACCGTACACTCGTGCCTGGGCATTCGAACTGCTGGCACGTGCATGCGAATAACGCTTTTGTCTTTCTTCTTTTCTTCACCAGAAAACTGTTCTGGCTGGAGAAAAATAAGCGACTTTTATATTTTCCTTTCAAGCTCTTTCTCGATTTTACCTTCAAAAACGAAATGCAATGTCGTGGCTATGTTGCAATCGTTCATTCAACGCAATATAATTGCTTCTTATGTCCGGGATTGTTCGAAGCATACTGTAGTAGATAGAATTCCTTCCGGACGTTGGCGTACGAACGACGCATAATCATTGCAGAGAACAGAAATGTGAACTTTGTACAGCGTTACGCAAAGCTCCAGGCCAGACGTGGACACGGAATAATCGAACAATAATCTGCAGTGGGCACAACTACTATGGCTCACAGAGCTCGCAGCTCGCTAACTACTGCATAGCTCGCTCACTACTGCCTTTACAACCGACCAACCTCCGTCAGTCGCGCGGCTCATAAACTAAAGGCTTGTGCCCGCTTAGCCCTTTCTATGGTTTCGCTCCATCTTCAGAAAGGAAATGGGATGGGATTGTAAGCGTGTTGCTAAGAGGGCTGCGCCTTTGAATACGTAAGTATATGAAGGCGCTCGAACAAGCGGCGCAGTGACTTCAGCGACCTAGTCCAAGACGACGGTGATCTTACAAGTTCTCTTTTACAAGGGCCCTGCAACACCACCCTTCGCAGCTTTGAGTGGCACAGCGTACCCAAAGTTGAGTGCTCGACTGCCGACTGCTCAATTGAGGCTTCAGAATTCGGAACTGAAATCGCACAATTACTATGACAGTCTCGGTGCCTGCTTGCGGTGCCTGCTTGCAATACTGAAATTTAGCGTGCGGCGGCAAGTGTGGAAATCTTGCATTGGGGAATTTTTTCTTTCTCAGGGCATTTGAGGAATAACATTTAGCGGAAAGGAAGTTTTACGGAGTTTCAGGGCATTTTAAGATCCGAAATGATTCCAGTTTTCCAAAATGAAGGAGTTTATTTGCTACTGCATGGAAAAAGTCCCTAATAGAGAATTTTGGGTATGAATAAGGAAGCATTCGGTTACGACGTGGTACAACGCTCTACAGCAACTCCATGACGAAGCAGCTGGGGCAAGGTTCCGCCTAGCCAGGCGCTTGCTGTTGTAAAGGAGATCCCACACTCACTGCTGTACAGCATCCTGCGTATCACGCATACATATGCTACGTCATGCTGCACGGGCTATCAGACCAAAGAAAGACATACTTATCTTACAAGCGCAATCCCTTTTCTTTTGTCAACATAGGTCAACAGTAGAGGCACTCCATGTATCAAGACCATGCCTCATCGCCGTTGTTGATAGCAACGATTCTCTCGCTATTATCAGAAGGGCGGCATCGTCAGCCGCGTGGGCAACAACGGAGATCAACGTCAGCCATGCCGCCACTAAGGCGTATTGAAAACCTAGCTGTCAGAGAAGAAGACCAGCTACATTTGCATACAACTCGCGACCAGCTCTGCGTGGTACCACGTCACTTAGCGGCGATAAGTCCCGAACACTCGAAGGGTGCTTCAAGCCGCATTACAGAGGCATGGGGATTTGTGATTATATACAAATTATCTACCGCGTGGTGACGGCGAGCCTAAGACAATAACTATATCGCATGAATTGATTCTCGAGTGAAACTTGTCTTGCTTCATCTCTGGTGCCTGGACTCTGTTTGTACTACCTTCGCTAGATCCATGCCATGGTCGATCGCTGTGCCGTCTTTTATGTGCACGTGCTCGACTTCGAAGCCGTACTTGAGCTGTGACAGCTTAGGTTGACTGGTCTTCATCTTGATGCGGACGACGACTACTCCGTCCTCGGAGGCGCTGTTGCCCTCCAGGCCAAGCAAGCTGGCCTGCAGCTTGCGGAAGTCAATGACCAGCGTAGCAGCCAACGCGAAGACCCCCAGGGTGGAGGCTAATGTGAGTCCCATGGAAGAAAACCGGAGTCGCTTGCCGCCGTTTGAAGAGTTCCGTGACGCCTCCGCAACATCGGCGCTGGCCTGTGTATAGGAGGACTTCGTCCTGACAGACAGGCTGCCATGCGCGGACGAGGCGCGCGACGAGCAGCGACGACACCACAACGAGGACATCTCGATGGACGACGTCACCATGTTTGACTCGGACCTGACCTGTACGGCGTTCGCTTCTTGGCTTCTCCGCTCACCTCTGGAGCGTGCTTGGAGCGTATGTCGCTCAACCTCCCCAGTGGAGAGTGCTGCACTTCAGTGGATCCACTGAGCCCCAGAAAACAGCCATGCGAACGATGCAAATATTTGCCACTGGTAGTCCTTGTCGACAACATAAATTAGAGTTTGATCAAGGAGCTAATTAAGATACACTGCCATAGAACAGTAATGTAAAACAGCTTCTTCACATTACTGTTTATGCGCTGTTTTACCACTGTAAAAGAGCGTACTTCTACCGGGATTATGTAAATTAAGTTAGGACGATCTCTTGGACCGCAGTGCCCATTCATCAGAAAGAAAACTGCAAGTTTTTATTCTCCGCTGTGTCAACCGCTGTGTAAGCAGTGTCTATTCCTCAACCTCAGCAACTCTGCACAAGTACATGACAGATGAGAAGCTCAGCACTTAAAATACAAGCGCATGCAATATTTAGACACCTTCCTAGCTCCAGAGCACCGTCCATTGCAGCTAATTCATAAGAAGGCCGCTCATGCAGCATCTGAAACGTCATCTAAAAGATACAAGGAAGGGTGGACAGTCGAAAATAGTATGGGCGCAAACATTGCAGGCCATCCGATATGAAAGAAAGCGAAAAATTATAATGGGAGAGTCGTGAAATCGTGAGACTGATATAAAATTTTTATAAGCTTCTGAACCACGAGTTCTAGCTTGGTTTAGTGGGGTTTAACGTCCCAAAGCGACTGAGGCTATGAGAGACGCCGTAGTGAAGGGCTCCGGAAATTTCGACCACCTGGGGTTCTTTAACGTGCACTGACATCGCACAGCATACGGGCCTCTAGAATTTCGCCTTCAAGAAATTCAGCCGCCGCAGCCGGGATCGAACCCGCGTCTTTCGGGTCAGCAGCCGAGCGCCGTAACCACTGAGCCACCGCGGCGGGTACGTGTTCTAGCGCGTGCTTGCGTGAGCACAGAAGAAATACTGCGGTAATTAGATACAACTCTACCTTTAGTAGATGACATGAACACTGTACGCCCTCGTGAGGTGCCGAGAAGTACTCGCCGTCAATGTGACAGCGGCTGCTTGGCTCGAAGTAAGTAATGAGAGCAGCCTATATTCAAGAGTAAAGGGAACCCCCCCCCCCCCAAAAAAAAAAAAAAAAGCAGATTTTTTCTGGAATCGGACGCAGCAAACCAGCAGTGGAAATCTTCGTCACTCACTGGCACACCAAGCACCATGCCAATGCTGGGTGCCCTGTATTATCTTAAATTCTGTAAGTATTGACAGAAAAACAGCTTTATTTAAGCATTTCAGCATACAGAAAAGTATGCAGGCAAAATTATCGCCAAAATTTCAATAAGAAAGCTTTATCGCGAAATGAGACAGGTGTGGGTGCATTCTTGGTAGCTGGGGAAAATGTTACGCCCCAAAAGGCAGAGGTTGTCCGCGGGGTCGGGCATCAGGCATTCGTAATGCCCATTTTTGTTCTCGGTGGAATACACCGGGAAATGTACCGGCGGCGTAAAAAATGGAAGGTGTCAAATACTTTCAAGGTTTTCGCCCCTGCCCATCCAGCTTTCTTGTGCACCAAAGTTAACGATTTTACTCATTTCTCCTCCCGACGAGGAAATACACTATTTTCCTCCCGCAAGACAGAAAGGAAGAGACTAAATCTACAGGGCAATCCACGATGGTGGAGAAGGAGGCACTCATAATGCTTTATGCATGCCCACCATAAAAAGCTCGGGATTTTAAATGAGGCATCCTTGTTATGTATAAAGTTGCATGGAACGCATGTCTGCAAACCAGACCCGGACAGGAGCCATTGCTGCGGCGCTGACAGCAGCCATCGACTTGTGTTCAGGTTTGGTTTGGTTTATAGAGTTTAACGTCCTTAAGCGACTCAGGCTATGAGAGACGCCGTGGTGAAAGGCTCCGGTTATGCGCACGTAAGAGCGGTTTGTCAAGGCGAAACACGCTGCGAAAGTGATAGATGAGATATAGACTAAGCCGTTACGGAAACAAGGAACAAATAATGCGCGGAAAAATTACTGTCGAAAAGTAATTAAGTTACATTACTAGTTACTCTCCTAAAACCTGTGCAAAATAAATTTACCAATTACTACTTCCATGAAGTAATCACATTACACTGTATAACTTCCGAAAAGTAAGGCAATTAATTTAGACTGCTGCCTTTTTTTCATGCATACGAAGAAGCAAAGGAAGCAGTAAAAGAATCTCTAAATTATCTTTCTTGACGTGATGCATACATTCTTTGGTTTTCCCGGCAAATTCCGCCCCTGCTAATTATTCCCCTCTCTATCTTTTCTAAAGCACTGTCCATCCCAAAATAAAACGCGAAAAAAAAATGAAAACAAAAGCATGGCCAAACTAGGAAGAGCCAAACACTCATCACTTTCCTTACGCTCAATACAGAAATGAGTGGCAAAACTAGTCACTTTTCGCCCCAGTTTGTCTCAATTCCTTGCATCCCGGGTAGCAGGTTATTTTTGCTTTGGAGGTCCCGCTAATCGACCCCAGCAGCATGCGGCTGGGAATGTTCCCGCCATATGCACTTCCGTCAGTTACCCGCGTCCCGTGGCGGTGAGTGTAACCGGGCCCCACTGTATTTTGAACTTCGGCAAGGGTCATTTGCCACTACGGCGTCAAAAGCACAGCCTAACATCTCGCTGCTTGTGGGATGGTCGCGACGCGTGCACGCCTGCCTACCTCTCGTATACTCTCATGCGGGGACCTGACAGCACAGTACACTGGCGGACTCGGTTGTACGGTCTTACTAAATTCTTTTGTACCGCGCGCTGTTTCTGATTTCAAGGTGCCCTGCCAGGTATACGAGAGACAAAGATTTTCCGACACAAAGAACAGCTATGCATTTTGGGAAATTTCGGAAGTAATTAATTCTGCTGCGAAATTCAAGGTAATTCGCTACATCAATAAACTAATATAGCAGGAAATCAATTCGCAACACCGCAAATTATCGCGAAGTAAGTCAATTAATGTAAATTTATTAGAGTAATTGAATTACTGCCAGGCCTCGAACAAATACATCGAAGGGGGACCAGCGTGAGGTGAGGTGGACCAGTGTAACCACCTCAAGATGACCACAAGGTTAGCAGTGTTGGTGTGCCGCGGTAATCGTGCAATACCCGATGATACAGTGGTGACCTGCTGCGAGCACTCGCACAGTCACCTCCCGGGCCCTCCTATGAACAGGTGGACAGACATACAAGGAGGCGTACCTGGTACTCCCCGCATCGCTGGGCGACGGGGAACTCGCGGCATGCGGGCGCGTCGTTGTGTACGCAGTCCAGCAGGCACTGCTCCAGGCTCTGGAAGAGGGCCAGCCGGACGCTGACGCAGTTGCCCTCCGGGAAGCCCCACTCGACGCAGCTGCCGTTGGCCCCGCCGCGGTGGCTCAGTGGCTACGGCACTCGGCTGCTGGCCCGAAAGACGCGGGTTCGATCCCGGCCGCGGCGGCTGAATTTCGATGAAGGCGAAATTCTAGAGGCCCGTGTGCTGTGCGATGTCAGTGCACGTTAAAGAACCCCAGGTGGTCGAAATTTCCTGAGCCCTTCACTACGGCGTCCCTCATAGCCTCAGTTGCTTTGGGACGTTAAACCCCAATAAAACCAAACCAAACCAAAGCAGCTGCCGTTGGCCGGGTAGAACCAGCGCCGCTTGACGTGCTGCCGCGAGCAGGGCACCAGTTGCACCGGCTCGCGACACTCGGCGCGCATGCTCTCGCCCTGTGAAGGAGAACGTCCACGGCGCCTTTGCTTCACCCGGAAGAATACAAACGGCAGCACTGTGCGTTTTAGAGGCCCTCTGTGGCTGTGTGGAATATGCCTGACTGCACAATGATCTAGCTAAGCAACGGGTGAAGACAAGATGGCGTGCAAAATGCCCTTCCTATCACAACTTGGTTCTTTCACCGGAATGACGCAGCACTTACGTTTATACGACTAATACTTTGGCACAGTACACACTAAATTGGATCCTCTCGCATGGGGCCGTCTTGTGCTGGGAAGGCCAAGCAGCAACTGCAGAAGTGCCTTTTTGAATCTGTTTTACTTGAGAGAGCTAATTGAACTTGCGCAGCCCAGCCCATTATAGTAAAAGCTTCTGCACAGGGAGCCCCGCATATTTGAGGTGCTCTGGGTCTATCGACACAGACTGTTCGGTAGTTTATGGACCACGTGCTCTCCTGCTGGATTTTGAACCTGGAGCCTGTGCCTGTGCTCCCGACGCCCTGACAAAAGAACTTGTAGACCATGACGCATATGCATCCACGTACCATCACTGAGGCGTACGCTTTGTCCGTACAGTGGCATGCGCTGCCTTCCTCACCTGGCAGGAGCTGCGGCAGTGTCCCAGCGAACGAAAGCGGTTGGCGCCCTCCAGGCACCCGGGCGGAGGCGCGCTCACGGGCGTCAGACAGCGACGGCCATCGAAAAAGAAAGCAGACTGCCGACTCGCCTTCTCGGTACACAGCGTCATCTGGGCGGGCTCCAGGCAACGCGGATCTACTCTCCGCTGCATGAAAGAAAGCCACGAAGGAGACAAATAAATGTGTGTGTGGGTTTTAGGCCGCATAAGTAACTAAGGCTATGATGCGCCAAACACAGGGTTGAAAAATTACTATTGTGCTCACAGATTAAGACAGCTTCTACAAAGCGGAAACGAAGTGTGGACGCGTATACCTCTCAGCGCGGATGTACAGAAGGTACTCGGCTGGTCCGGTATGAGTCTACCCTAATTCCCTCTCTAATGCTAACCATTTTTTGTCCGTGCACTCACTGCTTGTCTTCAGGAGCGCGCATTTTTAACCGCGGAAGCTATTAAGCGACAGTCCTGAATCAATTTACAGCTGTATGAAGGAATGCGACCGAGCGGTGCAAAGTTGTTTTGTCTTTAGACTTGTGCGACAGAAATTAGCCATGTCAGTCTCGCAGTCGTCAATTGCGAGCTCTGCTATAAGGCGTGTTTAAGCCGAGTAGTCTGAGCATCGATACACAACCGTCCGAGCATGCGCCTGTAATGTAAGTGCACGCAGTCTCCAGCACATACGTCTGGTTCTCGTCAAGCTTGTATTTGCACCTTCTCGTATTGCAAGTGCAGGAGACAGCTGCAAGCGCAGATCCTAACGGATTCGTCATAGCAGATGCCGTCGGAAGTCGACGGAGGTGACTAGTCTTTCCACTTCAACCTACTCTTGCCTCTAGAGCGCTTCCACAAACCTCAGCGCTGGCGATTCGGCTGCAGGGAGGCGCCACCGGGCTCGGAAAGAGCTTACTCACCGTATCGTTAATGATGAGGTCGTTAACGTCTGCTGTCGACGTGAGAAGTGTGGCGTTGGCTTCTGGTTCGCCACTCTCTGATGAATCAGCTTGTACATCGATTTGCTGGGAAGGAAGTTCAGAATCGACAGCTGATGGCGGGGCATGCAGAACGACCGGGGGCGCCGGGACCGCTGGAGCTGAAGGAGCAGAAACCCGCAGCGACAGGTAGTCGTCGTCGTCCGGCTTCCCCGAGGTGGTCGCATCGGCCGTGCCGGACGGCGTCAAGTACATGTGGATCATGTTCCCCGCGAGCGCACATCCTAGTACCACCAAGGCCAAGACCAGCAGCACGATCACCTGCACAAGCGGTGTCAGTGAGATCGATGTAACGCGAATAAACCAACTTAAAATGTTCCACTTTACTGCTTCACAACGCTAGCCGTTAGTGGCACGTTGGACAGGCTTATGCCTATCACGCGTCCGCCAATCATGCATCTAGAGAAAAGAAATTGCTTTGACGAAAGGGAAACGCAGTAACTGTCGCACTTTTCGATGGACACCTCAACCGCCAAGTGAGGGACGGGGCAAACAAGGAAGATAGAAAGAGGCACCACAATGTAGGGTTGCGGATTATTTTCAATCAATTATTGTTTTTCAACATGCACTGACGTCGCACACTGCACGGGCGCCTTGCATTTCGCCTCCATGCATGCACGAAGAGAACGGACATGGCGCGAATGCAAAGATTGAGGGGGAGAGCACCAGTGAGCAGCGGGAGACATCACACGAATCTGCACGTCACAGGAGTCAACGGCCAATCTTAGACGCGACAAGTTGGCGCGCGCTTCGCAAATCTGAACTGTCTCCAGTTGTAACGAGAGCCCCACTCTGCACGAACCGTGCACGAACCTGTGCCCAGTACGTGGCTTATGAGACCCACGAACTCTGAGACGAGCTGCGTCAGGAGCGGAAGGGGGAAAGCGTCCGTCATTGGCTCTCCATAAGCGTGCTCAGGCAGATGGTGACGTCGTCATTATCGCGCAGTTCGTCAGGATCTCAGTATGCGAGCTCGTGAAGGCGAGACCGAAAGGCTTCAACGACTCCGGGATCCTGACGTCCGCGCCGACGAAGCGGCGAGAAACAGAGGAACGGTAATTCACTATTCCGGCCGAATGGCAGCCTTAGAAATGCTTTACGAATACTAATTGCATATATCGACAGTGTATCACTACCAGCTACAGGCTATATCCCGAGCATCAGCGTGCCAGCACCTGGAGATATAATTTCATTAAGCGTAGAAAGCTGGGCTAGTTGGTTGCTAGGACAATTTTGAGACGTTCCAGTGGCGAGAAAAGACACGGCCGAAAGTAGAGGAGACAGAACGAACGCCGGCGTTCGTCCTGTCTCCTCTATCTTCGTCCGTGCCTTTTTTCGCCGCTGGAATCTCTCACAATTGATATATATTCCCCCATGGTTACCCAGTGAAAATTCGTTTGAGAAAAGACGTAGTATTAATCTCAGTTCTCGGTGTGAACCTCAACAGCGATGAGTGGTAAGGGGTGAGAAGGGTGTGAAAGAAAAACAAACCGTAGTGGAGGGCTCCGGAATAGTTTCGACCAGCTGGGGATCTTTAACACGCACTAACATCGCTCGACGCGCGGACGTTTTTGCGGTTTGATGGAGGCTGAAGCATTAGGCTTCAGCCGTCATCGAAACAGCGAAATCCATGTCACTTCGCTTTTCAAAGCTAGAGATGCAATCCGTCACACACTGCATGAGCTACAGAAGACAGTATCACCTTTTTGTTGGTCAGGTTGAAGCGCGTGATGGATGAAGTGGACAACTGTATTGGCGTTGGCAAGTCTTCCTTGGTGATCAGGCGCTGCTGCTCCATGACGAGGTCGCTGGTCAAGGATGCGATGTGGAATATGGCGGAGCAGTCTCGAATAGGAGCAACCGTCACCTCTTGGCTGTAGCTCCGTGCTTCACCTCGTACTCCCGGCTCACACCACCGCAGAAGTCTTTCTTCTTTCTTTTCTTTCACTTGGAAAAGCAATCGCACCTCCGTAGCCGAACGATACAGACAGAAAATTTCGAACGCAAACGAACGATATGACATGGTTTATGGTCATGAAGGAGATGCCTTCTAGCAAGTTTCATTTGCAGGCGTTGAGTGAAACAAAATATCATTTTAATTGCTCTCCGAGCAGCGACTCGGCGTTTCCACCACCATCGAGTGACGTCAAGGTGCATTTGTCACAATTACTGGGACGTTGCCGAATCCACTTTTTGTTCAAAGGAACTACAACTCCTTGCCGGCGACGCGGATGTCATTAGAGTTGTGGTAGTTCAGGTTAGCCGGTTGACTCTGACGTCATGGTTCACTTCAGCGCTCGCGCTGGTCGAGACCGACACAGCCGGTACAGAATCGTTAGTAATTGATTATTCACGCTGAGCACTGGTGATTTGAGCTAATTTTCATGTTTACTAGGGCCATAGGCTTCTTTCCGGGCACAAAAACGGAAACTCAAAAGCATTGTGCATGGACCCTTTTAAGGCATCGATTAACTTCAAACGATTTATTGATGCAGCTGTGTCTGCCTTACCAGCATTCTCAAAGGGAACTCGAAGTATTACGCGTGTACTGCAGTCGTTCCTCAGCCACTGCGAATACCTCGCGCCAAAAATCATTTTACGGACATTAACTGAAGACGCTTTTCGAATGACTGGAGGGAAGGTTCGAAATTTTATTAAGCATCTAATGCACCTTAATGTCGATTCTACATAAGTTGCAGTTTAAACGTCTGCTCCAATTATTTTATCTGAAATGAGACTCGTTAGGGCCTTTTACGTGAAACACATATTTTTGCAGCGTTTTTCTCGTCCTTTTCTGTTGAACGTATGTGAAACAAGTCAATTTTACAGGAACACCCAACTCCTCCCTTTTCTTCAAATGGTTATGTGAAACACGGGTAAAAGTTCATAGCGCGTTCTGGATTGAACTTGGTCGTTTGCTGAAAAGAAGAAAATGAGGCGAGCTCCGCGAAGGGAGACTTTTTTTTCCTTCTTCAGCCTTTGGGCACGTGACCAGTGGGCGCGTGATATCTGGGAGCCAATTGCCTGATAAATGGTTGAGTTTCAAACCCGGGGATTCAGTCCAAGTCTTCGAGTCCTGCGGTAGTATCTCTGGCAGCTCACAGCAGCCCTGTCTTCGTTATCCATACGTTTTTCTCACTTGGATTCCTGGAAGTTCTTATTAAGTGAGGTGCCCTGGATTATACCGTCGCCTGGACTGCCTTAAACACGGTGTTCCTCACCACTCTGCGGATACATACCCTCATGCCGTCATCCACAAGTCTCGGTTCCATAGAGGCCTCCATCGTGGCCCGGACGGCTTCCCCGCTGACCGGTGGTGCGTCGTCCGTACGCTTCTTCTTTTATGCGGAGACCTCTGCTTCCTCTGCTTGTACTCCTATGCGATTTGGTGGCTTTCAACATAGCCTACGCTCGCCTAGGCAAGCACTTATCGTCTCACTAACTGAATGAGTACGAACTCACTATATAACTAAATACGAACAGCAGTATATCGAAGAACAAAACATAAGAGCTAGGGACATCAGAGTAAAGGCATAAAAAACAGTGGTACAAGTGAGAAAATACTGGACCTTTAAAAGGGAGCCGTAAGACACTATTAATTTATTTATACAAAGACCTCACAGGTTCCACACTTGGAACATTGTGTGAGGGGAGGGGTTAGAATATTTAGCAGACAAAAGATGGTACAAAGTGGAAAGAATAAAAATAGACAATATTAAATACATTGCACTGCAAACAGTTATTACAACGTACTTGAAGAAAACCGTATTATATTGACACAGAAGAAAAAACAGAAAACGAATAGCGGCACTGCATGGATTTGACTACACATACGAACACAGTTTATGTACTATATCATGGATGCATAAAGGTGGTCAATTCGTTTTTGAACATTAATGGGTCACGTATGGTAGCAATGCAATCCGGAAGACCATTCCAACACCTGATAGCATGTGGCAAAGCAGAAGAATTAAACGCGAGTGTTCGGCCGAATAGACGTTGGAAGCTTAGATTATTATGTAGGCGACGTGAAGTGCGCATTGGGCCTGTAAGTGGCAGTGTGGACGCGTGACGACTGTATATTAGTTTCTGTAGTAAGCAAAGAAGTGCGATATCCCTACGTGTCTGTAAACTTGTTAGCGATAAAGATGACTTGATGCTTGTACGCTGGAATTACGGTTGTAGTCGTGAAAAATAAAACGCGCTGCACGGTTCTGAATTGCTTCGAGGGAATGAATTAAGTAAGCCTTATGGGGTGACCAGATAGCTGATGCATATTCTAGTTGGGGACGGACAAATGCTAGCTTGCGGGTAGAAACAGGTGCGCTATGAAGATTTCTCTTCAGGTAGCCAAGCGTGCGCGATGCTTTGGCAGTTATTTATTGAATATGTTCCTCCCAAGAAAGATTAGAAGTCAGATAAACGCCAAGGTAATTATAGGAAGGCGTGCGGGATAGCGTGACACTGTTAAGGGAATAAGTGAATAGCGAGTTTGAATGATTTCGGCTAACTGTCATGATTTTACATTTGTCAGTATTAAGTGTCATTAGCCATGATGTGCACCAGTTGGTTACGCATTCAAGGTCCTGCTGAAGAATTGCATGGTCAGTGGTTGAGCGGATTTGACGATAATTTATGCAGTCATCGCCGAACAGTCGGACTGATGATGTAAGACGTGATGGCAGGTCATTTATGAAAATTGAAAATAATAAGGGACCGAGTACACTTCCTCGAGGGACGCCAGAAGTGACGTCACTAAGGGGTGATGAAAAGTTGTTTTGTTACCGTGAACTGCTTTCGAAAAGATATGAAGTTCCGATCCAGGAGACAGTTAGCGAGTCTAAATTGAGCGACGATATTTTAGCTATAAGGCGACAATGGGCAACACGGTCAAACGCTCTGGAAAAGTCAATGAATATGCAGTCATCCACAAGTCTCGGTTCCATAGAGGCCTGCATCGTGGCCCGGACGGCTTCCCAGCTGACCGGTGGTGCTTCGTCCGTACGCTTCTCACTATACTATAATTTCGATGGGGGCGAAATTATAGAGGCCCCTGTACTGTGCGATGTCAGTGCATGGTAAATAACCCCAGGGGGTCGAAATTTCCGGAGTCCTTCACTACGTACAGCGTCCCTCATAGCCTCGGTCGCTTTGAAACGTCAAACCCCCATAAACCGTAAAACATAAATAATGTTCGCAAAGATGGAACATCAGGCATGATAAAATTTTGAAAAGAAAATTGTCCATATCCGCGTGATAGAAAGAACGAGCGGCGTTCATGTATACATAAAAACCTAGGTAATGCGGTTTTGATATTGACGTTTCTGTAGAAAAAAAAATTTCGCTAGCAAGCTAAGTCACTCGAGCTCGGCCGAAATATGCCACAAATCTCACGCTGCGGGGGAGCGCAGCTAAAGACTAAAAGCGGATCGAGACTGCCGGAGAGAGGACGGGCGAACTCTGGTTACGTGCAGGGAGGTATAACCTGTCTTCTGCCCAAAATCGCCAACCAGCTGAGATCAGTGGTAGTGATGATTACTCACACCAGCCTTGATATGTGTGGGCCAGCTGGACGAAAAAGCCTATAAGGTATACTCAGCCTGTGCCCGTGTGCATGTCGACGAAAATACTTATGTCCACACGCCCCAGGTCGGAAATTCGGCGGTGGCTTGTCTTCGGTGAGAGCGACAAAAGCAAGTTTTGTGCTCACGTCACCGTTAGATTTGTTTTGCATCTTTTTCATCACTTTGTTCGCGACTGTTCCAGCGTTCCAGAATGGGTGACGTGCTGCTCTTGACTTGGACAGCCGCGGGCTAAACAACGTTCTCTTATCTGGGAAATTTCTTAGTTGTCGACTTTATCACGTAGTAGATTGACACACTGTGGTTGCCCCTGAAATTTTGCGCATGGTCTTTTCAAACTTTCCTCTTTAGGGTGCAGAACTATCACGGCCCTTCAGTGGAAAGCTGTCGAAATTAGAAATCTTTGCTGAAGGGTGGCCGAAAAAGACACACTACGATGACAAAGAACGGCGACACGAGGCCGGAATGATGAACTGAGTGAATGAAAAAAGAAAATAGTTGGCATAAGGTTTTCAGTACGGATGAAGCGAAAACTGCTTAGAAAATTAGCGAAGCGTAAAGCCGTGTTTGGCCATCCGGGAAAAAAAGACGGAAAAAGGCTGTTCTGAGAGAGAGGATGGGAAAAAAGAGAGGTATGCGCAGTCACTATCCTTTCTCAAATGCAAAGGCTTCGCAGAAAAGAGGATACAAAGTGAATATTTCCTCTACTTGGAATAGTTCATGTCCGCGAGCGGCATGACTCTATAATTCGAAAAGAAGGTTAGAGTAATGAAATTTTCCTTTCCTTGCCTATTCTTTTTTCAGACCTCTTCCAGCGCTTGGCGCAGGAATTGACTAGTACTAATTATGCCAGGAAAAGGAAGTAAGCAAAACAAAAGAGGTATTTTTTTTTCTTTTCAATGGCTTTCACTGATACATAGAGGAGAAATTGAAGGAGACAACAGGACAGACACATTCGGCTGAAACAGTGAAAATAGCTCTGAGAATAAGGTTGAAAAAAGAAGCGATGAAATTGAAGTGAGCTAGGCGCCACGATAGTCACGCTCTCCTTTACTACAACCAGTGTAATAGCAACCGACACTGTGCGACTAAAAAGGAATCTTATAACGGCACGATGCAAATACTTTATAGGGCTTTTGCGGATATGGCTGCTTGGATTCTATTATTTATTGTGTCGCTAGATGCACACAGTGCCAGCGTTATATGCGACCTACCAGTCTTTGCATCAGGTCTGGTTCACTCTGTGACGCCACTCCGAGTGCCATTAGAGAAAGTCAGTGCTAACGTCCTTGGCCCATTTCCCAAATCGTATAGTCGGAATCCGTGGGTCGTCGTTTGTGTATACCTGTCTCACTTCGCATTGGGAGACAGCCACAAAGCCCACGGTTACCGCATATGACGTGCCCATTTTTATGCTCTGATTCATCGTTTTCTACCGTGGATTTCCCCCAGAGGCTTCTAGAGACGGAGGCTGTCAGTTCACCGCCGATAGCGTAGAGAAGCTTCTCCGTTGCTTCGCTTCCCACTTTCGACATTCCGCACCTTATAATCCTCAAATGAGCGTTCTCTCTTAGCCAGTAAACGAATCGACCTCTCACCAATATACTATCAATGTACGTTGACTTCAACCACAAGAACTTGGACATCATCCTTCTGTTCATCGCGATGGCGTTTAATAGTGCGCGACAGTGACCACACGAAACCAAAGTCTTCACCCCATTCTTCGTTTTCGACGCTGTCGCCCGCTCTACACACTCGGAACTTCCATTTTGTGGCCATCATCGTGGAGATCCCTCCTTAGCCGAGATCCCCTGTCTTGCTGAAAAGCCCGGCGAATCTCCCGGCGAGCAGATGAGATAAGGAAGTTTGCGGGCTTAAAGTGGCCGCTGGTGGCGCAGGACAAAGTTAACTCGCGCTATATGGGATACGCGTTTGCCCTGCAATAGACGTTTAAATTCTGGATACTTGCAACGACTACACAACTAACTGTGCACATGCATTGACGCCTTTCGCCTTCCTCGAAATTCGGCTGTCCTGCTATTTGACATCGAAACCGCGGCATCACGTCCGCTTAACAACCGGGGAGGCTGTTACGCGTTAGATGTGAGACAGTGCCGAAGGTAGTTGTCACCATGGCAGCAGAATACTGGATCACAGCTTTTCCTTATAGGCGCTGCCCTAGCGCCCACACGCGGAAGCACTGCTCTTGCGGACCGCGCGCTCAGCTCAAGCGCAGGCGCCGAATTTCCGGTCACGTGACAAGGCCGTGCATTTGTGAAGTCGGACGAAGGAGGTCGGAGGGAATCGATTATTGCTAGAAAGTAAATAGCAGGTTGTGAGGTCGAATGAACGAGGTAGGAGGGAATTGTTTATTGTGATAAAGTAAAAAAAAAAAAAAGGTTGTGAGGTCGAACGAAGGAGGTGGGATTGAATTGTTTATTATGAGAAAGTAAATAGCAGGTTGCGAGGCCTAACATTACGAAGCGACACCTGGGGCTACGAGGGACGCCGTAGTGGAAGGCTCCGGATTAATGTAGATCACCTGAGCTTTATTAACCTGCACCCGCATTGCGTAACACGTGGGCACTTTTGCGTTTCGTTTGTATCGAAACGTGGTGGCCGTCCGCGGCTGGGATTGAACTCCGGTTCTCCAACTCAGCCCCTAGCGCGCTAACTACTGAGGGGGGTCTAAAAATATGAGAATCAGGAAGACAGCTACAACTGTTGAGCGGGGGAGGTGACAAAGAGCAGGAAAAGGAAAGTCGCCGTGTCTACACCGTTCTCGCCGCTGGCGCCACGGCTGCACGCAAGGGGCTCGTTAAGGTCGGGGCACTACACACATCAAGGCGGCTGGACCTCAACGTTCCATTCCTTCTTCTTGCCTCCTCCTGTCTTATTTCTTTCTTTCTGACACCTGAACAGTCGCATTTACTCTTTGCAGTTTCTCGCAAAAAAAAAAAATGATTACAAAGAGGACTCAATCGTGTGTTCGACTACCCCGTTGAATAATCGACTATTTCATGGTTGACGCTGTGGTATCGTGCTCAGTATCGCGTGACTTTTTATCGTTGACGGGAGGCGGTCGTGATTCAATGGACTGAATTACTTAGCCTTCGTCGCGTCGAAATGGGCGCGGTGTCCGCCGGCGATCACCTCGGTCTTTGCTACACTGAAAAACGCTACGTACGCTCTGTGTCCTGCTTGCAGTAACGCATGCAGTCACCAGTAAATCAGTCAACCGTAATGCAGTTTGAGTTTTATGGCTGGCGGAATAGCTACGATACCTGGAAAGAAACGTGCGCATACCCTTCAGGTAGTTGTACTTGAATCGACAGCTAAAATGCGGAACTTTCAGCTGCGAAAAGCCTCGTACTGCTTCGTGAAATGAGCTCAGGTTGCGTGTAGTATGCTGCAGGGTGAGTGGGCTGAGTGGTTAGCCTTTTCGGCTTCTTGGTTTGAATGGCGCGGTATCAAAGCCTTGCTGTAAGTGCACTTTTAAAAACACCTGGTGGTCGTAATTATTCCGGAGCCCTTCACTTCAGCGCCTCTTTCTCCCTTCCTTCATTCACTTCCTCCTTCATCCAATCTCTCACGGCGCGGCTGAGCTGTCCGCCTGGAGAGAGAGAGTTCTGGTGTCTTTCTTTTCAGCATAGTCAACCATTATTACTTCAGGCAACAGCAATGTTGCAAAAGCGAACCTGCCTAGTTTTTTGCGTGCTAGGTATTTACCTGACTGACGTTATAAATATGGCGAAATGTGTGAAAACACTCTATAGTTTCCGAGTGCTCAATGCATAAATTCTCGATGTTTTGCATGCCTGCCGGCTCAGGACTTTGGCACTATGCAATCCAGTACCGGTCCAACTAAATCGCTATCGCCGCATTTGTGATGGCCGTACATCCAGGACAACGTTTCATTTGTTTGCATAGGCTGCCACTAATGAATATCTCGCGAACAGAGTGGAACTGTTCGTAGCGTGGACCATCATCCCGTTATGTAGCGGCCTTGAGCAAACACAGGCCTTTTTTCTTCTTTGAACGCGTGTCTCGTATGGTTTAGGTCAATGCAACTGACTAAGAGAACATTTTGTCAAATTAATTTTGTCTTTTGACTTGTACGTAGTGAAGAAGCATTTAGGATTCATGCCTGAGACATCGTAACATAAAAATTAGGCGTGCAGTATAACCGAAATAGCATTTTGGCTTCAGCAGAATATGCTGTTGTTATTGATGCCTTTAATAGGAATGAATTCCCCCACAATCAAAGCACGCACTTGACATATACACTGTGCTCTACGAAAGAGCTGGTTTCTCTCTTTCGAGTATGTTCTTTTTTTTTTTTTTTTGCTTTTTAACGCGAAAACCGCGCACACGAAGTTGAATAAAATTTGCAGCACTGATCCGAAGTGAAAACATACGAGAGAAAAAAGTTATATGGATAAGTAGTCGCGTGCTCCTATCTCTACCTTTCGAACAGTTTCTACGCCGTAGTAAAGCGGCCAGCTGAATTGTAATTAACGGTCTTCTCGATTTTGTAATTAGACATAGATGGCGAGCTTCCTTTCGTTAGGAATAAGCGCGAGTTGAGGATGGCACTGGTTGGAAGAACAAAGTAAGGAAGCCTTGGAGCTGCAGGCGGAACAAATTGCACGACTAAATGGTTCCACCAGGAAGACTAATCGTCCCAAACGCTTTTCCCTTATTAAACAGATTCTTCGTAATGGCAGAAAACTTATAATCCCACGGACTTGTTTCATTATATTTTATTGTTTCAGCATTGCCCAATGTTTCATGGCGATGTGCTTTGTTCGTTTCACGTCGTCTAATTTTCGGTTCCTCTTTTGAATATTGGGTATCAAGAAAAGTCAATTTTCTTCAGATTGGTTCTGTCCTGAGAACCACCTCGATGTAATTGCCAATAACTTCTATCTGTTGCAATGAAAAGTTTAGAAACTGCTAAGCGTCAAAAAATATAATCTGTCGTCCACTGTTTTGGGAAGTAGTGCGTGCCTTAATGCTGTTAACACGAAAAACAAACACATAGATGTATACAGCAAGTGCGACTTTCTTTTTGCGTGTTTTAGGCTTTGGTCGCGAATAACTCTAAAAACGTTGGAGGTAACGCTTTTTGGCATGCCTTGAGGTATAGAAAGATAGGAGCTCTTAGGGATGCCCACCGGAAATGCGCGCAGTGGGCCACTTGTTTTACAACGATGCTTTGTTCGAGGGGTATGAATGACTAGATGATGAATGCTGAGCTGATATGTTGGTCGTGTGCTATATAAGAACACTGTGGTAGTTCCAGCACCTGCTTCATAGTAATAAACCGCTGTTCCGCAACCATTCTTTCGACCACCTGGGGTTTTTTAACGTGCACTGACATCGCACAGCACACGGGCCTATACGAAGCTTATACGAAGCCCCTGACTCGTTTCTGTCTGTTACGTTTCTGTTTCTGTCTGAATAAATAGTTGACGTCAGGGCTTCTCTGATCTACAGTGTGAAGCATACTTGAATGGCGCCAATATTGAGAAGAGATAACATGTTCATAACCACCAGACCGGTCTGATGGAGAAGACTGCCCTTCCTTAAATGAAATGTGCAGCCACGTGAACATAGCTTCAGGCGCCGTTGGCCTGTCTTCTGCGGCTGCGATCTAATCTTGCCGGTGAAAACGGATTACCATACCGGCTTAAACACGTCCTAGGAGGCTTTGACTGGCTTCTTGAGGCAAATCAGCCCCCATCGCCTAAGCCTCTTTTCGTAGCTCACTGAACCGAGAGAGGTTGAGGACCCTTCTTCGTTGCCTCTTCGCACCTAGTGACGCAGTTGTGCCAATTCCACGCACACGACTGGGCACGCCGCAACAACAGAGATTCCTAACAGTCTAGGCAGTTTTATGTGGTGGTGATATTTTAGTAGCCTGTTGCACTGTTTTCATTTTGCATAACGTTAATGAGTACTAAATAAGTGCGTCCTCTCGAACGAGAGAAGCGGTGTCTTTAGCTGCTCAGCTTGAATTTAGCTGCGTTCTCGTTGGTGGAGTGACCTGAGGCTAATACCGCAATGTCTGGAAGAAATTGCTACTAGCAATTTGCTTATTTGCGCAGAAGGTGCGTTATAAACGTTTCAGGATCCTTAGCCGCCAAATAAACATGCCGATGTGTTATGCTCCCCACCATGTGGAAAAGGGGTCGTCGTTTTTATTACTAGCATACTATTCTCGTACGAATTAGCACAGTGTGCTATGAAACATGCTTATTGTAATTGAGATTTCAGAAGAACGACACAGTTTAGCGCATAACTGGTAAGCTAGAGCCCACTAAAAATGCCTTCCACTTGTAAGTATACTAGTAAAATTCTACCTCAGGGGTAAAAGGGCACTCGCCTCTCCAAGTTCCTGCCAGCATCAGCGTTTTGAGGGCGCTGCTTTCTTGCAATTTGTACATAGCAAAATAAAAATTACGGTGATCTTACTAATATATAATTACAGTACTGCTGAAGCAATCGCGGAGTTTACATGGGCCTCCAGAGAACGTGCTTTTCAACGCAGGGAAAAGAAAATGCAAAGAACGTATCCGCTAGGCAGGAATGCAGCCAAGGCGAAATTCAGGAATGCAACGAGTACTAAATGTAGTAACAAAAGTTGGAGGGGTAACTTAAGCTCCGCCTTATGGGTATGACAAGATAGCATAATGGGCCAATTCTCATATATGCAGAAGGTCATTCTCTACATTAACAGATCCCTGGAAGTCCTCATACCTCTCCTGGCGCAGTAGTGCAGCGGATAAGCGATGTACCACTACCCTGCGATGGCAGGTGCTCCAAGCGGTGAGCTTTGTGCGGCACAGGTTGCTATTCTCAAGCGATCAATCATTAATTTACCTGCCACCTGCCACAGTAGGCAGTTCGCTGGCTATCTGGTGGACAGGTTGTGATGAAGCCACAAGGTCACGTGACCTAGGTTGCCCACCTGCCTCCTAGGCTGCTCTCTGGGGACCACCTGCCAGGGCCATGTCTGTGATTTTTCGCTCGTTGCGCCGACACCGACAGAGCCGACGCCGGATTTTCGGCTTAACGGGGCTTTTAACGCGACATCATTTGAACTGAGTGGTCTGCCACACAAGTGAACAAGCAAAGATGGCATTCACAACAACAGTTCTAAGGAACGATAGCTGGAAATCGAAGCATATACATGTGCACTGTAAGGCACTGTTATAGAAATATTGAAGGTAGTGGTTCATTTTTCCGATGTGTAGCAAAATTTTTGTCTTAAAGTTTTGCCATTGGTCGTATCGAGTAGTTAAGACTTCCATAGAAAACCAATAGGGAAGTTTTTGTCGATAGCAAAAACGTTAAAGACAAAGAAATGCTAGCCTGCCGAGGAGAGATCTGCGGGCATATTGATTTTTGCAGTGAAATCTTCCAATGTACGAAAAAATTGCATTGATTTAGTAATTCCCGTGGAAAAATGCTTTTGTCTAGAATTGCTGGATATTACAACACGTGCGTTTGCGACGCCCACGCCTGGGCTATCAGTGCCTGCTCAGTGTTCTATACAGCCAAATTTAGCACAGTTCATTGCCAAATCGATAGTGCCATTTGTAGAAACGCTCACTCAACAACGCTTTCAAAGACTCCGAGCAAGGTTAATGCGTGCACGCATTGAATTCACTCGAGTGCCCTTTACAGAAAGAACGAGTACGTTAATCCGAAGTATCTCTACGATGCCGTCATTGGTTCAAAAATGAGCATCATGATGCAATTCTTACAGGTGAATACCGAGACAGCAGGTAACTGCTCTGAGCGCTGTTCACGTTTAGAGAAACGGCGCTGTTTGCTTTTCTTGCATCATTTCTCGTGGGCACTCATTTCTTCTATCTCTTGCGAGTTCTTGGACAAAAAAGAAGCTACTTTGTTTTTATTACTTATCTTGCGCCCTGAAACATAGTCAATTGTAGAAGGGTCTTACGAATAAGAAGCAACATAGAAAGGCGACGCCATAGGGATCGTCGAAACAATAGTGCCTCTGTCGCGCTTATGGCCAGCCGCTGCAGTACAAAAAATTAGACGCATGCTGCTGTTTTGTTCAAGCTCTAAAAAACAGAAGAAGACAAAAGGTTTTCAGTATGAGCGCCTACTTTTTAAATATACCAGACGTGCCTAACGATTGCCTACTGGGTGTTTCGATGGCCTTGCTTAAAATGCCGAAGTACAGTTCGGCGCATACCAAACGTATACAGTTCGAGAAAGATAAAACGAAAAATAAGAAGAAATTCACAAGTCCGAGGTAGGAAATGAAGTATAGGCTGGATTACTGCGGTGCTGGGCTGGACGAAATAAAAAGGGGCCCAGGAACAGATAGGAAAGCGCAAAACCTCTGAGGCTTCCTCTATCGCGGTCATGTAGCCTCCATCATTCTATACGCTGGATGAACGATTGCAGCATGAAATTGTGATTTATTTTACTCTTAGTGTGAAACTCAATGCACAGTTCGAGCTATGTGTTGGGCGTTTACAACAAACGAGCAATGCGCAAGCTCAAGGCAGTTAACAGATATGCATTTGGTTCGAGGGTGAACTTGGAGTTTATTTTGACGTTGCTTCACAAACTTTTGTGTAACAACTATAAGAACTATTTGCAACCTGAACGGCTGTTATTTGATTTCGAGTACACTGCTTGAAATCCCTCTGGTGCACTCTATTTTGGACCCTTAATCATAATCATCAGTTACACAACTCCCAGTGCAGAACGTAGGTGTCCCACGTTCCTCCAATTAACCCTGTCCTGTGGCAGTTGAGTCAACCTTAGCCCTTCAAACTTCTAAATTGCATCCATCTATCAGACTCTGCCTAAGGTGCCATTGATTATTTTCCGCTCGCGTTACTTGTACTGGCCGTGTCGATTTCTTATTAATTTGATCCAGGATATCATTTAATCATGTTTATTCTGTGATCCAGTCTGTTCACTTCCTATTTCGAAACGTTGCAATCTTAGTGTGTGTAAGAAAGAGTCAAAAACTAATACCTCACCTTAAAGCAAGTTTGCCGGAATAGCATATTCAACGGGATATAGGATCCCTGAAAGCTCGCGTGTTCATACTAGCCCGCAAGCATTGCTTCAGGAATGAAATAAGGGATTGTAGCGCAAAAACTGCCGATTCGGCCATTACGGCTTGACCTTCCAGCGCCATATTTCCATTTGAAATATTCAGCCAGGACTGCCGTACTTCACTGAATTCTTCTTGTTCTGAACTGAACCCAACTAGGCTCTGTTGCCCCGTTTAGCAGACCATCTCGGCCTCAAGCTTCTAGAAAGGCCGCAAAAAAAGCGTTCGGACGTCCTCGACAAACAAGCGTAGGGCGGAGGGCATGTGCTTGTCATTACTTTGTCCTCAATCTAGTACTCCGTGCTCCGTGGAAAGCATACAAATCTAAAATCTCCGTACGCGTCCTTTCCCGGCGGCACTAACTTGCTTTGACGCAAGAATGCAGTTCGAGAAATGATTGTGACATTAGCAGTTAATCTCGCGGGAACTAAAGATGCCAACTGCCACTCAGCGCCGAGAAACTTTGTAGTCAAGAGCGAAGAGTTAGCGCGCACGCAAAGCCTGAAAAAGTTGTGAAATCGTAAAGTGGGCCTCCGACGAGAGTTAGCGACATTCGAGAGCAGCAAAGTGTTTGTCGAGGTATAAACTACCTGTATCAGATTGCAGTTTATCAGCAGTTTATCAAAGCAACTTGCCCCTTTCCTCCTCCCAGTCCCTTTCCCTCCTTTCGTTCCGTGGCCTTGATAAAAGGCCCGAAATTAACCGCCGGGGGCGCATTTCGTGGGTCGGCGTAGCACCTTGCTGCAACCAGAGCCTGTGTCTTTTAAACTCTTGATACACTACCGGACATGGTTAAGATCTTGGAATTCTCAAAACGATCATTAATAAAAAAAAAAACAGGTGTGAAATAAATATCAGCAACGGAGCCTAGGCAAAGCCAAGTTAATGTTATTATTCTACCTATACCAAAGTTCATTACATGCACTACAGTTGGCGTGATGTTATAGGCTGTGTGATGCACATATAAGGACTCCATTCATGTGTCGTTTCAAAGTATGTGACCAAAACGTGCATAATTTATTAAAGTAACGTTAGCAGAAGTGTTGACATTATTCAAGGCGAAAAAACTTATTGATGTCTGTCTTTTCGTGCATAGAAGAGGAAAAATTTCGTTCTCCGTGCTTATCTTTGCTTATTTTATATGACCCACTTTCGTCCAATCTGCTCAGAGTCACGCTAGCTTTCTGTCAGTAAGGTCCTTCTTGGCGGGTCTTCAATTTAGATCCAAAAATAAAAACGAAAGGAAGATAAACGGAATTTAAATTAACGCAAAAAAAAAAGAAAGGCACAAAGACTTTACTCCAGAAACAACACAGGCGCGCCTCGCCTTAATAAGCCCATCTTTCCGTGGCCACAGAAAGGGGCTGATATCTGCTTATCACCCTGTGGACAGGTTTTCTTTTATAAACGGATCGATGAGTGGGCGGAGGACATCGCACCTACGCAATGGAGAAGCGCATCAGTCGTTTCTACGCGAAGCGAGGTTTTTGCACAGGTTGAGATTCATAACAGATCATACTCCAACTACAACCCCACGTTTTCTTCTCCTTCCACGTCTAAGCTTTTTGTCTGCCTCAGGGATCAATAAAGGCACGTTAATAACGTCCATGTTCCGCTGCATGCTTGGAGGCGGGTTTACAATGAAGAACGACGGCAGAGTCACCTACCTCTTCGTTCACTGCTCAGACCATGCAGCGTGCTGTACAGCTTCACGGTTTTCTGCAAGCTGCGTTCGCAAAAAAAAAAAAAAAAAGAGATAGGGTGGCAGGTATCACAAGAAGAATTTTTCAGTAGAGAGGTCAGTGCGGGAAGCGGAAACTGAAAGTAAACTCCTCAGCTTAGGAGTGAAATTGTAAGTGAAGTTGGTGACGGGTAAGGACTTGAGGGAAGGATGGCGAGAACAATGAAAAAGAAGAATCCGCACATGTAACGAACTTCTGACGTTTGAAAACATTTGCACGTTAGGAAGCTGAAATGAAGAAGAGCTAGTGCCCGGATGCGAAAAAGAGCGGAAAGAAGGCGTGAAGGAGGGTGGTAGGCTCGAAAAAATCCGGTAACGCTTCCTCGGTTTTCCTCCCGAGTACTTGGTTATTGCTGTCCCTTTCGACAGAATACGCAATCGGGAAGAAACAAATGCCGAAGTGCACACCTGAGGACAGGCAGTCTCTGCGGTAATTTCAACGGAAAATTGGGGGAAGGGTCTGAAATCACGACTCCGCCCGAATGACTTGGTGCGTGCTGAAGGGTTCGTGGTCAAAAGGGTTGCTCTCGCTGTGCGTCAAATGAAGTCGCTGCGGCTTGAGCTGAATACAGTGAGCCGTGCGACGCAAACGAGTCGATAATCTGGAAGGAAGCGGCTTGCGAAGGGGGAATAAACAAAAAATATGGAATAAAAACTGAAATGATGATAGTCTTTGTACAAAAATAAAGATAACGGCATGGACAGAGGTGCGTTATCAGCTTTCACTGCCACGTGACAATTATGATTGAGTGGTATTGTTTTTGCAGTTCGATTAGGTGTGATCACAATAGCCACACGTAACAGCTTTGTTTTTCTAAGTTCCTCAGTTTTTCTCATGTTTATACGACAGGCTGCAGTACGGATATGTTGGTGAAAGCTTGGCGCTTTCTTTCCATGAACCAAGCATTGCTTTAACTCTGAAATTTCTTGGTTCTTAGAAAGTGCGCTGCCGATAGCTAAGAAAGCAAAAAACTGAATAAAATATATTCGTTTTCATATAAAAATGCCCACAGGCAAAAGACAAGGCAGGGCTGGCGGTGCCTGCGCTGTTGCTATGGGCGGGTTGTTACGCGCACGTCGTTCATAGGAACGTTCACAGGAACGGTGTTAAAGTGAACTGCTTTTGTGATGACGGCGTCATATAGATAGTAGGATCGCATGGCTCCTTCCGCAATTTTTCACGCTATTCTTGGAAGAGCTATTATCTGTGTGTCGCCAGAGGCGTGATTGCTTTCGCCCCTCAACGTACAATTCGCTTCTTTTATATATACCTTAGGGTATACTCTCTTTTTTACTCTAGTTATGTCGTTCTCAGCTGAAGCCTTTCAGTATTAGAATTACAAATGTGCTGGAACCACTCCGGCACGGGGCAGCGTATTTCAAAAGGCGAAAGCCGACTGACAGTCGCCGCAATCATGTGATATATTATAATTAGATCACATGATTGCTGGCAGAATGGAATAAGAAATTGCATTTCCTCATCCGTGGATCCGGCTTCCGGTATCGCCTTATCGAGCAGCACGAGGAACACGACCTAGGATAAACTATGCCACGAAACCGCCACTCTAGTAAATTTGAGCCAGCTTGTGGGGAAAGGAAGGATAGAAAAAGCTTTAAAAACATGGCTTTGGCAGTTTTGCGTAGCCTAATGTTATTTTACGCTTATTGTGGTTGGTACGTTGTTTCGTTCTGTTAATTGTACGCTTATACTGATTATCCTGCAAAGTATTTGTATATATCGTTGCGGCTGAAATTCATCTTTCTCGGTTTTTGTTCATTCGCGCGTGCTTTTCGATTCAGGAGCAGACTATTATTTTGGGTCCTTTACTGAAAGTTGAAGTGGAAGCCGCATGCTTATCCGCGATGGGGAGCTACTGGTCTCGCGTTTCACATATACACGGTGTGTCACCTAAGATGTTACACAATTTTTAAAATTAGGCTTTTTTTCTGCATCGCATTGCCAGTGGTGCAGTACATCAGAATACAACAAACACTTGCAAACTAGCAGTCTGTTTAACTAATATTGAATATTTAACTTTTAACTGTTACTTTTAGGCTCTTTAATTATTGACAGGCGTGTGTCCACGCTAACTAATATATATATAAGTTCAGAGAATTTTGAAAAATTGGTTACCCTCGGCACTGGGACCAAACAAATTTTGGCAACATCGTGTAAAAATACTTTAGATAAGCTTGCAGGCAAAGCAACCTCTCCGGTGCACGTACCTCGTCGAAATAGCCAAAATTTGTTAAGTCACAGCCCCGATTGTAGCAGCGTTTTATAAACTATAAAAACGGTTGGCTACACACCTCTCAGTAATTAAGGAGCCTAATAGTAATAGTTAGAAAGTTAACTATTGAGTATTCGTTAACCAGCCTGCTAGTTAGCACTTCTTAGATATATTCTGATGTACAACGCCGAAAAAACTATCCCGAAAAACCGCTCTTCTAACTCAAAAAGCCCATTTATAAAATTGTGTGGAGACTTAGGTGAAACACCCTGTATACAAAGATTTGATTTTTCGCTGCATTAGGGAAACAAGATCTTCAGCTTCTTCGCTTGTACGTGTTTATTCGACTATTATTGAATGGAAGACTCGGAGCCGTCCTGAATCTACTGGTTTACTTTTTTTGTATCTTCTAAATGAATACACAGCAGTCGGGGACGGCAGGAGGAATTCCGCATTTGCAAAAAGCTTTTTTTTTTCTGAGTTATTTGGAGAAGCGAGCCGGGGTAGACGCCCTGAGCGCATAGTTCATAGATTCAAGAGGGGACTCCGAAGGGACGTCTGAAAGAGCATATACGCAAAGTGTGCTGGGGACCTGTGAAGGCACTACCATCGTTCTTTATTCGAAGTCTATTTCGAGCTGCCACGGGGATTCCTTCGCGGGGACATCTCAGGCGCCGCTGATGCGTAAGCTTTGTTTTTTCTTTGGCTGTCCATTTCAATGCCCGGCACTGCCCCCATCCACTCCGGGGAAACTCATCCGTCGACTTCACGTTTCTTTCTGTTCCCTGCTTCTTTCTCTCATCGATCGTTAAAAGTGTCGAAGTCGCGACGTTTTTGTTGGGCCGCTGACAAATATAAATAAAAAAAACAATAACTATGGAAGTTAAAGACCACACGAAACGTAAAAGCTTATAGAACCACGAGAAAACCAAACGTGGAAGCAGTGTCGTTAGATGCTACGATGAGACTGAGCACTGTTTGAGTGCACTTGAAGTCAATGCTTAGATGGTAGGTGCGGACAAAAAAAAAGAAACCTTGAAAGCACAAACAAACTTAAAAACAGTAGGTGCTTCTTTTGACTACGTGATACCAAAACACGGTCTCATTTATTCTTTATTGCAGGTTTTTGTCACACACCTGTATTTTTATTTTCCTCTCCCTTATTTTCCTCTCTCTCAGCTTGAAACCTCTTTGTCGTCTCCCGGTGGCTGTCGGGGAGCCGAAATTTGTTTGTTTTTCTTGTTCGCAACTCCTTATACTGGTTTTGAAGCTTCGCCACGTTGAGCGCTGCATCTTGCGTGACGCCTGACGTTCAGTCTCGTGTACGTCCTTTTTTCCTGTGTGGCGTTTATTTGTAGGCTGTATTTCTGGCCATCTTTCGATCGTCTTCTTCTCCCGATGATCTTCTTCGCAAAGTGTCGTACCTCGGGGCTTTCTTTAGAAGGCGGCCTTGAGTGTCGGCCAATGGCCGCACAGAGGCCTTTCTTGAGAGCAGCTCTTTCAATTCTCGCGTCGCATTGCGCACCTATTCCTTTTTCGTACTTGTGGAAGCTGCGTGCTGAGTGGTGAGGCGAGGGTAGCTATTTTTAAAATAATCGGCCTAAAATAAATAAATGGATAAAAAATGAGCA